>NW_006399798.1:14923076-15024616 GCF_000299155.1 Elephantulus edwardii | reverse complement strand
AATTTATAAAGAACAAGGATACCAGTTTTATATACCAGACTCAATCCATAGTATTTTCAATTACTTGATATGCATGTGAAAATTGTACACTAAATAAGGAAGACTGAAAATAAAAAAACAACAACAAACCCATCAACACACCAAACAAACTCATATATTGCTACCTGCAGAAAGTGAAAGTGGGATCCACATCTCACAACCACACACACAAAATCAACTCAAGGTTGGTCAGAGACCTAGGGTAAAGCCCCGAACCATAAAGATCACAAGAGACAAAATGCGACCAAACTTACAAGTTCTAGCCTGTAGTACAAGTAGGCTGGCAAATAACAGCCAGAAAATGCACAAACAGGAGAGGATAACATTGATAAATAGGACCTTCTAAAGATTAAATTCCTATGTGCTTCAAAAATGTTTATATTGTATGTGAATTTTATATGCAAACTAATGCAAAATAAAAACAAAAACAACAAAAAACACGTTTTACCAGTAGGGTGAGAAGAAAACCTATTGACTGGGAAAAACCATTTGACAATGACATCTTGTACAGAGTTCTCCAATGAAAGTTTACAGAATACTACAGGGCCTCCACAAGAAAAAAAACTGATAACCCAGTTTTAAAATGGGCAAAACACATGGAAAGACTTTTCATAGAGGAAGACATTTGTATGGCCAACAGACACATGAAAAAGAAATGCTCAAAATCACTGACAATAAGAGAGATTCATATTGAAACCACAGTGAGTACAGTCTCAACCCAAGAGCACTGGCAAATTTTAACTCGACAGCAAGCAATAATTGTTGGAGAGGATGTAGGGAGATTAGAACTTTGAAAAGCACTTTGGCGTTTCCTCAAAAATTTAAAATATAAAAACTTCAAAAATTTAAAAATAGAAATTCCATATGACCTAGCTGTTCCACTGGTAGGTGTATACTGTGGAAAACAGAACTGAGACACAAAGGAAGATTTGTATACTGATGTTCATAGCAGTGTTATTCACAGTAGCAGGAACATGGAAATAGCCCAAATGTCCATCAACGAACAACTGGATTGAGAAAATTCACTCTTTGGAATACTATGTAACACTCAGGAGCAAAGATTTAAAAAAAAACAAACCCAAAACCAACCATATAAGATGGAAGAGAGTAGAGAGCATTATGCTGAGTGACCAAACTCAGTATTATAAGGACAAATACTGCATAAGATCATTATTGCATAAATACAGGGATAATTAGTAAGATGTGTATAAATGTCTAGTTAGGGTAGGGAGCGGGGTGGGGAAGGGAGTTGAGGGTGGGAGGAGGAAGAAATCAGAGGGTCGCAGAATTTGGTGGATAGAGGGAGAGGGTAAAGGAATTAGGAAAGATCTAGTGGAGATCTGAAAAGATGGGATAATAGTGGGTATAGATCAATGGTGATTAATTTTATAAGATACAGTGTATGGGAACAATTATATGAAGCACAATGTGAATGAATGAATGAATGAATGAATGTGCGAAACACCATATGTGTGAATTATGTATGCAAATCAATATAAAATTGATTAAAAACCCCACCTAATTTTAAGTGTAAAATTCAGTGATATTTTGATTATATTTGCAAGTTTAAGCTGAAGCTAAGGAAAGTAAAATCAAGCCCACAGGAACCAAAATATGACCTTGAATCTATCCCACCTGAATTTCAGAACCATCTTAGGAACAGGTTTGAGGCCTTGAATGCTAATGAGTGAAGACCAGATGAGTTATGGGAAGATATCAAGAATATCATCTAGGAAGAGTGCAAAAGGTGATTGCAAAGATGGAGGAGGAAGAAAAGACCAAAATGGATGTCAGAAGAGACTCTGAATATTGCACTGGAGCGCTGAGAAGCCAAAGTAGAAAGAAGAAATTAAGCTATTAATGAGCTGAACAGGAGATTTCAAAAGGCTGCCTGACAAGACAAAGTAAAGTATTATGATGAAATGTGCAAAGAGCTGGAGTCAGAAAATCAGAGAGGTTGAACACGCTCAGCATTTCTTGAGCTCAAGGAACTGAAGAGGAAATTCAAATCTCGAGTTGCAATACTTAGGGATGCTTTGGGCAGAATATTGAATGATCCTGCAAGTAGTAAAGGAAGATGGAAAGAGTATACAGAGTCATTATACCAAAAAGAATTGGCAGACACAGAAGAATTTAATGGAACAATGTATGAGCAAGAACCTATGGTGATGCAGGAAGAAGTTCAGACTGCTTTGAAAGAATTGGCTAAGAAAAGGTCCCAGGAATTGATGGTATACCAATTGACATATTTCAGTTAACAGATGCTGCCCTAGATGTGCTCACCAAGTTGTACCAAGAAATCTGGAGAACAACCACTTGGCCAACTGACTGGAAAAGATCTATATTTGTTCCCATGCCAAAGAAAGGTGATCCCCCAGAGTGTGGAAATTATCCAACAATATCATTAATATCACATGCAAGCAAGGTTTTGCTGAAGATTATCCAAATATGACTGGAACAGCACATCAACAGAGAACTACTGGAAGTGCAGGCTGGGTTTAGACAGGGCCATGGTTCTAGGGATATTGTAGTTAATGTTAGATGGATCTTGGCTGAAAGCAAGGAATACCAGAAGAATGTCTATCTTTGTTTCATTGATTATGCAAAGGCATTTGACTCTGTAGATCATAACAAACTGTGGCTGACTCTGAGAAGAATGGGAATCCCAGAACACTTGATTATGCTAATGGGAAATCTATACTTGGACCAGGAGGCAGTAGTCAGAACAGAGCAAGAAAACACTGCATGGATCAAAATTGGGAAGGGTGTATGCCAGGACTGTATCCTGTCTCCATACCTTTTCGATCTTTATGCAGAACAGGCTATCCGGGAGGCTGAGCTCTATGAGGAGAAATGTGTCATCAGGATTGGAGGAAGAATCATCAACAATCTGTGTTACGCAGATGACAGAACCTTGCTTGCTGAAACTGAAGAAAACCTGAAGCACTTGCTGTGGAAGGTCAGGGACTGCAGTCTTTGGTATGGATTGTGACTCATTATCAGGAAAACAAAGATTCTCACCACTGGGCCGATTGGCAGCATCGTGATGGATGGTGAAGAGATTGAGATTGTTCACAGTTTTGGTTTGTTTGGATCCACAGTCAGCACTCTTGGCACCAGCAGCCGGGAAATTAAAAGACGTATTGTGTTGGGAAAGTCTGTGGTTAGAGACCTCTCTAAAGTGCTGAAGTGTAAGAATGTCAATCTGGAGACTAAGGTGTGCCTTGTACCTGCCATGGTCTTTGCAATCATTTGCTATGCATCGGAGAGCTGGACGATGATTAGGTGTCATAAAAGGAGAATTGATGCTTTTTAGCTGTGGTGCTGGAGAAGAGTATTGAATATACCATGGACTGCTAGGAAAACGAACAGGTTTGTCCTGGAGAGGGTGAAGCTGGGCTGCTCCTTGGAGGCAAGGATTTTGAAGCTCATCTGACCTACTTTGGACATGTTGCAAGGAGGCACATGTCCTTGAAGAGGGACATCATGCTTGGGAGGGTAGAGGGACAGTGCAGGAGAGGAAGACCCTGAATAAAATGGATTGATTCAGAGACTGGGGTGATAATGGGGCAGTTGTGTCGGAGATGGTGAGATTGGCATAGGATAGGGCAGAGTTTAGGGCTGTTGTACATAGGGTTGCTATGAGTCGCAGGTGACTCGATGGCACATAGCAACAATAACATTTGTATTAATTATTTTAAAAAAGTATTGTTATATATAGAGCAAAACAGATACCAATTCATCACTCTCTACTATACAATTCAGTGAGACACTGACTATATTCATTGAGGTGTGTAACCATTCTCACTTCTTGTTTCTAAATTGTTTCTCCCATTAACATAGACTTACTGCTCCCTAAATTTTCTATCTAACCTTTCTAGTTGCTCTTGTCAATTTGATATAGCATATCCCAACTAAAGCTACTGCTGTTGGATTGAATCAGACTCATAGCAGTTCTCCATGGGTTTTCTGAGATTAAATCTTTCCAAGAGGTGACCACCCATCCTTCCCCTGTAGTGATTCTTCCTGCTGACATTTTGGTTAGAAGCCTAACATGCTATGACCTGTGCCAACAGGTCTCCTTTAATCCAACATGCTGTCATTGCCTTTGAATCAAAAAGAACTCATAGCTGACCCTTCTGTGGGTTTTCAAAGGCTGTAAATTTCACAGGAGAAAATTTAGTGCCCATCTTTCTCCCATAGAGAAGCTGGTGGATTTGAACTTGACACCTTTGGGTTGGTAGTGCCACACCCACCCACTAGACCACCTGAATTGTAAATTGTAAATTCAACATTGTTATTGTTATTGGGTTCCTTCAAGTTGAGTACAACTCATAGTGACTTTATGAACAACAGATTTGAACCCTATCCTATCATTTGCCATCCTTATCATCTCTGACACACTACTGTGTCATTCCAGCTCATTAGAGGTCTTTCTCTCTTGCTGACCCTCCACCTTTCCAACCATGGTATCACTTTCCAAGGAGTAATTTCTCCTAGCAACATACCCAAGGCATGAGAGATAGAACTTTGCCATCGTTGCCTCCAAGGATCACTCTGGCTGCACTTTCCCCGAGACATATCTATTTGTTCTTTTGGAATTCCTGGGATGTTCAGTACTGATCTCCAACAACATAGCTCAAAGGTATCAATTTTCCTCTGTCATTCTTATTTATTGTCAAGCTCTCAGTAGTATAGCAATTGATTGAAAAGACCATGGCCTGAATCAGGTGCATCTTAGTAGTCAAATTGACACCATTGCTCTTCAGTACTTTGGAGAGGTCACTGACAACAGATTAACCACCGCAATAAGCCTTTTGTTTTCTTGACTGCTGGGACCAATGGTATTGATTGTTGATCCAATTAAGATGAAATCCCTGACAATTTTAGTCCTCTTCCCGTCTATAATGTTGCCGACTATTGGCCCAGTGTTGAGGAGCTTTGTTTTCTTAATGTTGAAATGTAATCCATGTTGAATGCTGTAGTCCTTGATCTTCTGTAGCAAGCATGTCAAGTCCCACTCACTTTGAGCAAGCATGGTTGTGTCCTCTGCATAATGCAGATTGTTGATGACTTTTTTTACCATTCTGATTGCACTGATACTCCTTTGTAGAGTCAAGTTTTATGAATAATTTCCTCAGCACACAGATTAAATAGGTATGGAGAAAGAATACAATCCTAACACACATTTCCTGATTTTAAACCATGTAGGTTTCACTTTTGGGGGAGGTTTTATATATGCACAATTAAGTGTTCTGAAATTCCCATTCTTTGCAGTGTTTGTTATGATCCATTGTTTGTTATGATTCACACAGTCAAATGACTTTGCAGAGTCAATAAAATCAGATAGACATTCTTCGTGTATTCTGTTTCCAAGAAGGGTGATCTAGCAGAATATGAACATTACCAAACAATATCATTAATATCACACACAAGCAAAATATTGCTGATGATCATCCAAAAATTCTTTGTAGTACATTGACAGGCAACTTCCAGACATCTAAGAAGAGGCCATGGCACCGTGGAACGCAGCATACTTAAAAGAGCACAATGAAGGAGTTTATCTTTTGCTTTTCAAAGAGGGGAGCTAACTGGGGGTGGGGGGAGCAGTAGAGAAAAAAGTGCAACAATGAATGAATGGAAATCCAAAATCTCTGTAAATGTTCATTAAAATGAAGAAATTTTTTTTTAAAAAGAGCACAATTCTCAAGGCAGACATTCTTTGCTAGATAAGCTATAGTTTGCTTTAAGAGAACTTCAGGAAACATTTTTGGTTTAAGCTTTAAAGATCATCTCAGCACAATTTTAAAGAATTCTTGTAGCCTCCCTAACTGAATTTCATGGAGTATGAAATTCTCTTCTTTCTCTACCCTGATTAGATTAGGATTCTTCTATAGGATCTTGGATCGAAGTGTTCAGTACTGGTCAATGGACACCTGGTAGTCTTTGTCTCCTGACAGCAGTCTCCTGACACACTGCATTTTCTTCCTCTGTGCTTAATGGATTGAAAACATGGGAATCATGCCATCCTGTATTTTAAAACTACTCTGTGAGGAACAAATTCTAGGAGACCAAGAATGTAAGAAGGACCATCTTACATGTCTGTCCATCAGGGAGAGAAGAATGAAGTTACTGGAATTCATGGGATTAAAAATTTTGTTATCTATCTAATCAATAGAATGTTGTTTTTCAAATCATATAAAGATTGAGTGGGAGCTGACTCTTAGCTAGCTAACAGTGTAGCAGATTTGCAGAGGCTGTAAATTCCATGGGAGGAGATTGTACATCATTTTCCTGTGGAGCTGCCGGTGGATTTGGTGGATTTGAACCACCGGAGGGGCAGCCTCTTTGGGTTAGCAGCCTCTCTCCCTACAGACTACACTACCAGAGCTCAGTTTTGATAAAAGTGAATTTAAAATGAGAAATCAATAAGGAGTTAAAAATCTGAAGCATCCTGATCACCAAAAGTGTTTATGTAATTAGTATGCTTTATTCATGAAATAATATTAAGGAAAATCTTCTGCAATGTAATTTTTAATTTCTACAGATTTATGATGTAAAGAAAAGTGATAGGTTGCAGCCCAAAGGTCACTATCAGAGAAGTGCTGTTCTATTTTTAATGAAAGTTGGATTTAAAAATTAGCATTCAGACCTTGCCATAGGTAATATTAAATATAGAGAAAAGTGAACAGAGTCTGTCAGCAGGATGGAATTTAAGAACCATCAGAACTAGACAGATCTTGCTGAGCAGCTCCTGATTTAATAATTAAACAAGGTAGAGTTCAAGGCATGGCTTAAGATGAAAGATGGGACTGTCACTGAGAATTAGTTTCTCTGTGTTGTTGCTCTTACCGGCTTTTTTCTTTTATGTTGAGTCTTGTTTTGTTTCAGTGTTGTTTATTTTAAATAGACACTTCTGTAGCTTACTAGACGAGTATCTTTTGATACTGGCTGGGTTGGTTTTTTTTTATGTGTGAAAGTCATAGTTAAAATACAGAAGCAGTGGGTTTTTAAAAGAAATATTAGCACTTGTAAATACAGATACAATAACAGGATGATTAGATGCTCTGTGAAATGGTTGTAAAATAATAGGCTTCTGTTCATATCAGGGTGTAGACACACTCTGATTATGTGTAGCCTTATTGAGAGTCTAGGCTCTGTTAGTAGAATTTTGAACTTTTTAAAAAATTTTATTTTAAGGATTTTTTTAAATTTTTATTTTGTTTTATTATTTTTTGTGTGTACCGTCAAATCGAATCTGACTGGTACAGGAGGAGATTGTCCCTCCTTCTCCAGCAGAGCATCTGGTGGATTCGAACCATGTATCTCTGGGATTGCAGTGTACCTTCTTGCCACTAGGCCACCAGAGCTCCCTCAAACATTTTTTTTTAATGTGGACCTTTATGACAGTTTGGTGAGGTCTCTGCACTCCTTCCTCCCCACCAGCCATCTATTAGTTTTCCACACTCTGGTTGCTTGTTTGTTGCTATGATGCTGGAAGCTATGTCAGCAGTATTTGAACTAGCAACAGGATCACTAATAGTGGAGCAGTTTTGTAGAGCTTCTAGAATAAGACAGATTATGAGGGAGGACATGGTGGTATTTCCAAGAAAATTGGCTGTGAAGCCCTTAGAAATAACAGGAGAACATTGTGTGAGCTCGGCCAGAAGATGAGCCTCTCTGGCTGGAAGGTGAAGTGCTAGAAATATGACTAGCAAAGAGGTACTTCCTCAGAGTAGAGTTAGATTTAAGCCCATGGGTGGATACAACTTTCAGGACTTTCATTTACTGCTATGGCCTAACTCAAAGGGAGAAGAAACAGCTGTAAATTACTCGTAATTGGCATGTAGAATGTATGAAGTATGAAGCCAGGAGAATTAGAAGTTGTCAGAGATGAAATGGAACACAAATATCAATCTGTCAGGCATTAAGTGAGTGGAAATGGCCTGGCATTGGCCATTTAGAATCAGTCAGTCATCTGGTCTACTATTCAGAGGTTTACAAGCACAGCACAGATTGTGAGGATGGTGCAAGGTGAGTGGCATTTCTTTCTGTTGAACATTAAATGGCTATGAGGTGGAACTGAGTTGATGGCACTGAAAATCAACGGCAGGGAAGACCAGTTAGTAAGACAGTTATTAAAAGGTACCCACTGGACAATGACTAAGAATGACAGAAGGAGAAAGAATTGATGTCTTTGAATTGTGGTGCTGGAGAAGAGTCTTGAACATACTGTGGACCACCAAGAAAACAAATAGGTCTGTCTTGGAGAGGGTGAAACCACATTTCTCCTTGAAGGCTAGGATTTTGAAGCTCTGTTTCACATACCTTGGGCACATGGCCAGGAAAGACCAGTCCTTTGAGAAGGACATCATGCTCAGAAGAGTGGACAGACAGTGCAGGAGAGGAAGACCTGGATGATATGAATTGATAGAGTGACTGGGGCAATGAGGGTAGGTGTGTTGGAATCAGTGAGACTGGCTCAGGACAGGGCAGGCTTCAGAGCTGCTATACACAGGGTCACTATGGGTAACAGGTGATTTGATGGCATATAACAATAACAACAACTACTAATGTCAACAATGAAGGGAAGATTTTATCCCCAATTTTTTTATTATATATACTACCAATTTTTATTCAGAGTGTATTTTTTCTTTAAATAAAATTATATACTGGTTTACTTATAAAGTTTGTTTACGTTGCTTTTTACACTAGATCTTTTCCATTTCCTTTACCCATTCCTCTCTCTACCCATCAAATTGTGTGACTATGATTATCCCCCTGCCCATCTCCGCTTTCTGCTTTTACCCCCTTGCAACCTCATACCCGTTTCACTAGTTATCTATTTCTACGATAATGGTCTTAATACAGTATTTGTCCTTATTGGACTGAGTCCGAAATGTATCATGCATGCAATCAAGGTACATTGATTAGAACGTGAATGTTGCCTCAGTAGTTGGAAAATATGGTGCTAGTGACTCAGATGATGTAGATCAAAAAACAAAACCAGTGACTTACACATCTCAAGTATCTTTTTTCAGCAACAAAAAGGGTGACTATATACATGAACTTCACCTGATGAGATGCACAGGAATCAAATTAACAACATCTGTGATAAGAAGCTATCTATCATCAGTCAGAACAAGGTCAGAGACCGATTGTGGAATAGACCATCAGTTACTTTTATGTGAGTTCAAATTAAAGCTGAAGAAAATGAAAACAAGTCCATGAAAACCAGAGAACAACTTAAATTTAGAAACCATGTCAAGTCCTGACGATGAAAGGCCATGCAAGCTGTGGGATGACATCAAGGACATCAGTCGTGATGGAAGCAGAAGGCCACTACAAGGTCCGGAAAGAAAGAAAATCTCAAAATGGAAGTCAGAAGAGGTTCGGAAACTTGGCAGTTCATTGTATTACAGGTAAAGCAGTTTGAATAAGTGATCATGTAAGAGTTGAACAGAAGAGACTGAAGTGCAGGTTGAGAAAATAAATGAACATGAAATATACCAAGATGTGGAGTTAGAAAACCCCTTTAATAAGAATGCTTTTTGACATTTCCCAAGCTGAAGGGACTGAAGAAAAAAATGCAAGCCTCATGTTATTGAAAGATTCTGTGAATAAAAGACTTAACAACCCAGGGGCCATCAAAAAAAGATGAAAGGAGTACAGAGAGGAGTGTACCAAAGCTATCGGGCTAACATTTAACTCTTTGAGGGGATAGGGTATCATCAAGAACTGTACTGAAGGAAGATGTCCAGTTTGACCTGAGAGTATTGGTAAAAATCAAGATTCTAGGATTTGACAGAGCACCACCAATTGAGATGTTTCGAAAAACAGAGGCAAGGCTAGAAGTGCCCACTTATCTATGCCAAGAAATGTGGAAGACCACCACTGGGCCAGTCAAATGGAAGTGGTACTTATTTGTGTCCATTTCAAAGAAAAGTGACTCAATAAAATTTTGAAATGAATGTTGTTATGTGCCGTCGAGTCGCTTGCGACTCATAGAGACTCTATGTATAACAGCTCTAAACTCTGCTCTGTCCTGTGCCAGTCTCTCTGTCTCCGACACACTCAACCCGATTGCCCCAGTCACCGAATCAATCCATCTCCCAGAGGGCCTTCCCCTTCTGTGCTTGCCCTCCACCCTCCCAAGCTCCTCCAAGGACCAATCCCTCCTTACAACATGACCAAAGTATCTCAGACGAAGCCTCAGAATCCTTGCCTCCAAGGAGCAGCCCGGTTTAACCCTCTCCTGGATGAATCTGTTTGTTTTCTTGGCAGTCCATGGCACTCTCAGCACTCTTCTCCAACACCAAAGCTCAAAAGCGTCAATTCTCCTTCTATCCTCCCTGGTCATTGTCTAGCTCTCTGATGCATAACAAGTGATTGCAAAGACCATGGCCTGTACTAGATGCATCTTAGTCTCTAGAGACACACCTTTGCTCTTGAGTACTTTAGAGAGGTCCCTAACAGCAGACTTTCCCATGGCAACATGTCTTTTAATTTACTGGCTGCTGGTGCCAAGAGTGTTGATTGTGGCGCCAAGCAGACTAAAGCTGAGAACAATCTCAATCTCCTCACCATCCATCCTGATGCTGCCAGTTGGTCCAGTGGTGAGAATCTTTGTCTTCCTGATATTGAGCCTCAATCCATATTGAAGGCTGCAGTCCTTGACCCTCAAGAGCAAGCACCTCAGGTCCTCCTCAGTTTCAGCAAGCAGGGTTGTGTCATTTGCATAATGCATATTGTTTATAGATCTTCCACCAATCCTGATGCCACATTTCTCCTTATAGAGCCCAGCCTCCTGGATGATCTGTTCTGCATACAGGTTGAAAAGGTATGGAGACAGGACACATCCCTGGCATACGCCCTTCCCAGTTTTGAACCATGCAGTGTTTCCTTGCTTTGTTCTGTCGACTGCCTCTTGAAATGAATAGCATAGTTAATATCACATGCAAATGAAATTTTACTAAAGATAATTACAAAACAACTGCAGAACTATGTCAGCAGGGAATTGCTAGAATATTCAAGCTAGTTTCAGAAGAACACTTGGAACAGAACAGAGTAAGGTGATACAATAACCTTTAATTCAGGAAAGGTTTGATCAGCCTTGTGTCTTTTCAATATGCTTATTCAGTCCGTATGCAGAGAAAGTAGTGTGAGAAGCTGGATTATATAAAGATGACTGAAACATCAAGGTTGGTTTCATTAACACCCTGTATTATGCAGTTGTCCCCTGGCTGTGGGGATAGCAGACCACCACCCAGAGCACCCTAAGCACTTTACCATTGGCTGCTAACCTAGAAGTTGGCAGTTCAAATCCAGCCATTGGCCTGGAGGAAGAAGCCCTGGAAACCCGCTTCTGGAAAAGTCATTGCTAAGAAAACCCTTCTGAGAAGTTCTGATTTAGCAGCTGGTCACTGTGAGGTAGGTTCAGATGGACAGTAGATCACATCAACAACCACAAGTTATGCTGACCATCTTTTCATATGTTTATTTTGCATTGGCATGTCTTCTTTTTAAGGTGTCTATGCCTATCTTCTGCCCATTTTAAAAATTAAGTTATTTTTCAGTTAGGCTTTTAAGAGTTATTTGTAAATTTAGCATACTCATCCATCCTTATCAAGTATATATTTTCAAGTATTCTGGCCTGTGGCTTTTTTCATTTTTCTAGCTTTTCTAAATTTATATAGACACCGGATTGGTCTGAATTTCCAAGTCATCATTATATTGTTGTTAGGTACCATTATGACCCTATGAACAACAGATCTGAACCCTGTCCGATCTGTGCCATCCTCACACTTCCTGACACACAAGAGCCTATTGCAGCAGTCACTGTGTCATACCGAATTGGGCTGAATTTCTAAGTCATCATTGTATTGTTGTTAGGTGCCATTATGACCCTGTGACCCTATCTGAACCCTGTCCGATCCTGTGCCATCCTCACACTTCCTGACACACAAGAGCCCATTGCAGCAGTCACTGTGTCAGTCCATCTAGTTGAGGTTTTTCCTCTCCTTTGCTGAATCTATCCCTTTCCGAGCATCGTGACCCTCTCTGAGGAATAGCCCCTCTCAGCAACATGCCTGAAGTATGTGAGGCGAAGTTTTATCATCTTTGCCTCCAAACAGCACTCTGGCTGCACTTTCTCCAAGACATATTTGTTTGTTCTTTTGGCAGCCCATGGGATGTTCAGTGTTCTTCTCCAACACCACAGCTCAAATGCATCAATTCTTTGTCATCTTTATTCATTGTCCAGCTCTCAGATGCAAGGCAATTGATCGGAAAGACTATGGCCTGAATCAGATGCACCTTAGTGCTCAAACTGACATCATTACTCCTCAGTAATTTGGAGAGGTCACTAAGTGCACAATTTTTCAATGCAATACTTCTCCTCACTTCCTGACTGCTGCTACCAAGGGTGCTGAGTCACCACTATACAACGCTGACATTCTTCAGTGTGCTTTTGGTGGCAATAAGCCTATTTTTAAAAGTACCTTTTGGAGCTTTGGCAAAGCTGCCTAGTCATTTAAAAATAATTGAGAAAGGTGAAATTCATGTAGTATAAAATGATGTTGTGGGAATTATAATAATAAACATTTTAAAGTCAACAGCTTAGTGATATTTAGTACTTTTACAGGGTTGCACGATTACTACCTCTATCTGGTTTAAAATATTTCTGTCATTCTACAGCAAAATCCTTTACCCATTAAACAGTTCATCTCCATTCTTCTCTCACCCCAGTCCCCAGCAACCACTGATCTGTCTTTATAAATTTATTTATTATGCATATTTTCGAGGAATGAAATAATACAATATGTGACCTTCAGTGTGTGACTTTCTTTCATTCAGCATAACATTTTCAAGATTAATCAGTACTGCTCCTTCTGTTTTTTGCTTGAATAGCGTGTCATTGTGTGTATATTCCACAGTATGTTTATTCATTCATTCATTGGTGAGCAATGGAAGCCCTTTTTAAAGATTTCCTTTTAAACAAAGAGTTAGTGTTTCTGGGTTTGTGGCTTCTTGAATATTAAGGGCTCAAGGTAAGGATGATTTGACACAGTTAAGAACATCATATTTAGATGAAGCCAAAGAGGGTCTCTCCAATGAGTCTTTCAAGGTCATCTTCCCATTAGTGGCTTAGAGGAGTTTTGGAGTAGGAGGGCACTTTGCAGTCTGACTGATACATATACCAGATGACTTTGAAATGACATTTTCGGTTACCGCTAGTATTTGTTACCTGTAATTCTCCTCCATCTATATCCAGTTTATTAATACCTAAACTTTTGTGCAGTGTTGAAACTGCACAGTACCTTTGCAAAATGAAGATCGCAGTTGATTTGTCAAGTGCTCACTTGGGCCCTTGGCCCGGGAGTTTGTGCTGCTCCTGTACTTGGTGGACAGCAGGGCCCACCGAACCTCCATCCTCTTGTGATGCCGCGGTGTCTTTGATAGTCTACTGCTACTTTCATATGGTGAAAAAGTTTGTAATCTTTATTCCTTTAAATATTTAATCTGCTTTAAATATTCATCTGATAATTTGAGAACCGCAGAGTCGGTGGAGTCGGCTTCAGTTCATAGCAACCCTCCTCTGGATTTCCGAGGCTGTGAGTGTGTAGCCTGAGACTGTTTATTTTTCTCCTGTAGAGCAGCTGGTGGAGTAAAGCACTGAAGACGGCATTCTGGTTGGCGGTGAATCACCCTATCCCATCAGAGGTCCTGAAGTTCTACAGCCTGAATCGGGCCTTCTGAGTTAATGGCTTCCCCTCTCCCTGGTTGATTTGCATTTGTGACTTGCTCTGTGAACACTGGTGATCTTTGATTTGTTGTTGGTTGACTCTGACTTGTAGGGACCCTCCCTGTACAACAGCACGAACCCAGCTCAGCCCTGTGCCTCCCCCTCCCTGCTGGGCCCAAGCCCCTGGTTGCAGTGCGCTATTACTTCACCACCTTGAGCCTCTCCAGCTTACCTCTCCCTGGACCTTCTGTTGTGCCCAGCGTGCTCTCTCTCCAAGGGACTGGAACTTCCTCATCACATGCCCTAAGTTTGTGGGTCAAAGCCTTGTCACCCTCACGCCCAGTGAACGCTCGGGCTGCACTTCAAGACAGAATTGTTCATTCTTTATTTTTTTCCTTTCAATCACATAATTTTATTTCTCTATTTTAAAAACCTTTGAAATTTATTCTTATTTTATTTTTTTAATGTGTCCACTTTTAAATTTTTTTTTTTGCTTTGCTTATAAAGATCATATACATGGTGTTTTACAGTATTCTTTATTCACATTACATTTCATACAATCATTCTCATGCATTATGTTTTATAAAATTAATCACCATTGGACCTTGCCTGTCATTACCCTGTCTGTTCGCCTGGGTCTTTCCTGTTTACTACCCTCTCACCCAATCCACACATCAAACTGTGTAGCCTTGTGGTTTCACCCCTACCTTGTCTCTTCCCACCCCTCCTTGAGTTCCCATATATGTTTTACTAGTTATTCTTCTGTTTTTACAATAGTGATCTTATGCAGTATTTAACCTTAGGAGACTGTGTTAGTCCACTCAGCATAATATTCCCAAGCCTCTCCCAAGTTGTGTAGTTGTTCCTGAGTGCTGCATAGTATTCCATTGCATGACTATACCACAATCTCTCAGTCCGTTCCATTGTGGTTGATATTTGGGTTGTTACCATGTTCTTGCGATGGTGAATAACACTGTTATGAACATTGGTGTACAACTCTCTGTTTGTGGCTCACTTCTAATTTCCTTGAGGTGTACTTCCAGGAGTGGAATAGCTGGGTCATATGGGGTTTCTGTGTTCAGCTTTGTGAAGAAATGCCAAATTATTTTACAGAGCAGTTAATTTTCATTTATTGATTTTTGAGTCACATATTTCTAATAGAGAGGCACACTAAAAAAATTTAACCTGTATGTTTTCCCCCCAATTTATTTTTATTTTATATTGATATGATTGCTCACAGCTTCAGTTTGCTCGGCTCCACAGTCAACACTCTTGGCACCAGCAGTCAGGAAATAAAAAAGCATATCGCGATGGGAAAGTCTGCTGTTAGGGACCTCTCTAAAGTACTCAGGAGCAACGGTGTCTCTCTGGAGACTAAGGTGTGCCTGATACAGGCCATGGTCTTTGCAATCACTTGTTATGCATCAGAGAGTTGGACAATGACTAGGGAGGACATAAGGAGAGTTGATGCCTTTGAGCTGTGGTGCTGGAGAAGAATACTGAATGTACCATGGACTGCCAGGAAAATAAACAGATTCATCTTGGAGAGGATTAAACCAAGCTACTCCTTGGAGGCAAGGATTCTGGGGCTTCGTCTGACATACTTTGGACATGTTGCCAGGAGGGACGGGTCCTTGGAGAGGGACATCATGCTTGGGAGGGTGGAGGGGCAGCGCAGGAGGGGAAGACCCTCTATGAGATGGATTGATTCGGTGACTGGGTAATCGGGATGGGTGTGTCAGAGGTGGTGCGGTTGGTGCAGGATAGAGCAGGGTTTAGGGCTGTTGTGCACAGGGTCGCTATGAGTCGCAAACAACTCGACGGCACATAACAACAACAAACAACATTGATATGCACTCAAAATTTGTATACATTGTGTACATTCATGTGCCTTGTATTTCACACATTCCTACATTCACATAAATAATCACTCATGTACATTATGGAATTATTCATTCTTTAGTTGATCTTACTCAGGGAGAATTCTGTAAACAAAAAAGTTTGGATCATTTCTCGGTCTGTTAGTCGGTGTTTAATAATTACATGTGGAGCTGCTAACTACAAGGTCAGCACTTGAAATCTAATCACTGCTCTGCAGGAGACTGATGGACAGTCTCTTCTTTCTGAGATGTTCTTTTACCATTGTATCTATTTTAATTTTAGAAATTTTTATTTGAGTGAAAGTTTACAAATGATTTTTTTCTTTCAAACATTCATGCACATTTAGTTTTATAACATTCACTGCAACACACATAATGTAGTTGTACTTTACCACTTCCCGATAAATCTGATTCCCATTCATCCTTCTACATTTCTGTTTTCCCTTCCTTTAATAACACTGTGTAGAGTATATTCCGTATTGTACTTTGTGTTTCCCTTAATACATTAAATATGTATTATCTACTTTTAATCCTCTCACCCTCCCTTAACAACTCTAGTAAACATCTAAGAATGATTTTATCTGTGTGTAAACATTGCTTTAGTCATTGGCCAGCTGTCAGATGCATAGCAAGCAATTGAGAAGATTATGGCCTTGATCAGGTGCACCTCAGTCTCTAGACTGCATCATTGCTCAGCATTCTGGAGCAGTCCCTGACAGAAGACTTTCCTAAAGATGTAATTTAAATATACTGACATTTACTTTTTTTAGGTGTTTAATTAAATGAGTTTTGACAGAGATATACAGTCATATAGCTAATACCATAATCAATAATATTTTATCACCTTCAGAAATTGAGAAAGTAGACCTTTTATACTTGGAGACCTTTTACTTCTCTTTTAGGGTGAAAGCATTTAGTTTTTCACAGTTAGCTATTTTTGTCAGATTTGTTTTTGTAGATTCCTTTTTATCACATTGAAGAAGTTCCGGTTTAGAAAGTCTGTGTCTTAATTTGATGTTAAAATATCAAGTGCTTTTTCTCTTTGTGTTGAGATGATTGTGCTCTTTCTTTGCTTTAGACTATTAATATGGGGCATGGTGTTAGTTGAGTTTTAAATGTTAAGCCAGCCTGATCCTTTCCCTGGTCAAGTGGTTGTATTGTTGTTTGGTGCCGTTGAGTTGAGTCTGACCGCTAGCAACCCTATGAACGACAGATCTGAATGCTGTCCTATCCTGTACCATCCTGACACATCCTGACACACTAGAGCCCAAAGCAGCAGTCACTGTGTCAGTCCATCTGGTTGAGGGTTTTCCTCTCCTTTGCCAGCCCTCTATCTTTTCAAGCGTGATATCCATCTCCAAGGAGTCTCCTCTCCTAGCAACATGCCTGAAGTGTATGAGGCGAAACCTTATCGTCTTTGCCTCCAAGGAGCACTTTGGCTGACCTTTCTTCAATACAGTATGTATTTGTTCTTTTGGCTGCTCCTGGGATGTTCAGCACTCTTCTCCAACACCACAGTTCAAAGGCATCAATTTTTCTTCTATCCTTAGTCATTGTCTAGCTCTCAGATGCACAGTAATTTATCAGAAATACCATGGGCTGAATCACATGCATCTTAGTCCTCAAACTGACAACATTGCAACTCATGGTGACCTTAGGTACAATAGCCCTAAACCTACCCCTGTTTACCCAGTCACTGAATCAATCCATCTCATCGAGGGTCTTCCTCTCCTGTCCTGTCCCTGCACCCTCCCAAGCATGATGGCCCTCTCCAAGGACTGGTCCCACCTTGCAACATATCCAGATTATGTCAGACGGAGCTTCTGAGTCTTTGCCTCCAGGGAGCAGCCTGGTTTCACACTCTCTAGGATAAACCTGTTTGTTTTCTTAGCAGTTCATAGTATATTCAGTACTCTTCTCTAGTATCATAGCTCAAAAGCATCAATTCTCCTTCTATCATCCCTAGTCATTGTCCAGCTCTCTGATGCATAGAAAGTGATTGCAGCAACCACAGAGGTGCGTGGTTCAAATCCACCAGATGCTCTGCTGAAGAAAGAGGGACAATCTCCTCCTGTACCAGTCAGATCCAATTTGACGGTACACACATAAAAATAATTATAATAATAATAAAAATTTAAAAAAGTGATTGCAGAAACCATGGCCTGGATCAGACGCACCTTAGTCTGACCGACATCATTACTCTTCAGTGCTTTGGAGAGGTCTCTGACAGCAGACTCTCCTAGTGCAATACATCTTTTAATTTCCTGGCTACTGGTGCCAAGACTGTTGATTGTGGAGCCAAGCAAACTAAACCTGTTAACGATCTAAGTCTCTTGACCATCTATCATGATACTGCCAGTCGGCCTGGTGATGAGAATCTTTGTTTTTTTTTTATTTTGAGCTTCAATCCATATTGAAGCCTGTAGTCCTTGACTTTCTGCAGTAAGAGCCTTAGGTCCTCCTCAGTTTCAGCAAGCAGGGTTGTGTCATCTGCATAATGCAGATTGTTGATGAGTCTTCCTCCAATCCTAATGCCACATTTCTCCACATAGAGCCCAGAGCCCAGGCTCGCAGATAATCTTTTCTGTACATAGATTGAAAGGGTATGGAGATAGGACACATCCTCTTTTCCCAATTTTGAGCCAGTGTTTCCTTACTCTGTTCTGACGACTGCCTCTTGGTCCAAGTACAAGTTTATTATTAATATAGATAGATAAATTTGTGTAGATTAAATTATGTTTTCTTATCAATTATATTTATATTAATGAAAATGTTAGTATTCAGTTATCTTTCCCTTAATATCTTTTTCACATTGTGAAAATGAATTAAAGAGCACTTTTTTTATCTTCTAAAAAAATAGTATTTATACTATTGCTCTTTTACTTTCATCATCAGAAGATATGGATTTTAAAAAAATCATATTTTTTTCATCAATTGAGATAATAATATGGTCCTTTTTTAAACTTTCATTAAAAGGGGTTTATTCATTGTTTGATTTTCTTGTGTTGAACTGTAGTTCTTATTATATTCTCATCAGGTTTATAGCCTGTTTCCCACAGAATATTTTCTCTTACCTAAGACTTAGTCCCTATAAAAAGAGCCTATTTTCTCAAGCCTTCTTTTTATTCCCATTTGACAGTATCATCTTTTTTTTTTCTGGACGCTAGATTTTTAACCTGAAAAGACTTTCCATTTTTTTTTACTTCTCATCTTTCTTTCTATATTTCACTCAGTCAGGCTTTTATGAATATATTTTTGTATCTGTTTTTCTCCCTTCTGTTTCCACAGCTACCATTTGAATCTAAGCCATTGTTTCATCATTCCTGGACTCTTCCAGCAACCTGCCAGTTGCTGTCCCTTTCTCTATATCCCACGGGTGCAATTTATCCTGTTTCCCATGATTGAGAACTTGAATTCCTGATCTAATGCCCACCAGAACTTATGCTTATAAACCATGTCCTTTAACGAATTCCAGATTGGCCTTTTTTGTGCCACCATGGAGTTCTCATTGTGGTGTTCTCTTTGCAAACAAGGTAACCTGTGTATTAATCTCTATATAGTTATTGATTCCCTCTCTGAACCTGTTGGCATGTATTGTCACATGGTTAACAGCCTGAAAAGCAGCACGGTTTCTTTTGGAGTAATTTTTCCTCCTTTTTGAAAACTTCATTATATATTGTATTCTCTCAGCTCTTTCTATTAACATTTTTAAAGCTAAATATTATTGCTGTTCTCATTATAATTCATAATATATATAAACTTTTATACTTACTTTGTGCCTAGAATTGTGTGTAAAACAATTCAGAAAATGCTTTTAACGAAATATGATTATGTGAAAATGGAGGCAGAGATTGACAAGTCAAGGAAGGTTGAAACCACCAGAAGCTGGAAGGGGCAGGCAAGCCTTTAGGGAAAGTGTAGGCCTTGTAACATCTTCATTTCAGCTCTTTTAACATCTTGATTTCATATTTACAGCATGTGAAACTACGTGAGAATAAATTTCAGTTGTTTTAAGCTACATATTTGTTATATAGGTAGTTCTTGATCTATAATACAGTTGAGTTTCAATAAACTACACAATGTGAAAAAAAGGAAATCATAAATTAGTAGAAATCCTGGTGACCATCAGTTTTCTGCCCTTTCTTGTCTTTAAAGACTTCTTCATTTTTGGACTTGTTGATCTCTTTTGTCATAAGGGCCAGGTGAGTCCTTCTCTCACTGTACCAATTGTACATTGACGTTCATGTCTCCCTCTTCCACATGCAGAGTCTTGTGATTATATAAAGTCTACCTGGGTAATAGACAATATTCATCTCAGAGTCAATTGTTCAGCCCCCTTAATTCCACCTGCAACTTTAATTCCTTAACTGCTTTTTGCCATGTAACAACATACTCATATTTTGTAGATTAGCACATGGACATCTGTGTGTGGCCCTTGTTCTGCCTACTATAAACTCCAAGTTTTTGTACTGAAATTATTGTTCTATAGTTATCTAAGGGTACATTAAGTAAAATAACTTGGTCCTTCATTTACTCTTCCATTCTATCCACAATCTTTAGGGAGCTCATGCCTAGTTTTGCGACCTTGGACAAGATAGTTAGAATCTGTCAGCGTCATTCTGAGTCTTTAAAGTGGTAATACATGTTGCAGAAGTTTTGTGAGGAATGAAGAAATATGGGTAGAGGCAATATATAATTTATAAGCCTATTTAAGTTACTGATTTATTCTCCTTGTTATGAAAGAATAGGAAGAATGGAAGAGGAGCTAAACTTCTTGGTTCTTGCTTCTTTTGCTCCAGTGTTAATTAATTTCTAGTTTATAGATCACTTCTTTATAAATCTATCTGAGGTCACCTTGAAACTTTTGTAGGAGAAGGAGATGGGGCTTTTCAACAAGAGAAGGAAATGCAAGTAGGTGAGCATGTGAGAAAAGATGGAGGCAGCCAGATGCTAAACCTGAGAAGCTAGGATCAGTAAAGAGTTTTTGTTTGCATTTGTACCAGCATATTTTGGGCTTTCTGGGTTCCCAAATGCGGATAACTGCCCTGTAGCATGAGAAGTTGGAAACTTGGGCAAAAATTCCAGGGGTCAGCCCTTCCACTAAGAAATGCAGGTACAAATCTTTAAAAGGATTATAAAGAGCTAGAAAGGGATTTCCACAGACCTCAAGAAGAGAGGCAATTTATGGAAAGTTTTTTTACCTACAGTAGCAAAGGTATTTTTACCTCTTCTGTTATTAAATATCTAAATATAAAAGAAACCTAAAATAGCAGCTCTGACTCAATTTTCAGTCTAATCTGATTCTCTCTAGAAGCTATTTACACTGGATAACGTGATAAACTTTCTGATCCACTTGTCTATTAGTGATTGTTTAAATGTCCTTAATAAATAAAACTTGAAAATCAAAAAAAAAAAAAAAGAAATCCTGTAACTTGTTCCTTGGGTCAAAATTTGATATGCATATAAACAAAACTGTTTGTCCAGTAAATATAGGTTTAATGCAGAAGATACATTCTGTGGTTTTGATACAGAAGACACTTTCATATTATTTAGCATTTACTGCGCAGTGGGGTTGCTTTTAATAGTGTTCCTTTATGAGAACGCATGCCAGCTTCTAATAAGAGTTGTCTTAGTGCGTGCTTCAGGTTCAATATCTGAAAAATCCTACTATTTTTGTTTTGTTTTGATCTTAAACTTGCTATTATTTAGTTTCTTCTGCTCTTACTCTGATTCCTGTACTCCCTAGTCCTTCCAGTTTGATTGATCATTGTTGTTCTTCATGATGGTAACAATATTTTTTTTTTCTTAACTTGTAATCTTCGTCTTATCTCTCATTATTGTTCTGTTTGGTACAGTTCCAGGACTTCTTAATTGTATATCCACTCCTTAGAGACAGCACCTACTCACCTGACTGCCCATTTGATAAACACCAGCTGTACCATAAGCAATTGTATGTATCCCCTTTTTCTATAAGATGTGCATTGTTGTGTATCTTTGAGTTGGAACCAACTCATAGCTGACCTTCCAGCAGATTTTCAGAGGCTGTAAATTGCGTAGGAGGAGATTGTCCATTTTTCTCCTGTGGAACAGCTGATGGATTCACGCCCCCAACAACTTCTACTTGGCAATGCAGCTCCTTACAATGAAACCACCTTAACTCCTGGATGTGTGCATTATACATACGTAGACTCTGAGTTATTTGTTAAGAGAGACCCTTTTAGGGCATATGATCTTTGGCTCTGTGAGATGTGGAAGTACTGTTAGAACTATTAATATTGTTCGGTGCTTGCCTCTTTCATGCTTTTGAATTGTGTTGGCAAAAAACTTTTAAATATACCATGGCCTATCTCTTAGAGGTAAGGACTTTGTCTCACATACTTGGACCATTTTATAAAGAGGAATAACCAAGAGGTGGAAGAGGACGCTATGCTTAGAAAGGTGAAAAGTTAGAGAAGAGGAGGAAGACCTTTAACAAGATGGGTTAACACAGAGACTACAACATTGGGATTACGCACAACGACATGGTGAGCATGGACAGGATGGACCAGGAGTCAGTTGATTTCATGGCGCCTGTTAACAGACTCTGGGCAATCTCCATTCTTTGACCTTTGAGTAGGTCATAGGACTGATAGCAGCTCTGGTTTTCAGCAGCCTTTTTCTTGGTTTCTTGGCACCTGCTCTGTCATGCCAAGAATTTGGCAATGTTTTAGGGAGGCTGGTCCTTGTGTAGAGTTACTGGCCATCTTTGTCCATCTCTGATCTCAGGATCTTGGATCTGCCAGTCCTAGATGCTTGGTGTCCAGTTTCCCTGCTCTCCTCCTCCACTGTGGATTGGAAGATGCTCAGCAGTGAACACTTCCAGCATGTTCACTTTCCCTGGTCCACGGAGCTCTTCATTGTCTTCAGAGGGATGCTTTTGAATGGCTCTGAGTGTTACACTTCTCACTGGGCGTGTGGCCTGCTGCAGGCTACCCCATTGCAGCTATAGGCAGAAGTGGACTGAGAGGATCGAGCAAGATGGAAATTGCAGTTCTGTTTCTGGTCCTTCTTCTCTCCTTTTGGTAGAAGAGAATAATTTCCAAGAGAAAGAAAAGAAATTCAAGTCTTACTTATTCTACCATTTTAATACTGGAAGATAAAAGATGTATTCATCCAGGTAATGAATATTTTGAAATGAGGACAGTTTTGAATATATATTAAGAAATGAAAACTATCTTTTGAAAGCAACTTTAAAAGCAGAGGAGTCATTGATAAGAAGCAAAGTGAACCAGAATGTACCAACTGAAGACATGAAATGCAAAGGCAATGCTTCCAGGTGTACCTTTCAATATTAATTTATCTGATAAAACTCTAAAAGTGCAAACAAGAAGGCAATGAAAGAAGTGAGATTTCAGGAACACATATTATTCATTAAAAGACTTTCTCCCAAATTGAAAAATACTAGGAGGGTATTTTTGGACTCAAATAAGAAAACACAAATAATAAGACTCAGAAGAATGAAAATGAGGAGGTGGTGTGGAAGAAAAAGATCAAAACAACAACCAGTATTATTTCATTTTTAAACCTCATTTTTTATTGATTAGTTTACAAAGTTTATATACATTGTGTCTCACACTATTCATCCACATTGTGTTTCATACAATCATTCCCATACATTGTTGTTGTTGTTGTTGTTGTTATGTGCCATTGAGTCATCTGTGACTCATAGTGACCCCATGTATAACAACTCTGAAGCTTGCCCTGTCCTGAGCCAGTCTCATTGACTCTGACCACCTACCCCAATTGCCTGAGTTATAGTATCAGTCTGTCTCATCCAGGGTCTTCCTCTCCTGCACCATTCCTTCACTCTTCTGAGCATGATGTCCTTCTCTGAGGATCAATCCCTTCTGGCCACATGCCCACAGTATGTGAGAGGAAGCTTCAAAATCTTAGCCTCCAAGGAGAAACTTGATTTCACCCTCTCCAAGACAGATCCATTTGATTTGTTAGCAGTCTATGATATGTTCAAGACTTCTCTAGCACCAGAACTCAGAGACACTGATTCTTCTTCTGTCATCATTAGTCATTGTCCTGTTCTCTGAGGCATAGCAGGCAATTGCAAAGACCATGGTCTGAATCAGGCACACCTTAGTCTCTAGACTGACATTGTTGGTTCTCAGTACTCTGGAGGTCTCTAAAAGCAGATTTTCCAACTGCAATTTGTCTTTTAATTTCTTGACTACTGGTGACAAGAGTGTTGATTTTGGAGCCGAGCAAGCTGTAACTGTTAACAACCTCAATCTCTTCTCCATCCATCATACTGCTGTTAGTTGGCCCAATGATGAGAGAATTTTTTTTTTTTTTTTTTTTTTTTTGGTTGAGCTTCAATTCATATTGAAGATTACAGTCTTTGACATTCTGCAGCAAGTGCTTCAGGTTCTCCGCAGTTTCAGCAAGCAAGGTTGTGGCATCTATATAACATAGGTTGCTGATCAGTCTTCCTCCAGTCCTGATGCCACATTCCTCCTCATAAAGCCCAGCCTCCTGAATGATATGTTCTAGATATAGATTGAGAAGGTATTGAGACAGGATGGATCCCTGACGCACTCCCTTCCTGATTTTGAACTGTGCAGTATTTGCCTGCTCTGTTCTGAGGACTGCTTTCTGGTCCAAGTATGAGCTTTGCATAAGCACTATCAGATTTTCTCAGATTCCCATTCTCCTTAAGATTAACACAATTTGTTGTTATCTACACAGACAAATGTCTTTAAATAATCAGTGAAACACAGATAGTTATCCCTCTGGTACTCTCTGCTTTCTACCAAGATCCATCTGACATTGGCAATAATGTCTCTAGTGCCATGGCCTCTTCTAAACCTAGCTTGTATTTCTGGTAGTTCTCTGTCAGTGTACTCTTCCAGTCATTTCTGGATAATCTTCAGTAGAATTTTGCTTGTGTGTGATATGAATGATATTGTTTGATAATTTCCATACTCTATCAGGTCATCTTTTTATTGGATTGAGAAGAAATATGGATCTCTTCCAGTCAGTTGGTCAGGTAGTTGTCCTCCAGAATCCTTGACACAAACTGGTGAGCACATCCAGGGGCAGCATGTTTGTTGAAATATATCAATTGATATTCCATCAATTCCTGGGGCTTTATTTTTGCTAAGTCCTTCAGAGTAGCCTGAACTTCCTCCTTCATCACCATTGCTTCTTGATCGTATGTTGTTCCTTGAAATTATTCTGTGTCGGCCAATTCTTTTTGGTACAGTGACTATGTTTATTCCTTCCATCTTCTTTTAATGCTTCATTGATCATTCCGTATTCTGCCCATAACATTCTTAAATATTGCAACGCAAGGCTACAATTTGTTACTTAGTTCCTTCAGCTTAAGAAATGCCGAGTGACTTCGACCCTTTTGATTTTTTTACTCCAGTTCTTTGCCCATTTCATTATAATACTTTGCTTTGTCTGCTTTATATTTTATAAAATATAAAGTTTTTATATTATATATATAATATATATATTTATATATTGATTACCCTCCCTTTTTACCCAGATCCTTCCCATTTCCTTTCCCCTCTCTCTACCTCCACCAAACTGTGTAACTCTGTAGTTTCACCCTCCCCATCCTCAGCCCTCCCCTGCTTGAGTTCCCATACTTGTTTTACTAGTTATCCTTCTATTTTAACAATAATGATCTTGTGCAGTATTTGTCCTTTGAGCCTGTGTTCGTTCACTCATAATACTCTGCACCCTCTCCCAAGTTATGTAATGTTTTTAGAAATCGCCGCTCCTGAGCGCTACACAGTATTCCGTTATGTGAATGTACCAGAAGTTCTCAGTCCATTTGGCTGTGGTTGAACATTTGTGCTGTTTCCATGTTTTTTTTTATTTTATTAAATTTTATTAGTTTTAATGAACATTTACAGAGATTTTGGGTTTTCATTCCTTCATTGCTGCACCATTCTCTCCACCCTCCTCCCCAGTTTGTTCTTCTTCCCCGCCATCTGAATGTCTGTTTTAATTGTCCAATTGCCACAGTGCTTGTCAAAGCCAGTTCTGATTAATCTCCTTTGTCAGTGTGTCCCTTGCCATTCCCTATCACTCCTCCCTGAGAGAGACTTCACCCTGATTCATAAGGAAAAGGGGATGGCGTATTCTCTTAGCTACTTCCTGCTGAAAAGGGACGCTGTGGGTTTCAGGGTTTCTCTCACTACTCTAAAGGGCCCCTTTGGCAGTAGGAAACACATAGACTATTATGTTTTTGTGGTGGTGAATAATGTCACTGTGAACATTGGTATACAAATCTCTCTTACCACTCTGGAAGACATTTTTGCATTTCCTTAAAAATTTGAACAAAGAAACTCCCTATGACCCTACAATTTCTACTACTAGGAATATACTCCAAGGAAAACTTTATTTCTAATGTTTCTCGTAGAAGAAATGTTGTTGTTAGTTCCTTCAGGCCAACTCGAAGTGATAGAAGCCCTGTGTTCTGCAGATTGGACCCCTGCCTTTATTCTGCAGCACCGTGACAATCACTACTACTGTCGTGCCTGTCGGTCCACCTTGTTGAAAGTCGTCCTCCCTCCCTTTCGCTGGCACACGACTTAATGCCCCTTCGGATAACGTGCCGAGTATGTGTGACGAAGTCCCCCTCTCTTTGCCTTTGAGGAGCACCCTGGTTACACTTCTTTCAGGACAGATTCGTTTGTTCTTTTGGCAGTTCATGGTATATTCCGTACTCTTCGACAGTACCACAGTTCAAAAGCATTGATTCTTTTAAAAGAAAATTCTTTTGTCCTCGTTATTCGTTGCCCAATTTTCAGGTGCTTCTGAGTCAGTTGAAAATACCACGGTTTGGATCAGGCATGGATCCCCTTGCTCTTTAACATTTTAAAGATGTCTTTGATGGCACATTTTCCCTTTGCAACACGTATTTTGATTTCTTGACTGCTGTGACCAGGGGCATGCATTGTGGATCCAAGAACAATGAAATCATTGACAACTTCAGTCTTTTCTTCATTTATCATCATGTTGTCTGTTGGCTCTGAGATGAGGTGAAAGGAAATTTTGATGAAATGGTGAAAAGGAATAAAATAAAGCAAAACTGAAAATACTTGGCACAAGTATTATACTTTGTAATGCAACCTTTCTGTCCGCTTGAGTGATGGTGGTTATTAGATTAAAATATTGAAATTACAGATTTTTTTGTCTAAAACTATTACTGCATTACTTTTATCATTTAAGAACATTTGAAAACTTTTAAGTGAAGAACAAAGAACACTGCTGGGTATTCTCTGAGTACTTACCTGAAAGAGGCCTAAGGATTCTGGGGAGAAGGACTTTGCCTTCTTTATTGCTGCATCCCTGAAACCTGGCATAATACCAGTTTCAGTAAATATTCATTGAATGACTAATAATATATAACCATGATAGTTTTACTCTTATAATAGGAAACACTATGTTTTTAAAGTTCTGATTAATTGAGAGGTATGATTTATGATAAATTTATTTCTTCATTCCTATCTCAAGGGACTGTATATTTTTACTAGGCTACTTACTGATAAGTGTTACAACGTCAATCAGAGATTGCTATAACAATGATCTTTTCTTTTAGAACCAGATGGTCAAAGAGTTGGAGGCCCGAGTCCAGCAACTGACTGGAGAAGTAGAGAACAGTAATTTACAGAGACAGAAATTAATTCAGGAGAAAATAGAACTTGAGAGATGTTACCAGATAACGTGCAGTGAATTACAAGAAGTCAAGTCGAGGTACTGTCAGAAGTCAACTCTTGGGTGGCTGTGAAATACTAATGTTAGTTATGTAAATGAGGTGCTTGCCAAAACTAATCCCACTTTATGCTTTTGAAAGGCACCCAGATGGCACTGTGATTATACACTCAGCAGCCAGTTAACCAAAAGGCTAATAGTGTGAACCCACTAGCTACTCTAGGGAAGAACTTCGCAGTCTTCTCCTGTAAAGCCCCGCACAGCAGTTCTGCCTTGACCTGTCCTGTGGGAGTCAGTCTGCTTGGTAGCAGTGGGCTTGTGCAGTTGACCTCGAAACATAATATTTACAAGTTAACACGTTGCTGCAACTTTTAAATTGACAACCCCTGCTTAGATACCCATTTGCCATCATTTGCGGCAACATGTTAATTAAAATGTAGATTGTGACTTGCTTGATACACTGGCAAATAAGACATTTGATTTTGATTGACTTAAGAGTCTGTTTTAGAGATTGGTTCTAAAATTAATGGAAATCTGTTGTTTTTGCTTACTGGTTTTAGGCGTAACACACTGCATAAAGAGAAGGAGCGTCTTATAAATGATTATGAACAAAACATGAAGCTGTTACAAACCAAATTTGATGCTGATATAAACCTTCTGAAGCAGGAGCAAGCTCTTTCAGCTTCAAAGGTATATCTATGCTGGTGACTGTCTTCACCCACAGCGTCATTTCCTTCCTCAGCATTTCACCACCCTCCGTCAGGTAGAAGCTAAGTGTGTGACATTTGAACCTAGTCTTTTCTTTGCCTTATTCTTAGGATAGCTGAAACTCCAAAAATTCCTATTGGCATCGATAATTGAAATGCTGAATGTGTGGGGTACATAGTTTGTATTTTAAAGATCTTAAAATATATAAGGATAACAAAAATATTATCTTAGTAAACTAAATTCTACCAGAGTAAGTGAGCCATTTCATATACCTGTGTTCTTAAAGTAAAAACCCCAACAATCTGAGCAAACTTACAGTTATGTTAATAGTTATCTAATACTGTGTAATATTTTAAAATCTTGGTTCTGCTTTGGTTTTCTTGGAGAAATACACTCTCTCTCTCTCTCTCTCTCTCTCTCTCTCTCTCTCTCCACTCTCCAGCACCCACATAATTTGAGTTATGTTCTTTCTCCACAGTGAGTCTGATGCCTCCAGTCTTAAAGTAGTCAATTATCTGATAGTCTGTGAATTCAGTATTCCAGCAAATTTGGTCTAAAAATTGAAGCAGTTCTCCATAAATCCACTTATTTCTACCTTAATATTATATTATCATAGCTTTAAATGAATACTGTGTAGAATTTTATTTATAATTTTATCTTAAGAGATTAACTTTTATAGTTTTTTTAAAAAGACTTTTAAACTTTAGATTTACTGACGTTTCCAAGAGCCTTAGTGGGTTACGTGGTGGGTTGTGCACTGGAAGGCTGGCAGTTCAGGTTCACCGGATGAAGTATGGAGGATGAGGAGATAGTGCGCACCTGTTACTGGTTGTCTCGGAAATGTGTTGGGAGGGTAATGTGAATCATAGTCAGTTCGAGACTTGTGGGCTTGAGGTTTTTTTCCCTTATAGAGAATTTTAATTCTAATTGAATTTTCAGGGGGAAAAGGTAAATTTTCCCTTTAGCTATATAGATGTTATAAAGTAGTCCAAAAACCAACACTCTGCTTCTTGTTCTTAACCTTTCCTAGGCATCTGCTTTGATTCAAGAATTAGAAAAGACTGTCTCTTTATTAAAAGAGCAATTACAGGATTCGGAATATCAAAGAATGCAGCAACTAAAGGTGAATTATGTACTTTTACACAGATGAACAATCACAAAAACTCTTCTCTTTTTATTTGTATAAATGTGAGTCAATGAAAAGGACCTCAGAAATTCAAGTAGTCACTTCTTATTCTTTTAGTGTGTGACATTATTTTTCATCTTATTTATTTTCCTTTACAAAGGTAGATGCTAACGGGTAGGGAGAACAAAGATAATTTTTATTTTCTAATTTTTTAGACTAGATTTATCCATAATCACATTTCAGTATACTATGTTTTTCCCATATGACGCTGTCACAGAAAGAACACACTTGCACATAAGGTGCTCGAAGGAAACTAAGCCCAAGAGGATTGTGCAGTTTGTAAAAAACAGCATACAACGTGTGCAATATTTTTGTCCAAATGCAGAAGTATTGTTTTACAGCAGTTTCCCCTCTTTTGCAGTATTATCTGCCCATTTTTCATAATCTCTTTCTCTCTGCGCTTGCTCAGTTTTTCATCCTCCCTTTCTTTTTTCTTGTTAAAAAGTATCAGAAATGTGGGTGTGTGACACTTGACATTTATCATCTTCATATTTACTCATTTGGTTATTTTTAAAGTGTGTCCTAACCTTGACGGTAAGAAAGTATCTGTCCCACGACCAGTTAGCTGTGTGTCCTAACCTTGAAGGTAAGAAAGTATCTGTCCCACGACCAGTTAGCTACTATTGAGAGGAATAACATTTGGCAGCTAAGATTTTGTGCCAGGCCTTTTGTTCCTAGGGCCACTAGGAGTCGTGCTCGACTCGATGGCAATCAACAACAACATTACAAAGCTATTTACCTTTCTACTTGTGATTTGCAAAATTAGACAATTGGGGTCTTAGTAAATACTCAAAATTTGAGCCAAACTTTGCCAGTGAGTGTATTGATTTTGTTAGGTTCAGTTGTATTACCTATAGTATTACATTTAGTTGTAATAAAAAGAAACATTTTTTTAAAATTTTCATTTTCCAGGATCAAGAAGATAAATTTCAAATGGAGAAAAAGAATTTAAAACATACCTGTGAAAAAAAGGTAATATGTCTTATGATAACCTGCAAAATATTTTAAATAGAAAAAGAAACAATAAGGAGGACTGATTTTTAGAAATCCACGCATTTACTTCTAAGTTTATTTCAGCTAACCAGTAATCAGATTTTCTTTGTTGTTCATATTCAGAAACAGTTTATTTTTGTTATTAATTTTACTAGTATTAGAAACAAACACTTGTATGCACCACTTACTGTGAAGTTTTATTTAATGTTAGACCTTATTTCATAGTGGATTAAGCAGTGAGCTGTTAAAAGGTTGGTAGTGCCAGTTCATTTAGCTGCTCCCTCATAAGGCAATCTGTTTCAATTAAGATCTAGAGCCTTGGGTTGCTATGTACTAGAAGGGACTTGATGGTATTGGGTTTGGTGACGTAGTGGTTAAAGTACTTGCCTACTAATGAAAAGGTAGGTAGTTTGAATTCACCAGCCACCCTGTGGAAGAAAAAGTGGTGGTATAGTTCCATAAAGATTTCAGCCTCAGAAACCCTTTTCGGGATGCTGAGAGATGGAATGTGCCCAGTGACAGCAGGTTTTAGAGTTACTGTGTTAACTTCTTGTAAGACTTAGAAATTTTATGCTTTCTGCTAGTTTGAAAATATACAATAGATGGGAATTATTTTGTCTTCTGTTGAATCCTAAGTGCAATAAGAATGTTTAGTATTTAACAAGTAGAGAAAAAAACCAGACATAATTGTCCACTATTTTAAAAAAATGGTTTAATAGTTACTTCTTGTCATTTAGAAAATTATTTCTACTAACACGTATTGGCACCCTGTTATCAGTAATAACGTGGGCTTTGCTGACACCGTCTTAACACCAAACACTGTAAACTGCAGAGCACAGCAGATTTATGATGGTAACATGTCAGGTTTAACACTGTTCTTTGGAATAAGCCGTGTGGAAGAGTGACAGAGAGAGTAAGAGACCTGCCAATAGAATGGTTGCTTGTTTAGACCCACCCAGCCACCAACTCTCTGCAGGGGGATGATTTCATTAAATGACATGTGTGGGAAATAAAAAACCAACATATTTTGGGTTTGCTTCTGTAATTATTCTAACATAAAATGAGCTCACTTGTAAAACGTGCACACACAAAAATGGAAAATGAGATAAAGATTAACTTTTAAAAATAATAAACTGTGTACAGTTTAAAATTAATCATGATTAATGTCAAAAGTGTCAGAGCACTTTGTGATATCACCTGTTACCTACACACATATTCTACTCAGCAGATGATAAAAGCCTACACTGGGAAAGGTATCCTGCTAATCCTTAGGTTGGTGGGACTGAGAGCTTAGGGTGAGTAGGACGTAGACTTTGGTCCTCAGAAATTTCATGTCTAGGAAGAAGAATGCTCTTGTTATCTAGCATTGTGAGTATCTCTAATGTCATGTGTTGACTTTCTTATGAGTGCTTTAAAATTATTCTAGATTTTTTTTATTGTTGTCATTTTAATCCAGCTCAATAGAAGATCTTACATCTTTCTCATTTCTGCAAAATAATGCTCACAGAGGAAGGAGAAATATCTGCTAGAAGAAGAACATGCCTATCCCTAGTCTCTCTCTCTGCAGGATAGGACACCTGGAACCTGTGGGTGTGGTTCTCTGGGCAGATCTCTAGCGTTCTAGCCCTTTAGACAGACCTTCCTGGCTCCTGCTCCATCTTAAATTATGGTCAGCCCTCTTCCCGAGAGATGTTGTCTTTGTACCTTGTAAATGAATATACCCCAGTCTCATACTTTTTAAAGTCCTCCTGAGGACTGTTAGATGGGAGATACAATTAGAAAGACAGTCTTTCTCCTGTGCGTATCTTTGAGAACTTAGTCACTCAGTAAACGGGGGTTTCTGCTATCACTGCCTCTTCCTGACGGACACACAGTTGAAACGAAATATGAGAGCTCCATTCATCTTTATCCTGTAACCTTCTGACCATTCTTACTCTATTTCACTTCAGGCAGCAGACCCAGATTCTTTCTATGAGACTTCACAACTGAAGTTTCTCTCTTTTCATGCAGTGTCAGTTGGTCTCGCTTTCTAATAAAGTAACTCGTTAAACTGTGCTAATTGTTTTCAGTGTAAATAAGACTTGTTTAAAATCATAGCAACCTTTAAACGCAGAAGCAGCGCATGTACGCCTATTGCATATGCTTCTGGCCTTATTTATATTGGAAGAAACTCTTGCTCTGCATGTCACTTTTTTTGTTTTACTATTAACTCCATAATCCTCCCCTTTTAAATTGACATCTGTTCTTCTTCCTTTATGAAGCCTGCTGTGATCTCAAGCCTTGAAGATTTGATGTCTTGTACCCCCCTCGGGGAATATCCTTTTTGACTGCTCAAAGAACTGACATAAATCTTCCCCAGTCCTCGGCTGTGTAACTGGATAGCGAAATGGCATGTATAGAGAGCTTTTGTTTGTTAGACACAGTTACAGGTGTGCACTTTCAAGAACTTTCGGTATAAAACTTGGTTCAGAATCTCTATCTGTTCATGAGGAGGAAATGCCATCTGAATGACATTATTTCCTCATGCTTACAAGAAAGCAACATGGCAGGAGCATAGCATTCCAGCTTGTCTTTGAGGTGCGAGAAGCAGTTAGCATCAGATGCTGTCCCTAATTTAAGCACACACACATTACCTAATGGTCTTTATTGATCTGTAGCGGCCACTGCCTGCTCTTAAGATCTTTGAACATCAAACAAATAATGGGTCGTAAAACTCAATGTCATTGTTTGATGAAGTGTCCTAATCTGTTCAATCAGGAAATGGTTGGGCTAAATGATTTTACTAGCAAGGAAACACCTGCCTCCTCCAAATAAACTAGTGCTTGTTTTCCAAACAGGCTCCAGAGAGGAAAAGATGGTGCTGTTTACCTAGAGAAGTTCTCGAGACAGATGTTAAGCATGTATATCTGAAATGTGAGGGATTTTGAAGTATCTGCATAAGATTGTTTTGATACAACGATTTGATAGATGAGGTGGAAGATGGATGGAGTTCCAGATCATTGAAGTGAAGCCAGTGCCTTTAATTAGGTTAAAAAATCATTTAAAATTTCCACCGTTTTGCATATAATCATATAGGGCTCTGTATTTCAACTTAATATACATTGTAACACCCCCCCCCCATGATTTCCTTTTAAAGATACTTGCATGGACATTTCAGACATGAATACGTACTGTAGAAAGAGTTCTAAAAGTCACACGGCCCAGTCCCTCATATTTTTCACTTAGGGACGTGGAGGTTCGAGAGGTTAAGAGACACGGACACACAGCTAAGCGATGTCCGGGTCAGCACCAGCTCAGGCCTCTTGACGGTGTCTGGTCCCAAGCACAGGGGTGCTGCTCCCTCATGGGACAGAATCCTTTTCTTACTTATACATGTATCTTTCTTGATAGCTTGAATTTTGGGGAGACAGGAGTGTAAATACACATATTTAATAAGTATTCGTTAGACATGCTTCTGGCTACTTAACCCAATTACTCTAAGTGCTCTTGCTTGACGATATGTGTATATCCTTAAGTATTTGCTTTCCTTTTTCTTACATATCACTTTTATTAGTGGATTTTTGGTATTAATATACACAAGAAAAAGGATTACAGCCAAGTCAGTTCTAACCTTATTTTCCCTACCATCATCAGTACATTAAAGAAGAAATGGTTGACACTATATATCCTCTGTTTTTAAGTTATTGTTCTTTAGTTTTCTTTTACATAAAGATAAATAAAGGTGTTTCCTCCTCTACATATTTATTCTTATTCTTGAAATCAGTGTACAGTTATTTTTCATTTACCTGGTGTTCAATTACTTACCACCCAAAATGATCTTAAAAACAAAAACTAACGGAAAAGACCCTTACACATACAAAATAAATTTACGTTTTTTAAAAATCCCTATAAACCCAGAGCAGAATGTGTTGACTGTACTAGCATGGGCCAGGTATTTTCCTAAGCTCTGGGGGTAGAAGGATAAATGAGAAACAGCTTCTAGGTTTAAGGAAACCCAGCATACAGGTCTGTGCATTGATCCAGTCTTGAGTAACTCAGAGGGAGGTCGCCAGCCTCCCACCCAAACAGGCCCACTCCTGCTTCAGAGGGCCTTCTGATCATTTCAGAAGCAGTCAGCTGGCTCATGGCCTAGTTACACGCTGACTAGCATCAAGAAGTGGCGGAGAGGATTTGCAGAGTGAGGGCTGGAAGTGTCCAGCCTTCAGGGGCCATTTTCTGGAAGGACAAGCAGTCCATGTGAGGGAAGTACTGTGTGGTGGTATATTGTGATTTCGAATGTTCATAATGACATCCCAACATCCAAGAAATGTTTGTTTAGTGCATTGGACTTAGGGAGGGAACAGTAATAACTAACACTTACAGAGCATTGTTACATTCCTGATACTGTGCTAAGGGGTTTTTGCACAAAGTAACTTGCTAACTCATCTTGATTCTTTGACATAGCACAGTTGTTAACTAGTTTTCAGAGAAGGCAGCTGAGGCTGTTAAGGTGCTTGTGATGGGTAACCATCCCAGGAGGTCTGATCAGCTACTGGCCTTGCACTCCTGGGAAATCACCACATAACTGCAGGTTTTGTTCATGGAGTAAGAACAAAGACTTGTGTCAAAGAAAAACCTAAAAGAGATCCATTCAGATTGAACTTCCAAAATGGCATCTCCTATGGATTCCTGACACCCTGTTTACTAGCTTCTCATTAAATAACATATTTTTTTCTATAATTATATTTTATTAATTTTCATAAACATTTACAGAGATTTTGGGTTTCCATTCATTCATTGTTGCACTATTCTCTCTACCCTCCTCCCAGTTTGTTCTTGTCCAAATGCCACAGTGCTTGTCAAAGCCAGTTCTGATTAATCTTCTTTGTCAGTGTGTCCTTTGCCATTCCCTATCACTCCTCCTTGAGAGAGACTTCACCCTGTGTCATAAGGAAAAGGGGATGGCGTATTCTCTTAGCTACTTCCTGCTGAAAAGGGATGCTGTGGGTTTCAGGGTGAAGATCTTCTCTCACTACTCTAAAGGGCCCCTTTGGCAGTAGGAAACACATAGACTATTATGGAGATTGATTTTGGAATTTAGATGCACTCTTATTGATTGTGCTTGGCCGTACATGTTCATATCCTTGAAGATGTATCATGGGGGTGTTGCAACCTAGAAGACACAAATTTGACTAACAAGTTATAAGTACATGAGTCAAAAATTATGGAAAAGTAAAAGAAAAGATTCTTTCATTGTTTTACAAACCCTCCCCCAGGTCCCCTCCACCATGTAGCCCTCGCTCTAGTCTCCTGTGATGACAGAAATACCTACTTATATATCTCTTTTAAACAGTTTTCTCCCTCCTCTGTTTCAGTGCAGTATATATTATTGAACCCATCTTACTCAGTCTCTCCCCAACCCCAAGGACAGTCCCATTCTACAACAGTGGCATCATGTAATATTTGTCCTTTTGTGACTGGGATATTTCACTCAGCATAATGTTCTCCAGAGTCAACCATTTTGAATAACATTGCATGAGTTCCTTGTTTTTTAATGCAGCATAGTATTCCATTGTGCGAATATACCACAGCTTCTCTAGCCATTCGTTTGTTGATGGGCACTTAGGTTGTTTCCAACTCCTTGCTATTGTGAACAAAGCTGCAATAAACATGGGTGTGCATATATCTGCTTGGATGTCAGCTATGGTCTCTTCAGGGTATATTCCCAGTAGTGGAATTGCTGGGTCAAATGGTATCTCTCTTTACAACTTTTTGAGAAAGCGCCATACTGCTTTCCACAGGGGTTGTACCATTTTACACTCCCACCAACAGTGAATCAGGGTTCCAGTTTCTCCACAACCTCGCCAGCATTTGTTGCTTGCTGTTCTGTTAAATTTTGCTATTTTGACTGGGGTGAAATGATATCTCATAGTTGTTTTAATTTGCATCTCTCTTAGGGCTAGGGATTTTGAGCATTTCTTCATGTGTTTGTTAGCCATCTGAATGTCGTCTTTGGTGAAGTGCCTGTTCATATCCTGTGCCCATTTTTCTATTGGATTATTTACCTTTATCTTGTTGTGGTGCTCAAGTATTTCATAAATTCTGGATAGAAATCCCTTATCTGATATGTTATTACCGAATACTTTTTCCCAGTCAGTGGCTTCCCTTTTTACCCTGTTGGAGAAGTTTTTGGATGTGCATAGGGATTTGAGTCTTAGAAGATCCCATTCATCTATGTTATCTTCTCCTGGTTGTAGGTTTTCCAGGATACTGGGAAGACTGTTTATGTTGTGGATTAGGACTTCTAGTGTTGTTCCTAGCTTTTCTGTAATGAATTTTATAGTCCTTGGTTTTAGTCCTAGGTCCATGATCCACCTTGAGTTGGTTTTTGTGTATGGAGTGAGGTGTGGGTCTTGCTTGAGTCTTTTGCAGATATTTTTCCAATTTTGCCAACACCATTTGTTAAAAAGGCTGTCATTCCCCCACTTCACTGATTTCATCTCCTTGTCAAAGATCAGAGTTGACCATAGATAGATGGGATGTAGCTCACTGGTGGAGCACGGTGGCTCACGTGCCGCGGCTTTCTGGTTCGTGGTTCATTAAATAACATATTTGATGCTCAATGGTAGTGAAGACAGAATGCTGACTCACTTGGTCAGAGGTAACTTGGGTCAAGATTCAAATCTAGCTACATTATAAGAGAGACTTAAAATTCACAGAAATGTTATAAGTTAGGCTCAGATTATTAATGATAGGTAAATGCTAACAGAAAATTGTAAAATGACAATCGAAGCTTTAACTCTGCTGTTACTGCTTTCTCCTGCAAACTTTTTGCCCAGATGGTCGCCCCTTAAAGCTTGACTAGATCTGTGGGCTTTTTATTTTATTTTCCCTTTTTTGTTGGCTTTTCTTTTCAGTGACTTACCCCCTACTCTTCCCCTTAAGATTGTATTTGAAGAAATTATTTTTCTGATAGGAAAACACATGTAAAATCTTTACATTGCTGAGCAATCTTCTGTGTGATCCAGAGGTTTTTAGTGCCTGATTTTTGAAACTAGATCGTCAGTGTTTTCCTGCTCGTTTGTCTTCGTCTGGAAGCTCTGCCGAAGTCTGTCCATCTTGAAGGACCTAGTTATTATTTAAAAATACCAATAGCTTGGTTCGCAGCATCACAGGAACACATGAGCCACTGTCCTCTGATAAACTAAGAGGTGGATGACAGATTCCAGTAGCATCTGGTCTTTTTAATGGAGAGTGAACCTTAAGAGCATTCACTTACCTGGACACAGGAAAGCTCAGTGACTGGAGGAGGGCATCATAGTTGGTGACGTGGAGGCCCACCTATGGCAAAGTAGGAAGACCTTTGTGAGATGGAATGGCACAATAGCTGCAGTGACAGACTTGGCCATGTGACCATGAAGATATCTCAGACTGGACACTAGCTGCTTCTGTTGTACCAAAGTCACTGTGTGTTGGAGCTGACCTGACTAGCTGGCTGGCTATCTCTTAGGTCCAAGTGTACTTTCGTGTTAGTAGTGCTTTTATTCCGGTTTAATCAACCTCAACTCATTGCTGTCAAGTTCAAGCGACTCATAGCTCACCCTCCGGTGGATTTCCAGAGGCCGTAAATCACACAGAAGGAGACTGCTCATTTTCCATATGCCGCTGGTGGATTCAGACTGCCTGCTTCTGGGCTTGCAGTACACCACTTTACCCGCTTGGCCACCAGAGCTCCTCAGAGAGCCTCATGAGAAGTTTGTTCTCTTTCCTTTTGGTTTGATTATAATTTCTGTTCTCTTTTGTGTACCTCACTGTCCAGAAGTAACTTTTGGCCGGCACGGCTTAGTATTGGATGCACTTTGTCACAATGCGTGTGTTTTGTTGTTCTTGTTGCCCTTCCTCTTATTGAGGTTGCCAACCAGGTGTGATTCCTGCCCCACCTGAGTCTTCTCTATCCTCAGTTAGTGTCTCCTTCCTGTTCCCACGTTTGTGGAATAGTGGCCACTGTTTATGTCTCCTTTTCTCTCCATTAATACCGAAGTTTCCCTTTTCTTTTTTAAGATCTCTAAATTATACTCACAGGTAGCTTTACCTGCATTCACTATGAAGAGCTTTCTAGAAAACGTTTCATTTGGCTCCTAGTATTGATGCTGCTACATCACCTACTTGTTTAGTTCACTCACTACCCAATACCATCAAGCTGGTTCTGACTCTTAGTTTCCTAGTGCTGCTCCCCTGGGATTGGGAGCCTGTCCATCTTCATGGGAGGAAGCGGCTCGTCTTTCTCCTGCAGAGCGTCCCAGGAGTGGTGCGTTCGGGAGAAGCTGGGCCTCTGGATCTGCAGTGGAACTCACGACCCACTACTCCACTAGGGCGCCCACAGACTCATTTAGGAAAGATATTCGTCACGAGTGCTGAAGGGGAAGCTTTCTCCCAGCTCAGGAAAAGGCTGGTGACTCATTCCTACCAGTCGATGAGAAGACTGTTTTATCATAGTTCAAGTGTGTTTGGGCGTGTGTGCCCGCAGAAGCATTACTTACTGCACTGCCTTGGATCTCATAGACTCGTCTTCCTGAGCTGTATTAATGAAGCATTTGTTCAGTAGCGATTGCTCCCTGTTTGAAGTTCTTACACATCGGTTTCTTCGCAGAGAATTCACTTGCTGGTAGAACCACTCTGCTGGCTGTGAGCAGGAAATTGGTAACATTGAAAGGCTTCTCTGGCAAATGGTTGCGGTTAGCCTAAGCTCTGTCTTAAAATGCCTCAAACTCATTTTCTATCAAAATGCATTTAAGACAACATTTTCGCTGCTTGTATTTCTCCTGTGAGTGCAGTTGACTTGCCATTCAGCTCGTTTTACGTGCCTTTCTCGTGGCAGGTTCGTGACTTGGAGGACGAACTTGACAAAGAGAAAGAAGATGCTCAAAAGAAAATTCGAAAATTTGAGGAGGCTTTGAAGTGAGTAAAATCGTAATAGATTAAAAAAAAATTAAATACTCTTTACACTAAACAGTGAGCCCAATTCCATAACTAACTCGAAGGTCATATTTTTATTAGAGCTACACCATGGTCGAGTTCGAGTCAGTTTTCCATCGCAAATCTCTATTTTCAGAATTTAATTACTAGCCAGTAAATTTTTTTTTAAAAGGAAAAATCAGTTCAGCTGTTTCTAAGTGATAGGAATGTAAGAAAATAGAACTTAGTGGTTTCAGATGCTTTCTTACTCTTAAATGAAAACAGATTTTTAAAAAAATGGCAATTTAGGCCTTAGAGCCCTCTTAGAAGACCATCTGTGTGTAGACTTTGTTGAGAAACTTGGGTAAAAAAAACGTTTAGTTGTCTGAACATGGACTATTAGAAAAGCATTACTTAAGAAAGATTTTGTCAATGATTTAATATTTAAACATACATAAAAGTATTAGGTTTGATTTGTCTTTTCTGTTTGTGTACTGAGTGATTAGGTCCCATTGATAACTAGATTTTCCCTTGCAGCTTTTAGCTGAGAAATCGTGATACAGTATTTATTGAATTCTGACCATCTTCGAGGCAGCATGTAGTTGCCAGAGGAACTTAGGCTCTGCTTGGAAACATACTACATTTGGCATTTATGATACAATCCATGGTGGTGAGAACCCAAAGTCAGCAGATCTGAGAAAGTGACTTAGGAGGGAAATTTCCTAGAGTTTAATGTGTCTCCCCAACTGCCAGAAAAGCTGTGACTGAATCATAGCAAGGCAGAGGAAATCTTTATGACCTCTTCCCAAGCAGACCTGATCCTAAGTTTGTCTGAGTAATGTTCTTTCTGAACTTCTTGTTGTTGATTGCTGTTGAGTCAAGTGCAACTCATAGCAACTCTATGACCGTAAGTCCTAATGCCTTTCCATAAGTATTGTCAGTTCCAGGTTCATAAAGTTCCAGAGGCATGTGGTTTAGGAAGTGGATGCTACTACTGCTTCCGAAACTGTTTTACAACTGGAAGCTCCACCAAACACTGTCCACATTGGGAAACCATTCTGGTATTTGATCCCCCAATGGTACAAGGTTCAGCATCACGGCAGCCCAGGTTACTTTATACTGTACATTGACAAAGAGTGATTTACAAAGTGGAAGAGTGTTCTTCCAGATATAAACAGCACTAGTTTCATTTAGCAGTGGTTAAGTGTCATCAAGTCGACTATGACTGAAAGTTTTGTACAAAAGACCCGAGCTCTGTACAAGACTCTATTCTATAACTACCATCATTTCTGTACATTTATATTTTTTATTAGTACTTTTTATTATTCATTTTAATGAACATCTACAGATATTTTGGAATTCCATTCATTCATTGTTGCACTTTTCTCCCCACTCACCTCACCCCAACCCCCACCCCCACTCCCAGTTCGCTCCTCTCCTTGAAAAGCAAAACTCCTTCATTGGTACACAATACCCCCGCACACCCCCACCCCTACCCCAAGTATACTCCACTCTGCAACCCTCATTCCAGACTCTTATGATAATCATAATGCCCTAAAATATATTAATTTTAAACTATTCTCTCCCTCATTGGCTTCAATGCAGTAAACATAATTGATCCGGTTTTTCTCAGTCTTAACCCCACCCTGATGTCAGCCTCATTCTACAATAGTGGCACTATATATTTGTCCTTTTGTGACTGAGATATTTCACTCAGTATAATGTCCTCCAGGCTCACCCATTTTGAATAATATTGCAGGAGTTCCTTGTTTTTCAATGCAGCATAGTATTCCATTGTGTGAATAAACCGCAGCTTCTCTAGCCATTCGTTTGTTGATGGGCACTTAGGTTGTTTCCAACTCCTTGTTATTGTGAACAAAGCTGCAATAAACATGGGTGTGCATGTATCTGTTTGGATGTCGTTTATGGTCTCTCTAGGGTACATTCCAGTAGTGGAATTGCTGGTTTAAATGGTATCTCTATTTGCAACTTTTTGAGAAAGTGCCACACCACTTTCCACATTTATAGAGTTTAGAGAGTTCTTAGAGTTTCCAGAGGCATCTAGTTTAGGAAGTGGATGCCACTCCTGATTCCCAGCATAAATCAGTCTGGAAGCTCATCCAGACATTGTACATAGTGGGTAACAATTAGGGTTTCTGACAAAACTATGGAAGAGAGTGCAGCATCACAGCAACATCAAGTTGTCCAGTTCAGCAAATAGACAAAAGATTGCTGTGCCATTTCAGGAATATTCATTCATTAATAAATTTAAACTCCTGGGGGGTTTTAAAGCCACGCCTTTGAGCAGACCTCCACCCTAGGCAAAGGCTCAAGGACACCCGCTTTTGAGGGGAAAAGAGCAATAATACACATCAGACATACCCCGAAGACTTCTCTCACGTGCTCATCAGGATGGCCATCAGATGCAGCAAACAGCCAACTCGGATGTCCTTTCTTCAAGGCGGGCTGTTGTGCTCAAGTTTGCCTCCTAGCAAGTCCTGTACAGCAGCATGCAGCCCTGCCTGAGCCTCTGACACCCTCAGTCAACCTCAGAGGCTGTGCCTCTGCCCATTGTTGCCACCTTGTTACTCATTCATTATTTCCCCTTCTTTAAAATGTTAACTTCCTTTGTTTATGAAATTTTCCCTCTTTAAAATTTCCTTGTTCTCTCTTCATTGGCTTATTGATTTGTAATTTTTATTCCTAAAGAAAACACTACTAAATAACAACAAAATTAACAAATACTTGTTCATTGCCTTCAGCATATAGGCATTTTTTGTGGTATTGGGCTGAAAGAAAATGATAACCTAGGAGAAATAACCTTGAGTGTAGTGCTCTCTTAACAATTTATTGTCCAGGCGAGGCATATGAAGACTACTTGTTGAGGAGGTGCTGGGCGATGGAAAGGTCTTAAGCACTGGATTACCCAAGAAGTTCATCAGATTCACTCAGAGGTCCCTCAGAATTAGGGCCTAGTCACACACTTTACGACTGGAGGCTTCAGTACGGATTGAAGGTCATGATGAAGAAGACAAATAATCTCACCACTGGGCCAGTTGAAAGCACCATGACGGTTGGAGAAGAGATTGTTAACAATTTCAGCTTGCTTGGCTCCACAATCAACACTCCTGGCACCAGCTGTCAAAAAATAAAAAGACGAGGTACATTCACACAGTGGAATACCACGCAACACGCAGGAGTAATGATTCTGTAAATTATTACCTAACTTGGGACGACTGGAGAGCGTTACGCTGAATGAACTAACTCAGTCCCATAAGGATAAATATTGCTTAGAACCATTACTGTAGAATGAGTGTAAGGATCCAGGAGGGGTGGGAGAGGCTGGAAGCAGAGGGATGTCGATGTTCAGGGGGAGGAGGGGATTTCTAATGGGGTTGTACAATTTGATGGGGATGGGGTGAGGGAAATTGAAAGAATTTGTTCTTAAAAACAATGTAGTTGTATTTTGTAAATAAACTAGTAGAAAATTTTAAAAAAAGAAAATGGAAAGAACTGTCAAAAGGCAAAGTGCTTTGAAAATCTGCTTTCAGGGACCTCTCCAAAGTGCTAAAGAGTAATGATGTCAGTCTAGATACTAAAGTATGTTTACTTTAGTCCATGGTCTTTGCAGTTACTTGCTATACATCAGTGAGCTGGACAGTGGCTAAGGATGACAGAAGAACAATCAATGCCTTTGAGTTTCATGGTGCTGGGGAAGAGTAGTGAGCATATTTTGAACTGCCAGGAGAAAAAAACAGGTTTGTATTAGAGAGGCCAAAACCAAGTTTCTCCTTGGAGGCAAAGAAACCCTGTCTCACATTCTTTGGGCAGATGTCCAGGAGGGTCCAGTTCTTGGAAGGGTAGAGTGACAGCACAGGAGAAGACCCCAGATGAGATGGATTAGGTGGTCAGAGTCAGTGAGACAGGCTCTGCATAGGGCGAGGCTCAGAGCCATTGTGCATAGTGTTGTTATGAATGACTGATGGCCCATGACAACAGCAACAACACACTGTGAAAAGGTCGTAGCACTGAATACCCTTAGGGCGCAGTTGTGTGCTGCACACACGTTGGTGGAGGTGCTGTTGACAACACTCAGCAGCTTTATGAATTGGGAGATGAACACCTTGCCCCCATCCCAACCCCGTGCGGTTCTCCAGCTCACTGTTGAGCTACTGTGGTAATCCATCCTGTTGAGGGGCTGCCACTTCTTTACCTTTTCCAACATGTTTTCTTTTTCCAAGGACTACCCCTCCTGACAACATGTGCAAGGTATGGGAGACTAAGTGTCACCACCCTTGCCTCCAAGGAGCACTGTGGTCGCACTTTCTGCGAGAGAGAGATGTTCGCTCCTTTGGGTCCCTGAGATACAGGCAGTACTCTAATGCACAATTTAAAGGCAATGATTCTTCCCTCTTCCTTGTTCATTCTTTCCGACTTCAGATGCATATGAAGCATTTGAAAAATGCCATAGCTTGGATTAGACACACCTTAGTCTTTAAACTGCCGTCTTTGCTTTTCAACGCTTTAGAGTCCATGACCCAGTACATTTTTTTTCTATATTTTATTAATTTTCATAAACATTTACAGAGATTTTGGGTTTCCATTCATTCATTGTTGCACTATTCTCTCTACCCTCCTCCCAGTTTGTTCTTGTCCAAATGCCACAGTGCTTGTCAAAGCCAGTTCTGATTAATCTTCTTTGTCAGTGTGTCCTTTGCCATTCCCTATCACTCCTCCCTGAGAGAGACTTCACCCTGAGTCATAAGGAAAAGGGGATGGCGTATTCTCTTAGCTACTTCCTGCTGAAAAGGGACGCTGTGGGTTTCAGGGTGAAGATCTTCTCTCACTACTCTAAAGGGCCCCTTTGGCAGTAGGAAACACATAGACTATTATGGAGATTGATTTTGGAATTTAGATGCACTCTTATTGATTGTGCTTGGCCGTACATGTTCATATCCTTGAAGATGTATCATGGGGGTGTTGCAACCTAGAAGACACAAATTTGACTAACAAGTTATAAGTACATGAGTCAAAAATTATGGAAAAGTAAAAGAAAAGATTCTTTCATTGTTTTACAAACCCTCCCCCAGGTCCCCTCCACCATGTAGCCCTCACTCTAGTCTCCTGTGATGACAGAAATACCTAGTTATATATCTCTTTTAAACAGTTTTCTCCCTCCTCTGTTTCAGTGCAGTATACATTATTGAACCCATCTTACTCAGTCTCTCCCCAACCCCAAGGACAGTCCCATTCTACAACAGTGGCATCATGTAATATTTGTCCTTTTGTGACTGGGATATTTCACTCAGCATAGTGTTCTCCAGAGTCAACCATTTTGAATGATATTACATGAGTTCCTTATTTTTTAATGCAGCATAGTATTCCATTGTGCGAATATACCACAGCTTCTCTAGCCATTCGTTTGTTGATGGGCACTTAGGTTGTTTCCAACTCCTTGCTATTGTGAACAAAGCTGCAATAAACATGGGTGTGCATATATCTGCTTGGATGTCAGCTATGGTCTCTTCAGGGTATATTCCCAGTAGTGGAATTGCTGGGTCAAATGGTATCTCTATTTGCAACTTTTTGAGAAAGCGCCATACTGCTTTCCACAGGGGTTGTACCATTTTACACTCCCACCAACAGTGAATCAGGGTTCCAGTTTCTCCACAACCTCGCCAGCATTTGTTGACCCAGTACATTTTTACCAGTGTAATATCTTTGATTTTTTTGACTGCTGCTCCTTGGATGTTGATTGTTGAGCAAGTAAAAGGAAATTCTTGACAGCTCTGGTCTGTTTTCCATCTGCATGTGTGGGATCATTATAAACTGATGTTGATTCAAGAACAACTGCAAAACGTTGATAATAACTAAAATTAGATATGAGAAAAATTGTTGGTTTGTTTATCCTTGAACTATTGGGACTTTGGCTTTTTTTTTTTATCTTTTAATGTTTAGTGATAGTGAAAGAAACTTGAAATCCCCAAAATTTCTATGTAAGTCAACATTCATTGATGTTGTTTGCCAAATCCCAGACTTTCCTTGGTGAGAAGAGAAGCTGTTTGTGACTTTTTAACACGATTCTACTGCAGACCTCTTTCTCCCATTCCCTAAGTATGGGGTGCTGTTTTTTGCAGAGATGTCTCAGTCATATCTGGGCCAGCGCAGGGAATCTGGACTGAAAGGAACCCAGGAATTTTTGTGCCGTTGGAACTTGAAAAGAGCACAGGCTGGCTATTGCCCTGAAGGAGAATACTCCCGGGCTGCCGCTGCTGCTCTTGGATCTAAGAGTAGTCTTCAGTCTAGCTGGCCAGGATGCAATTCTGTTTTGCTAAAAAAAGGGCAGTATTTTTTTTTTCATTATCAAAAAAGGCAGTATTTTTTTATCTTTATCAAATATAGGCATGAAAAATCCCACCTTTAAATGTGTTATTAATTGATACAGTAATTCTTTTAGTCACTGTTTAATTAAGGGTTCATTTCTTGTCTGTGTGCTCAGATGTACTGGAGGATATTAAGAGAAACTAGAAATATAAGAATACGAATTTATGTAGCTAAATTGTGTCCCTACAAAAGTATGTGTATGTGTTGGAATCCTAACTCGTACACTTGAGAATAGCATGTTTTCTTTCTTTTATAGTTAAATAATAAGAAAATGCTGCTATTTAAATTGCTGAGCATGTTTGGAAGTATCCATATATTACAGTTCTGCCCACAAATTATAAGTTCTTAATACACGATCTCTTCATCTCATGTTATCATTGTAAAACTCTGGTACAATTCTTTTAAAGTTGAGATTTATATTAAAACTTAGCATATTTTTGTAATAGAATTTTACTTATTGCCAATTGTATACCAAACTCTGTATATTAAAACCATTTTAGTCCATTTTCATTTTTAATCATTTATTGACCATACAATAGCATATTTCTACAACTGCTATTAGTTTATATTGGCAAGGGTAAAAAATTTTTTTTAAAGTTACTTGGTATACGAGATGAAAGTGAAACTATATGTAAAAAACATCAAGTAGAGTTAGCTGAGCACGTCATCTGACTAGGCTTCCTGGAGCTCACTGGTACTAGCTTTGCTTTCAGCCTTCCCACGTCCTTTCCCCAGCAGCTGTGCAGAAGAGAGATGCATCAGTCTGGTTCTGTAAAGATATACAGAGTCGGGAACCCCATGGGACTGTCTGCTCTGTCCTATAGGGTCTCTCGGAGCTGGAATCTATGCACTGGCAGTAGGTTTGAGTTCTGATGTGGAGAAGTTTCTGTTCCTACTGATAAGACAGTACTGTATACCATAGATGTATAACATGGAAAAATGGATATCGTCTGACTCTTGAGAACGAATCATCAGCAAGACATATTAAACCCCAACACAGTGTTCGCCAGTCCTTAGGGAATTTGAGAGTCAGTAAAGGAAGCATCATTTTGAGGTTTATGTTTTTCTTTTTCTTGCTGTCGCTGCACTTTCTCCTATTGCTGTTGGGTTGGAACCCCCTCAGCCTGTGCTTCAGTGGGTTTTCAGAGGCTGTAAATTGCATGGATGGGAGGAGATTGCACTCTTTCTTCCAAGGAGCAGCTGATGAATCCAACTACCTACCTCTGCGTTGGCATTATCAGTCGCTACGATGGAGAACTTTTTAACTTTTTTGATTTTATTTTATTATGACTTGAGAATTTATAGAGCAAATTGGTTATTCCATTGATTCACACAGATTTTGTTTTATAACATATTTTACAGTACCTGTAATGTAACTGTACTCTTCGTAGGAATCCATAATTTTTTTTTCTTTCACTGTATTTCATTCATAGACATTGTGTTTCCCGTTTCTCACATGCCTTCATTCACATTGTGTTTCATACGATTGTTCCTATACATTGCGTTTTATACAATTAATCACAGTTTATCTATGCCTACCATTGCCCTGTCTTTTCAGGTTCCCACTGGATCTTTCCTAATTCCTTTACCCCCTCTTCCCGCCCACCAAACTCTGTGAGCCTGTGATTTACACCATGATCCCCTCATCCGTGCTGCTCTCTCCCCTTCCCTCCTTGGACTTTCATACACAGCATACTAGTTATCCTTCTGTTTTTACAGATTTTTTATGCAGTATTTGTCCCTATGAGACGGAGGTGGCTCACTCAGCAGAACATTCTCTTAACTTCTCCCGTGTAATGTAATATTTTTTTAAATCATTGCTCCTGAGTGCTGCATAGTATTTCAGCATAACACAATTTCTCAATCTCTTCATTTGTTGATGGACATTTGGGTGGTTTCCATGTTCTTGTGATTGTGAATAATGCTGCTGTGAACATCTGTGTACAAATCCCTATTTGTGTTTCCGTTCTAATTTCCTTGGGGGTATATTCCTAGCAGTGAAATCGCTTGGTTGTATGGAATTTCTGTGTTCAGCTTTTTAAGCTTACTCCAAAGTGCCTTCCAGAGTCATTGTATTGTTTTACAATCCCCCCAACAGTGTATGAGAGTTACAATCTCTCCCACATTTATTGCTTGCGGTCCTGTTAAATTTGCCACTGCTCCTGGGGCGAGATGGTATCTCAGTTTTGATATGCATCTCTCTTAGTGCCAGTAATTTTGAGCAGTTCTTTTTCCTATGTCTGTTCACCATCCAGATGTCTTCCTCTGTGACAAGTCTTTCCATGTTTTTTGCCCATTTTGTTATCAGTCTTTTTCTTGTGGATGCCCTGCAGGATCCTATAAACTTTCATTATGAGACCCTTATCTGAGGTGGAATTGCCAGAACCTACTGAATGGGAAAAACATTTGGCAATCCATCATTTTTAAAGGTCCATGATTTTTTTAAAAGATGCAATAAAAAGGAGAAATGATGCTGATGAAGTAAAAAGAAATGATGTTGTGTTTTAACACATTTTTTAAAAACTGTAAAAATAATTTAAGAAATTGCTTTCCCTTTAATTGTTCTTTTGGCCTACAGGTCAAATCTTGTTCCTATAATTCCTAAGCCACTATTGAGAATCTTCTGTTTATTTTGGGTAGATCTAACATTGATATTGTTCTAAGTGGCTACGGATGACATGTAACTTTCTAAAGCTGTTTAGTGTTGTCTTCTCTTCTTCCAGTATCTGGGACTATATATTGCAGGGACTGTATAACCTCTGAGAGCACATGGGTAAGTGAGAAGTGGCTTTTTAAATTTATTTTAATATCTAAAATTCTGCCACTGCAAAATCAGTGCACAGTTTCTTCACACCTCAGTTTTCAGTGAAATTCTTTGCCTTTATGGGTAGCAATTTTAAAAAGAAAGGAAAACCATGTTGTGATCTATATTTACTTGCATTAGAGACCGATCTGCCTGTGTTGTTGTTAAGTGCCATTGAGGGTGACTCAGAATAACTCTGTGAAGCACAGATGTGAGCTCTGTCCTCCCCTGTGCCATCCTCATAGACATATATTAAAGATATACATGATGTGTGCCATTAAGTCAGTACTAACCAATATCTGACCTTCTGGTAGGCTTTCAAAGGCTGTTACTCGCCCAGGAAGAGATTGTCCATCCTATATATACTATGTATTATACAGATAATGTGGGAGTGCTGGGGCCCAGTGGGTTAGGAGTTGCCAGGGGGGTTGGGTCAACCAGGTGCTCCATGAGAGAAAAGAGGGCAGTCTCCTTGGACATAGAGCCACCGAGAACTTGCTAGAGAGTCAACAGTGATGGTACATAATAATGTAGATCATTTACAGACATTATTGTATAATACACTACAATAGTTATTATTCTGAGAAATTACTGCCTTTCTAGAGAATCAGAAACTGGTTAGAATGTCTAAGAAATTTTGGGGTGGACAAGTTAATGAGAAATAAACAGAGCATCTGTCAAACTTGGGGTGTGTCAGGACTTAGCATTCCTCATACAAGTGAAAACTAGATCCCAGGTCCTCTGTATCAGGAACTGGGACTAAATGATAGGCCTTTTTGAGGCATGATGCATTTCAGAGGTTCTGAAAACAAAGCCGAGTGCAACATGTTTCCAGAAGGAGAAGCTGAAACTGTGAAGAAGATATCAGATGCCACATAGTAAATACCACATTTAGGTGTACCGGTGAGGTGAAAAAATGCACCTTTCCAGAAGTGAAGGATTGATCTTGCTTCTGGATGGTTATTCTAATTCAGCACAGATAAACCAGATCAGAGGGCCCAGATCTGAGGCCCCCGTTCAGGGCCTGTGACCTGAGCACTTGCCTGCTGCCCCAGGAGTCTACAGCATTGCAGCACGGTGGCTGGGGGTGTGTGTGGGAGCCTCTTCCCTGGCTGGTGTCTATCTGCCTGTGGTGCTGTCCTCAGAGCCGCCAAGTACCTTCCTGTGGCATGTACGATGTTCTTTCTTTTATCTCTTCACTGTTCACAAAGTTCCCTCCATTGACTTTTAATTTGGATGATCTACTTGTAGAGATCAAAGGGAAAGGAACTTACTTCACCCCACCTGGGTTTTCAAGGTAGAAAAACAAGAAGGCTACCAGAGACAAGGCCTGTGCCTGCAGCATGTTGGGGATCTCCGGGGACTTTCACCGGTGGACCCACCGCGTTTAGGGAAGTGCAGGCTGCTCTGGGGTCTTGGGGCCCTTCCCAGCACAGGCAGTTCTTACTATTCCATTGTCAGTGGTCGTTTGAGCTGTTCTTCATTTTGAGATATTCTTAATAGTGCTACAGTGAACATTTGTATGTGTCTTTCAAAAAGCACATTTACACATTCTTTTGTATATATCCTTCCATTCCATTTTGATGTCCTGTCAAGTAACAGGCATGTTGAAGGAAGTTAGTTAGGTCTGTTTGTAGTCCTTGGAACACCTAGAAACACTTGAGACCACTTAGTAGCTTTATCAGAGAACCACTTGCAGTTAATTGGAAATCAAGTTAGTTTGAGACCAAAGGGAAAACATTATTGAAGATCTTCTTTCCCCTTTACTGATGCACTTTTGAACCTGTAACTCTTGAGCACACAGTTAAAGGAATCGACTTTGCTTACACACCCTGACAGCATAGTAGCTCAAGTGCTGGGCTGCCAACTAACGGATCAGTGACTTGAACCCATCAGCTGTTCTGTGGGAGGAAGATGTGACTGTTTGCTTCCTTAAAGATTCACAGCCTTGGAAATCCTATCAGCAGTTCTACTTTGTCTAGTGGTGCCAGGATGAGTCAGAATTATGCTGTGGCTAGAAACTGTGCGTTCTTTGTTTGTTTAGGAGGATGGATGGAAGCTTCAGGTGTTCTGATCCATAGACTTGCTGCCCAGGGAATGGGTGCTTAGAACTAGCTGAGCAAGTGTTACCTTGTGTCCTTGATATTTCCCGCTCATCTTCTTCCCTCAGTGAATATTTGTTCCTAATGTAGTCGTTTATCTCAAATTTGTAATAGTAATACACCATTGCCTCTTCAAGAACAATTTTATTTTCACATGGCTTAGAAAAAAGTTATTAGATGTTTTCTAAAGTAATTGAAAATGTTTTTAAATTATATTTTTACTTGACTTTTTTTATCCATTTTCTAAAGGCTGGTGAATTTATTAAATATTCAACATCCAGTTTATTAGGAGTCTTTCTGGAAAGTTATGAAATAAAGAAATAACAGAAATTAGCAGTACCTTCTTTGGTCTTTCCATCCATAATTTTCTTTACAATGAGGAGGACATTTAAGAAGGATCTCTGTGGTCTTATTTTTCCAAGAAATTTAACACATAGTTTATGTAATGAAATGTTTTCTTATTTAATATGCATAGTATTTATAATCCCCCATTGCTGTGGAAAACAGATTATTTACCCCTAAAGTTATATTTTTTAAAAAGCTGTGCTTTTTAAGATGAGTGCAAAAGCTTTCCCATAAGGCTCTTTTGAATCTCCTTCATTTATCTTTGGTTTGTTTGTCGTTATATATCAACATTTACAATATTAGCAGGCAGAGGGATTAATCTTCAAATAGCAATGCCTTAGAGTAGAGATAATAAAGCTGAAAAGTTATGATGACATGTTTCTGTACCTTTGTTTGCTAGACATTAATCTTTAGAAAAAATAGAATACTTAACTGTCTTGTGATTATTCAAAGAAGGAATGAACTTCATTTTTATTAAGTTTGTTTTTTAATGGAATATGCCTTATACAAAAATTTGGTTGAAGTTGCTTTAAAAGTAGGTTTTCTTCAATAACCAAGAGCTTGAATTTAGTTCAAAAGAGAGAGTTGGGTTAAATCATTCTTGTGTAGAAATTTAAAAATAGAACTGAATTATTTATTTAGTTACAAGCATTGCCAAAATGAGAACCCATGATTGATAATTTTTGTTTATAAACTGGGTGGAAAAAAATCCTTCAAAAATTAATAATGGCAAATACTTTACAATGGAAAAAACAATTAAAAATTGTAAAAAAGAAATGCAAACATGAGTATCTATGTGAAGATCACTGTTCCTCATAAGTGAACTTCTGTCAACAGCACCTTCATAAGTAACTTTATTTTTTTACCACATTTTAAAAGTTTAGGAAGCCTGGAGAACTTTTTGCTGAGTGACATTTCTCAATCACAAAGGACAAATACTATTTAACAGCACTGTTGTTATAAAATAGGCCAGACGGGAGAGGAGTTTGGGGAGAGAATGGGAAAAGAGAGGATAGATAATGAGCAAAGGAGCGTGTATGATCAGACTTCACATATATGACAACAATCTGGAACCAGGGGGGTGCATTGCAGGAAGGCGAAAGGGAAGAAAATGCAACAATAAAGAAAAAAACCCGTTTTTGGAAGATTGTAAATAAAAATAATAAAAAGTTAAAGACTTACTTGGTTTTCAAAATTTTCAATGTAATATTTGTTATTACTAAAATTAATAACAGATACACCATTTATAAGAAATTATGAAATCAGATTATATCAGATTGTTAATACCCATGTGCTGCTGCCTCTTAACATAATATTGTGTAGAGTTGGGGAGCTAAATGAAGTATTGAGAGAGAGTGAAATAATTTGGGATTTTTTTGGAAGTAATTATATCAAAGTAGGATTAAATATAACCAGAAGATCTATTATAACTGACTTATTTAAATGTACTTTTTTGCCACGGCCATTCCATTTCTAGACTAATCCGTAAGATGGTTGCTGCTGTATCCTCCAGGGGAAACCTGGGTCCCTTCATTGTACACATTAGAAATCTTGAAGTAGTCATTTTTAGTGTGTTTTTTTTTTCTTTAAACCATAAAATTAATGCTTGCTATAGAAAAGAGGAACATTGCAAGAGCAAAAATAAGGAAAAGTTGTGTTCTTGTAAAGTGAAAGCCTTCTCTCCACCACCTGTTGTCTTAGCTCTTGGCTGTTTGCTCTTCCGTTTGTATTTTAGAATCAGGTTTTACTAAAACTCTGTTGGGATTTTTTTTTTATTGGATTGGCATTATTTTTATAAGTTGAGTAGAAATAAATTTTTACTGTATTAGTTCCCCACTTCTGTAAACACAATCTCTCTCTCCAGTTTATGTCTGTTTAATGTGTTTTAATGTTTACCATTTTTTCCATAAATACCCTATTCTTTAAAATTCCATCTGCATGACTTTATTGTAGTGAGTGCACCCACAGCGCCCTAGCCCCGCTCCCCCCTTCCTTTCATACCAGATGTTTTCAGTGAGTTGCTGGTTCTGGATGGATACGTTTAAAGGACATTGGAAGAAAACACTAATAGCTGTTACACAGAAAGAAGCATCATGAAGGGATAACGCAGTTGATTTACTCTTGGCCTTCATAGGACCTGGGTAGATGATTTTGTCAGTTCACTTCCATTTGCTTTGTAGCTATTAAAAATTCTTCCTAGCTTCTAGGTTGTATGTTTATCTCGGTTTTATTGGTATTGAGATGTTTTTATTTTTTTCCCCTTTAATTTCTAGGTATAGTAGTGAGTGCATGGGAAAGACTATATGAGAGCTGTCAGCCCAATACCATTTCATATAAATGAGGACCATACTGTTCTTAACGAATTTTTTATAGCTGCCTCTCTGAAATAATAGTATTCATACACCGTTCTCCGTTATTGTTATGTGATGAGCACAACTTATGATAAATTAGTGCCATATTGTAATCATTACTTTTGATTTGCTTTACATTGGGTTGTTGGGGAATTTGTGCGATTAATACCCAGATACTTGCTCTCCCCCATGACCTTAAAAATTTGATGTTTTTTTATAAAAAAAAAAAGACCTTGATCTCAGCTTGCTTTGTGGCCTTTTGCCTCTTTTTCAAGAGGATAGAGCGGGGCATGTGGAGCTGGGTGGCTTCCTGAGTGGCGTAACACAGTTAGCATTCTGCAAAATTAATAAGTGAATCAAAGGCTGACTCAAGATCTCCCAAATGGGGCTTTTTTTTTTTAAGTTCTAGAAAATCATAATATTCTGTGTTGCTGTGAGCATTCTTTGATTTTTCACACCATTGAATATATGCTTTATTAATATACCAGGCCACAGGCAACTTCTTCTGAGCTTTAATCCCTATTTCTTTATTCCTGGCACTATTTGTTCACGGGGTGAATAGGAAGCCCCGTCATCACTTTTAGGTTTATAAATGGTTCTCTACCTTTTCAGTCACCTACATTAATCACACGAGAAGTCAGCGCCATTTCTGTTTTGCAGCTTTGGCCAAAATATTTTTTTGCCAGTACCATTCTTTTAATTCTTCACCCCCTTTTTCTCATTTTACAAGATCATACCAATTCTTCAACCAACTTTATGACCATTTCTCCATGAAACAATGGAATTCAAAGCCTCCTTGATGTTGTGCAGCTACACTGGTTTTCATTTTGTTGTGAGGTGCTGCTGAATTGATTCTGGTTCCTAGCAGTCCTGCTCGCTGCAGCACAAAACCGCCCTCTCCTGCACCATCTTCACAGCCAGGCTCTGTCTGAGCCGATTGTCTTTGAGATGGTGCTAAGCCTTCCTCTTTCTCCCTCACCCTCTACTGTCCCGAACGTGAAGAATTTCTCTGGGAATTGGCTGCCCGGATAACCTGCCCCACGTAAGTGATGTGAGGCCTCACCACCCCTGCTTCCACTGAAGCATTCTTGCTGTCCTACTTTCAAGAGAGATTTGTTTGTCCTTTTGACAGCTGAACAATATATTCAGTATAATTATGCCAACGTCACAATTCAATGGCATAAATTCTTCTTTATTTTCCCTTTTCCATTGTTCAGTTTTCACACGCATACGAAGTGATTGAAAATACTATGGTCAAGTGTTTCGTAGCCCTCAGAGTGACATCCCTGTGATGTCGCGCTTTAAAGAGGTCCTTCCCAGCCGATTTGCCCAGTGGAGTCCTTTGATTTCTTGACTGATGCTTGCTTCCTTGGGCACTGATTGTAGAGCCTAATAAAATGAAACCTTGTGACAACTTCAGTGTTTTATTCATTTGTGATAATGTTCTTAATCTGTCCGATGGAAGATTTTTATATTCTTTATGGTGAGGTGTAATCCATATGGAAGGATATACCTTTGAATTTTATCAGTAACTATTTCAGCTTCTTTTCTATAAGCAGGATTGTGTCAGCTGTATGTCACAGGTTGCTAATGAGTCTTCTTCCAGTTTTGATGCTGTATTGTATTTCATGTTAACCAACTTCTTAGATTATTTGCTCAACATACAGATTGAATGAATATGGTGATTTTAAACTATGCAACATCTCTTTGGTTGAAAGGACCTCTTCTTGGTCTATGTACAAGTTCCCCAAAGGCACAATTGAAGGCTCTTAAAATTCTCATGCATTGAAATATATCCCTAATTTGTTATGATGCACACAATTTTTAAAAAGCCTTTGCATAGTGAAGAAAATACAAGTAAACATCTTTCTGGGTATTCTCTGCTTTTAATCAAGTGCCATCTGATACCAGCAGTTATATCCCTGGTACTTTATCCTCTTCTGGACCCATGTTTAATTCCTGTTGCTGTGTTACTGCAACCATTTGTGTGTGTGTGTGTGTGTGTGTGTTTTAAATTTTATTCTATTAATTTTAATTAACATGTACAGAGATTTTGGCTTTTCATTCATTTATTGTTGCACTTTTTTCTTTACCCCCCCCTCCCCAGTTCGATCCTGTCTTTGAAAAGCAAAAGATTAACTTCTTTGTTGGTATGCAATCCCCCCCCCAACCATTTTTTAATGCTCTCCAGCAAAGTTTTACTTTCATGTGATCTTAATGATGTTACTTTTTAATTTCCACATTCTGTTGGATCACCTGTCTTTGGAATGTACACAAATCTGCATCTTTTCTAGTTGGTTAATTGGGTGACTATCTTCCAGATTTATTGGCAACATTGGATTAATTTGTAAACAGCTCACCTTTTATTTGGTTAATTGCTGGAGTCTTGTTTTCTGCCAATTCCTTCAATGAAGTTTGAACTTTTTTCCTTGACTGTTGTTGGTTACAGATTACACACTAACCTTGAAATGTTTGAGCATAACTCTGTGTATTCCATTTTCTTCAGAAGCTTACTATATAGTTCTCCCTAATTTTTTAAGGGGAGTTCTGTGGGGTTTCTGGAGCTTTTTCTCCTTTCTGGTGTTCTGCATTCTAGTTCTCACTCCCTCTGTGACTTTGTATATCTGACTCCTCAAGAAGGCAATAGTAATCCAGAAAAATACCTGAGACCTAAAGTTTTAAGTAACATTGAGTTGTTGGCTTGCCATGATAAAGGAGCACTGGTTGGGTTCTTGTTGGTTTATCAATCTGACCTTGATCCCAAGATGAGAATTACAGAGGAGAAGGAGGAAAAGTGTGGTTACATTATAAACATTGTAATTAAGATTGTAAAACAAACTGTGTATGAATGACTGATGCAAACCCACTTTGCTTTGTAAATTTTACTCAAATGACATTAAATAAACAAAGAGTTGTCATAGAATGAAGGTTCTGAGTTAGAGTTGTGGTTTTCCCATGCTCCTACTACTAGTTTTTTAAAGGTTAAAAAAAGTCACCCACCTGCTGCACATGGCAGTGGCTTTAAGCAGACTGCAAGCCCAGGGACACTTGAGGGGCAAGGAGCCTTACATCTGGAAGCAGTGCTGAACTCACTCCCGCAGACTGGAACTGGCCAGTAGTTGATCCTTGCACAGGTTTTCAGAGGCTGTAAATTGCACTGGAGGAGACTGTCCATTTTTCTCCCTCAGAACAGCTCGTTGATTTGAACCACCTGCCTTTGGATTGATAGTGTGACTCCTTACCCACTAGGCCACTAGATCCTGTTATTTCTGTTATGTACCATCGAGTTTGAACTTACCCATAGCTGACCCTCCAGTGGGTTTTCAGAGGCAGTAAATCTCATGGGGGGAGATTGCCCATCCTTCTCCTGTGGAGCAGCTGGTAGATTTGAATCGCTTGCCCTGGGCTTGGCAGTACAGCTCCTTACATCTAGGCTACCAGAACCCCTAGGTTGCCTCTAATATTACCAAAAACTAGCAGCTGGTACCATTGTAGTAGACCATCTCTGAGGGATTTTACCTCTAAATGAATTCCTTTTTGCATCTCTTATTGTGGCATAGCCATTTCTTTCTCCCTTTCCCCTGTGTTCTTTTTTTTTGCTGGTTGTGCTGAAGTCTCTATTTTGATGATCTCTTACCTTCATGCTTCCTTATAGACTACAGAATTCTTGAGGTGTGGGTTCGATCTTTATGCGCATGTGCTCAGATTGGCCTGCACAGTGTTTTAATACTTTCAGATTCTTTGCCAATATTATAAAATCAAGAGTTTTCACATAAAATTTGTATTTCTTGTTTTTCCTGACGCAAGCAAAATCTAGTAATAGCTGTCATGGCAAGAATTAGCTGGAGCTGATTAATGTTTGGATTAAGTCATAGAGAAATCTCTAACACTTTTCTGGAGTCATTTTTATAGAGACCACATTCTCTGTCTTCAGTGAGAATGAATTAAAAATCAGTAACAAAGCAATTTTGAGAAAGCGGAAATAAAGCACAATCTCATCTTCAGAAATGAAACATTTTACTTCAAAATAGCTAGCCAAAGCGGGACAAAATAAACATGAATCCAAAAGAGATAAAGTTGGGAATAAAGGTGACTAGAATCGGACAATTCAGACAATCACGTGGACCACAACTGGATCTTTAGGGGAGGGGGGAAAAAAAGGAAAAGTAAATGAGATATATCTGGGCTGGTCAATGAAAGAAGAAAAAAGACTTCTATTGAGCCCCACATTAAGAAAAAAAATATCTGGAACTATAACTACATGCGGAGCATGAAGTCTTTGACCTGCTCTTTTCATTTTGGTTACTTGGCTTTAAGAAGTGCATTCTCCTCCTCCATCATTTCACCTACCTGCTCTTTATTTCTTAATTTGTTTTGCTTTAAATTGAGATGAAGTTCACATAACAGAATTAACTACTTCAAAGTGGAATTAGTACATTTAGTACATTGACATTGTTGTGTAACTAACACTTCAATTTCTAAAACATTCTCATCACCCCCAAATAAAGCCCTGTGTTAGGCTGTTCCTCTCCATTCTGTGGCAGCCACAAGCCCTCTGCCTGATGCTCTGGCCTGGCTTGTTGTCGATGCTTCAGATGACTCATCAGTGTGTGTCCTCTCGGCCTGACTCCGTCTACATTTCACACTTTACTGATAGTAACAGCATGTATCATCAATTCATTCCTTTTTAGGACTGAACGATATTCCCAAGTTTTTATTTGCTGCTTATTTTGAGTTTTGAAGGATATGTACCTGGAGGTAGCTGCTGCTTTGGGGTTAAAACACATCACTAAGAACACTAACCTTAAAACACTAACCTCTAGTTTAGTGGTTCAAACCTACCTGCAAGGGAATGATGAGGCATTCTGGTTTCACAAAGATTTACAGCCGTGGAAACCTCATGAGACAGTTCTACTTTGTGCTGTAGGGTCTCTGTGAGTTGGGACCAAACCGATGGTAGTGGGCTTAACAAGTCCTTGGAGAAGGACATCATGCTTAGAAAGGTGGAGGACAGTGCAGGAGAGGAAGACCCTGATGAGATGGATTGATACAGTGACGGGGACAATGGGGGTTGGTGTGTCGGAGTCAGTGAGACTGGCTCAGGACAGGGCAGGCTTCAGAACTGTGGTACATAGGGTCAGTATGAGTCACAGGCTTCTTGACGGCACGTAACTGTAACAACCAATGAGAGCACAATTGAGACAGACAGAACTCATCACTCAAGCTGAAAACAATATTTCTTTAATCTCAGATAAATTCCCTGAAGTCAGTGCACTCACTGTTAAGTTGTGAAGGGAGAGAGAGACTAACTCGGTGACACACCTGCAATTCTGGAAACACCTTGTCAGTGATGGTGGCCACACATAATCTGGTTTCTTAGGAGAAGTCCACAAAATCAACTCACCAGTAATGAGTGTATGTGAGCCGTGGCACGCGCATGTGCTCATCTTTAGTGGTTGGCCTCTTCCCAGGGATTCTCTGTAAGTAAGATAGCTTCTGAGCATAATGGCTTAAATACTTGATTTCTCTGCGCTTCTATATAATAAAAGTCATCGAGGATGTGAGAAGAGTGAGTGGAGACAGATCGTCATAAGGGTGTGTGTGAAGGAAACTAAGAAACTGAGCAGTAAGTCCTGCAGCAGAGTGTGGGGGCCTGCTGGTCCAGGTAGAGGAAGACACTAAGCCTCCTCTGTGCCCAGTAAGGTGAGCGGAACACAGTGGACTTCCTTCTGTAGGACAGAGGGCATGGCGGAGAACTTGGTAGCAGCGTGGTTCGTGACGAAGGTGGCAGTCGAGGTAGACTTTCCTGACTATGAACCTACATTAAGCTATACTTTGAAGAAAGTGCTGAAATGAACTGGTGGAGGCGAGAGAATTTTATTATCAGAGGAATACAAGGACTTTTCCAAAGGATAAGGTCAGAAGCATGACAAATAGACCTGATTTTCTGGAAGAAGGGCTATGTCAGACTGTAATAACAGCAAGCCATAGAGGAAAAAAGTCATCTTGATCCTTAAGAAATATGCTTTTATTTTTTCATTAAATTTCCTCTATTTTCTCCTAAGTCTTTCTGGCAGTATCTGATGTGGAATTTAACATTGATATTTTCAAATTGAGGCCTTTTGGTGAAAATTTCAATGTCCTAATTTTATTTGATATAAAATTTCTCCACATTAGGTGTGGAACATACAATGTCAAGGAACTCTGAAGAAGTTTCCAGTAATTTGAACCATATATATCTCTGTTCTTAGTGAAAAATGAAAATACCCCAAAGGAGGTTTTATGTCGAGTCAACCAAGTCTGGAAATGGTCTCTATCAAGAGACCTAATGGCCTTTTGATGTCTGATTCTTTGATTTTACTTTTTCTTTTTAAAAGGGTGCTGTGTGATTATAATTAGAAACATTTCAAGTTCTTTAGCCAGTTAATTGTTCCTTGCGCGATTATGTCTCATCAGGTAGTATTTAATGGTAATAGTGTTTGGAATTGTTACTAAGGAGATTCACCATATTTATTAGAGAACATTCCAATTTGTAACAGACGTTCCCCCACATCCTTCATGTATGCTTATGTTTTACCGTTTGTTTTGGGTGGCATGTACTTCATTATATAACAAAGATGTGTCTCATTTTAAAAGTTTCCGAAATAATATGCTGGGAATGTCATTGGCTGTTTTTCTTCTGAGTCGTAGCATGATAAGATAGAGATGATTGCTGAATTACTAGAAAGCCCTGACAAGACTTTGCATATTTTTTTTTTTTTGCAATTTAAAGTGAACTCAAAACCTTTGTGTTACCTTGAGAAAAGTTACTTCTGCAATAGAGAAGGTAGTTAAAAACTTGGAATATAATTTCTTCTCAAAGAAGCTTTTCTAAGTGTCAGTGGGGGGGCCCAGGGCCCAGCTGTTCTCTTTTCTACACTCGGCTTGACCATCTGAAACCATTTTAAATCCAGAGCAGTCAAGTTTCTAGTTTATTGTAAACATTCCTTAGCTCCAGTGAACGTGCTGACTTTACCCCCCTTTACCCCCCCCCCAAGAAACACAATGTGAACCTTGAAAAGAAGACAGAAATATGTGGTGACTTTGTTTCAAATTGAAAAGAGAGTTTGTATTTTGTGAAGTATTTCTGGTTAGACCTGTCTTCATAGAACTCCGCGTCTCATCTGTGAAGGTGAGAACACAGTGCATGAAATGAGTGACATGAGATGTGATGATCAGGAGGCACTTATTGACAAGTGTTTGCGACAACTTTCATACAGAACATTTGATTTGTAGCATCACATTTATACATTTGATAGGTGCTGTCTTTAGCAACTGAATTGGGGAAAAACCAGGTTTTTAGTAGATTTTATTTTTAGCTTCTTGACTGTTACTGAAATAATAATTTACTTCAGCAGTGTAGAATGGTGAAATACAATCCTGGAGAGAAGCTGAGTGAGTAATAAAAAATACTGGTCCCCACTGCCATTGAGGCATTCGAGCTTGTCGCCACCCCGTGGGACAGAGTAGCCCTGCCCCATAGATTTCTGAGACTGCAAACTTCACAAAGCACATTACTTTCACTTTCTTCTGCAGAGTAGCTACCGAGTTCAGATACTCAACCTTTGGGTAAGCAATTGAATGCCCTAATCACTTCACTGGCAAAGCTCTGGTGGTAAGAAGTTGCGCTGCAGACTCAAAGGCACTTGGTTCAAATCCACCAACTGCTCCTCAGAAGGATGGGAAATCTCCTGGGCAATTTACTACCTCTGAAAACCTACTAGAGGGTCAGCTGGGGGTCAGTTCTGACTCGACGACAACACGTAGCAATACACTTGACAAACACCACCACCACCACCACCACCACCTTTACTGGCCAGGATCTTTAATAGCTCTTAAGGGTGAAAAGAAAGTTGACCACCTGGAAACACACATTTGGCAATACCAGCTCAGACAAGAGTCTCATAACAAAAGTTTACAAAATACTCCTGGACCTCAAGAAGATAAAGATCGATAACCCAGTTACAAAATGGGGGAAAAAAGGTGTAAAGACTTTTCATAGACAAAGACATTCTGGTGGCACAGAGCCACATGAAGAAAAGCTCAGCATTACTGGCAGTAGGAGAGATACAAATCAAAACCACAGTAAGATGCCATCTTCCCCCTAATAACAGAGGCAACGGTTAGTAGGGCAGCGAGCAGTAAATGTTGGAGAGGTGAAAACTCTCATATGCTGTTGGTGGGATTGTAAAATGGTGCACCGGTTCTGGAAGACAGTTTGGCATTTCCTCAAAGAGTTGAACAATGGAAACTCCATATGACCCAGCCATGACACTAGGAATATACCTCAAGGAAATAAAAAGTGAGACACAATGAAGATGTGTACACCAATGTTCATAGCAGCATTATTCACCACCACAAGAACATAGTAACAGTCCAAATGTCCAACCACAACCAAATGAATTGAGAAATTGGGGTACATTCACACAATGGAATACTATGCAGCACTCAGGAGCAACAATTTCAAAAAATACTTTTGGTTTGGTTTCACATGAACACAATTAAGTGTTCTGGGATTCCCATTCTTTTCAGTATTACCCATAGGCCAATAAATAATACCACCTTTTTGAAGCTCAGCATCAAGAATACAGAGATTGGGCCAATTGACAGCACCATGATAAATGGAGAAGAGATTGAGGTTGTTAATTACAGTTTGCTCAGCTCCACAGTCAACACTCTCGGCACCAGCAGTCAAGAAATCAAAAGATGAATTGCATTTGGGAAATTTGCTATTAGGGACCTCTCCAGAGTACTGATACGCAGCAGTGTCAGCCTAGAGAAAAAGGTGTGCCTGATTTAGGCCATAGTCTTTGCACTTGCTATGCATCAGAGAGCTGGACAGTGGCTAAGGATAATGGAGGAAAAATCGATGCCTTTGAGTTGTGGTACTGAAGCGTCTTGAACATACCATGCATGGTCTGCCAAGAAAACAAATAGGGCTGTCTTGGCGAGGGTTAAACCAAGTTTCTCCTTGGAGGCTAAGATTTTGAAGCTCCATCTCCTGTACTTTGGGCATGTGGCCAGGAGGGACCAGTCCTTGGACAAGGACATCATGCTTGGAAGGGTAGAGGGACAGCATAGGAGAGGAAGACCCTGGATGAGATGGATTGATACAGTAACTGGAGTAATTGGGGTAGATGTGTCAAAATCACTGAGACTGGCTCAGGACATGGCAGACTTTAGAGCTGTTGCACATAAAGCCGCTATGAGGTTTTGGGGACTCGATGTCACATAACAACAACGACAACCTTTTTTCATGGAAATTTAGAATCGATTTTCAAGTACAAGAATCTTACAGACCAAGTAGCGGTTTAGTTACGTGGCCTACATGAGGCTTTGGAGTGCCTCCTGAGTGGATGATAGTTCTCATCCATTCACAGCCGTCTGAGTTAGTGTCAAGCAGGGCAGGAGAGGAAATACTGACAACAAGACATTGTAGAGGAGGGCGGGCAAGGGATCAAACAGCACGTTTACTGCTACTTCTTCCAAAGTCAAGGTTGTTGGTGTGTGCGCTGCAGAGCAAGGCTAAAAGAGGGCAGAATCCTCTCTCTTGTAAAAGCTGGACAGCTTACTTTATGGACCAAGTTAGGGAACCTGGAAGCAGAACAAAACAACCAGCACACCTGTTGGTGCTCTCTTGAATAAGGGGCAACATTTGTAGAGCTTGTCAGGTATTCCACATTTGTTACAAACCCACTCTACAATTTTATGATTTTTGCTTTGAAAGACATTTAAATAATAATAAAAAAATACTATCAGTTAACCCATGCAGTTCTCATTACTTCATTTGTGAATGGCCATTTGGTTGTATATGCCCCTATTTCTGTCGTTTTCCTTCAGCCTGAAGGACTTTTTTCACTTTTTTTTTGTTTATTTTGTTAGTGTGAGTGTATTGGTGATGAATTCTTTCTTTTTGTATCTGGGAAAATATTTTTTACCCTTTTTTAAAATATTTGAATGGTGTTTTGTCTGGCTGTGGAATTCTGGGTTAGATTTTGTTTTTCCAGTTCTTTCAAGATGCTGTTTTGTTGTCTTCTTGCTTGCACTGACCTGCAGTGGGATATCTGCTGTGATTCATAGTTCATGTCACTGTAACATGCCCTTTCCCCCAGTTATTTTTTTATATTCCTTTTTTCTTTCATTGGTATGGAGGTTTTAAGAAATTTGATTACTATATCCTTATTGTATTTTTCTATATATTCCTTGCACTTGGAATTTTCTGGGATCCTCACTTAGGTCTGTGGTTTTATAATTTTCATTAAATTTGAAAGCTTATACAATAAAAGCCTTCTGTTGTGGCAACTATTTCCAAACAAAAAAAAAAATTGAAAGCTTATAGCCATTGTTCTTTAACTTTTGTTTTCAACCCCCATGCCTGTCCTTTCCTCTGAGAACTCCAGTTTTACATATGTTGGGCTGCAGAAAATTATCTTAATGCTGTGCTCCTGTTTTACAATTTTCTTTTCTTTCTAAATTTTATTTTGGCTTGTAGTTGTTGCTTTGCTTTCAAGTTTATAGATCTTTTGTACAGCAGTGTATACTTTCTTTAGTTCCATCTATTAATCCCCCCCCACACACATGTTGTAGTTTATAGCTCTTTTATTTACAAATTAGACTTTTTGCCTATCTTTCATATCCTGTTTTTAAGATGTGTGGAATAGGATCATAACAGCTATTTTAATGTGCTATGCTGCTTAAAATCTCTGAATTGCTTCCTTTGCCTTTAAGATGTTATCCTGTCTTTAATGTGGCCTGTGATCTCTACTTAACCTTCCCAGCCACTTGATAATCTCCTTGGCTTTCTGAATTTCATCACACTGGCCCTTGTTCTATTTCTAAAAGTATATGCTCCCTTCTCCTTTCCTAGCTTCTTTACTTGTTATTCTTTGTTTTAATTCCTTTATCCTATGTTTTCTTTTATGTACCCCAGCTTGGCTCTTCATGAATTGGTGTAATCAACTAACCCACAGCTCACAGCACTGACAATATCATTTTATGGTCTTAGTTATTACCTTTGTGGACTTCAACACATTCTCATTACTGAGTTTGTTTTGTTCCTTTGTTATCCAAACTCTTGAACCTTGTATTTCTCCTTTGTTCCATGCTCTAAACATTGATTGGTCTTATTAGCACTAGTCCCATTTTCCCTGCTAGGTTGAAAACTCCTTTAGTAAAGAGATTTGATACAAATAGTTTGAAGATGTTATCTCAAGATCTAGCACTATGTTAGGCATCTAATTGGCACTTTGCATTTCACTGGTAAACGAAGTTGCCAATATCTTGGAATATGTTAACAAATGACAGAACTTCACATTGGGCATATGTAAGATGACTGCTGGAGCCTTTGGAGGAGTCTAGCCTTAAGTAGAAACAACTGATCAGAAACATGGATTACATATGTTTTAATAGAGATTGCAGGAGAAAGGTGGGCAACTGCATCTTAAACCTAAATTCAGGTAGCATCACTTTTTATAAAAGTATCAGTAGATTGCAATTTATAAATAGCAATGGTTGCATGTTTTATTATGTTTCAAAGGGAACTTAAATCCTGTCTTCAGAAATCTCTTGTCCCTTGTCATAGTCATCTTTCTTTTGAAAGAAATATAAATCTTCTGATGAAGATTTGCTTTTTACATGGAAAATGTGGTAGGAGGAATATAAGGATTTGTTTGCAAAACCTAATTACATATAAAGCAACTCATAACATATTAAGTACTTCATTGATATTGTGTACATTTATAGAATGTAAGTTCATGTGATGTATGTAATAAGCAATCTATTATGTTCCCTTAAGAGAAGGTGATGTCTTTTGTGACGTTTTCCTGTTTTCACTCTCAGCACAGTGAATTCGTGTGAGCCTAGTTTGCTCATAATATGGTGTTCATATCATTGTGTAAGTTAATCACACTGAAAATAATAGTCTGTCTTCCTTCCCACAGTTGAAACTGAGGAACCTTGATCATTTTGTATTTTAGGCACTTGGGACAAGTCCTCTGTATCACTGATGTTAGATGGCATAGTGTTGATTCCACTCAGAGCTACCCTGTGTCCAGCAGACCAAAACCTCTCCCGTCCTGCGTCGCCCTCACAGACTCTTCTGTTTCAGTCTATCATTCCAGTCACTGTGCCATTAGATCTCATTGAGAATCTTCCTTTCTTTCACCCAGCCTCCATTTTTTGAAACACTTAACATAAGTATTAAATGAAAGCTTGATGAACACATTGGCTTTTACTTTGTTTCCTAAGTTATTTGGTACAAAATTATCATTAAGTAGAGGTAAATTGCAGTGATTTTATATATAAGTTCAAGCAAATGGCATCAAAGAGTGCTCTAGTGAAAAATAAGTGTACAGGTACGTACAGACTTAAGAAATGGTGTGATGTTATTATTAAACAAGTTTGGATTTTGAAGCCCAAGTGACTTGCTAAATTTCTGTTTCTACCTTTAGCTGTTTGAACTGGGGAAAATCACCTTATGCTTTCAAATTTCAGTGTTCTTATATATGAAAAGAAAATGTAATCACTATTTTATAATGTTTTCCTCAATGCCGTAGAGGTGGTTCCAACTCGTAGCTGACCCTCCAGCAGGTTCCCAAAGCTGTAAATCAGACGGGAGGAGACTGCCCTGCTTTCCCTGGTGGAGCAGCTGGTGGATTTGAACCTCTAGAGAAGCACAGCCTTTGGGTTGTTGTTGTTGTTATGTGCCATCGAGTCACTTGCAACTCATAGCAACCCTATGTACAAGAGCCCTAAACGCCGTTCTGTCCTGTGCCAACTTCGCCGTCACAAACACATTCGTTCCCACCACTCCACTCACAGAATCGATCCACCTCATCGAGGGTCTTCCTCTCCTGTGCTGTTCCTCCACTCTTCCAAACATGATGTCCCTCTTCAAGGACCAGTCCTTCCTTGCAACATGCCCAAAGCATGTCAGACGAAGCTTCAGAATTCTTGACTCCAAGGAGCAGCCTGGCTTCCCCTCTCCAGGACAAACCTGTTTGTTCTCCTAGCAGTCCATGGTATATTCAACACTCTTCTCCAGCACCACAGCTCAAAGGCATCAATTCTCTTTCTTGGACAAGCAAATTAAAAATGGAAAAATTAAATCGAGTAATATGCGCATGTCCTTTAGCTCTTATGAATGTAGCAAGTACTTGGTGACTATTCAATCCACATCATCATTTTTAGAGATACTTAAAAATTACACTCTGAATGTTAGCATTCTTAATAACACTATTATTCAAGTCTTAAAAAAATATCTGTTGTGACTTGAAAATATCTATCACACTGTTTAGACATAATAATAAGCATTAAAGTTTCCTATACATGATAAATATTACATATACATTTGATAAATAGAAAATTTGCCTCCTTAAATTTTGATATATTTATGCATAGTGATGAATATAAGTAAGAATATTTTCCAGCTACTTTGAAATATTGAACTGCCCAGGGACAAGGCATGGATGATGTTTTGAAGGAAATAAATATTTCAGCTTCACATTTCAGCCTTTCTTCTCTGCGCCTTTGATCTGGCTTTGGTTTACTTATCATTCTGCTCGAATGACTTCACACTGTCTTTCTTCCTCTCCCTAGTAACAAGATGTGATCCTGCACCTATTTCCAAATATTTAGGCTTCATCATTTTACAGGATGAATATGCATTTCCTTATTATTTACTCATAGAATGCCGCTCCTAATGTAAGGTGTTTGAGTATCCCTGTTACCTATTTATACGTGATGTATAATTTACACATGAACTTTTAATCAGTTTACTAAACATAAGAAAGATAATTATACCTAAGACTTATTTTGAAATTTAGAGAATTTTAAAGACTTTTTCTCCAGTGTAAACTCTGGCTATTTTCTTTGCAAAAGTCATTTTCTCGAGATTTTCTTTCTGTGCTGTGAAAACAGTAATTACTTTTAAAGCTTTATTATTTGCTGAGATAATGGTTCCTGTATATGCAGACTTATAGAATAGGCAGAATTTACGGTAATACAAAATTATTTTGCTAAATTTCATTGCTATTTGAATTTTCATCACATTACCTTTGTGGCTTTGTTTTCTACTTCACTTGCATGTTTCTGTTCCAGGATTGGTTTCCTGACACCTCTCACCACTTCTCTCTTGTCCTTATTCTATTAGTCCTTCTAGTCCTTCTTTCTATTCCTAAACTCTTAAAATTTTTAAAAGAACGTAATATATTACACAGTGTTTGTCCTATTACATTCTTAAGTTTTTGTCTTTTCCTTAATCAGATTTTAGTTGCTCTTACAGAAAAATAGTTTTTTTTAATTTTTATTTTATTATTTTTGTGTGAGTGTACCATCAAATCAGATCTGACTGGTACAGGAGGAGTTTGTCCCTCCTTCCCCGGCAGAGCATCTGGTGGATTCGAACCGTGCGCCTCTGGGATTGTAGTTGCAGCTCCTTGCCACTAGGTCACCAGAGCTCCCCAGAAAAATAATTTTTTAAAAATTGCTTCTTGTTAAGGGAACTCCCCGGCCTAGCGATGAGCAGCTGCACTGCAATCCCAAAGGCATGTGGTTCGAGGCCACCAGCTGCTCCGCAGGAGAAGGATGGGCAGTCTCTTCCCCTGTGATTAGCTGCCTCTGAAAAGCAGCCATAGGGCCAGCCATGGGGCGCTTCCAGCTCGACGGTACAACAACAACAAGCGGAAAACCATGTTTAAAAACACTGCTCAAGTTGACTGCAGTATTTGCCAGACTAGATCTTAGCATTTGAAGCGAGAATCCCAGAACAGGGTCAGTTACTTAGAGTGAAGGCTGGAAGGGTGATACCAGCACTAGCTCTTCCTGTTTGTGACTCACGTATTGACTCAAAGGAATTCTGGACCTTCTAGCTGAAATCCATATCTTAGGAATGTTGGGGTCGTTGACAAAAATTCCTCATTCCTATTCTTAAATAAATATGTCAATCACTAATAGATCTTTAAGACTGGGAACACTCTGATCCCAGGAACAAGACTGTCTGAGTAAACTGTATTCCATTGGATTATTATCTTGGCCCTTTTCTCTATGTTGTTACTATGCTCCCCCCACGGCCCCCCCCCCAGCCTTTTCTTTGATAGAAAATAAAAAAATTCTGGCGTGTTTCATACTAAAGCATCAAAGTTTCGTTCAGCCTCGTGTTGTTGTTTGCTCTGTGTTCATCGTGGCTGCCTGATTTGAGCCACGACTGTGCTTTATCTCTTTCTTACGCTAAGAACTTTCCTGGCTTTCTTTGTTCTTGTTCTGGCTGTACTGCGCTGGACATATGTGACTCCACTGACCCCTGAGAGTCAAAGTCAGAGACAGTTGTTCTGACCACCATAGTAGCACGGAGGATCCCACAGTACACATCTGACTGGAGAGCATTATGCTAAGTGAAGTAACTCAGTCTTATAAAGACAAATATAGTATAAGACCATTATTGTAGAATGAGTACGAAGATCCAAGGAAGGGAGAGGGGAGCAGAGGGGTGAAGATGGGTGACAGGGGAGGGGAGTAGCTTAATCATCCGGCTTCATCGGGCAGAGGGAGGGGTGAGTAAAGGAAAGGGGACAGACCAGGTGTGAAAAACAATGTATACGAAGTTTGTAAGTGAACCGGTATAAAATAAGGGGGGCGGAGGGAGGGAAATGAAATATTTTTCCTTTGTCTGTATTTGTGCCCTCCTGTATACATCTTTGCTATAAAACCTAGTACTTACTTCTTTTTTTGTTTGTCGTTGAATGATGACACTCTCTTTGAAGACGTTATCATACACCTTTGTTAGTACAAGTTGATGACTAACATGTAGCAGATATTTTTTTAACTCAAGATCTTTATTGATTTACTTATAACAGTAACTATTGGTCATTTCCCCCCCTGCCATTGCAAACACCTGTCGAATGAGTTTCTAAAGACTTGAATGACTATTGGAAGCTCAGAGGATTCTCTCCGTTTCAGAAGAGGTTGTATTGCGTGCCTCTGAGTTGGAACTGATCCATTGCTGACCCTCCAGGGGGTTTTCAGAGGCAGTTAATCACGTGGAAAGAGATTGCCCATATTCTCCCATGGAGCAGCTTGTGGATTTGAACCACATATTTTAGGATTACAGTGCCACTTTTTACCACTTGGCTACCATATCTTCCTTTAGGAAGAGGAAGAATGGAACATAAATCTGTTTTATTGTGGCCATTTTTTTTTCTGCTTTATTTCTCCATCTATGTTTTAAAAAAATTATATTAGCTTACATACAGAGTTCTTATACATGGTGTTTCGTGTTAATCTTTTATTCACATTGTGTTTCATAGTTATTCCCATTCATTGTGTTTTATAAATTTAACCAGTATTGAACTATGTTCACTGTTACGCTGTCTTTCCAGATCCCTGCCTGATCTTTCTAATTTCCTCTGTCTTCCTCTCCCTCCACCCACCAAATTGTGGGACCCTATGATTTCCCCTTTGCCCATCTTCACTCCTCTGTTCCCACCGTGTACCCCTGTTGGACTCAACCTACACGGTTTACTAGTTAGTTGTCCTTCTATTTTTACAATAATGGTCTTCTGCAGTATTTGTCCTTATGAGACTGAGTTGGTTCACTCAGCATAATGCTCTCCAGTCTCTCCCAAGTTATTTAGTAATTTTTGGAATTGTTGCTCCTGAGTGTTATGTGGTATTGCCTTGTGTGAATGTATATTGTGGCCATTTTAAATTCTTTGTAGAAATACTTTTTCTTCTTCCAATATATCACTATTATTTATGAATGATTTAGTTTTCAGGTTTGTGTTAAGTAACCCTGGTGGCACAGTGGTTGAACTGTTTGCCAGCTAACATTTAAGGGCAGTGTTTTGAACTCATCAGCTGCTCTTCAGGGAAAGATGGGATTGTCTCTTCAGTAAAGATTCGCAGCCTCAGAAACCCTATAGGAGAGTTCTGTTACGTCCTGGAGGGCCTGTGGGCTGTGGGTTTGGCTTGCTAGGCTTGTGTGGTCATATGATGGGCTGTTGAAGAGCTTACTCTGGGACTGAGCAGTGATTTGCAGTGGTTCGGCAGTTAAGCAATGGTATGTTTTGTCAGTTCTGTAATAATGTAATTTGGAAGTTATGTAATGATGTCACGATCCATTTTGTGATCTGATGTGATTATCCTTCATTTCCCATAAACATGATTTTTAGGATCTAACTAAGTGGATAAGTGATAAAGGAGTAGATGTATTTCTTAAAATTGGGAAATTTCTTTTGATATAAGCAATGTAGAAATGTTTCGCAACATCTTTTCCTTATTAAGTCACGAAAATCTACTTATGTAATCTCTCATTAGCTAAGAACTAGCTCTCTTCTATGGTAACTTATCATCTCCACGTCTCCTTGAGGCTTTAAACATCTGCTGTTCCTCATTATCTGTTATACTGGTTCCTAATCCTATAAATTTATCTGGAAAACCCAAATGTTTTTTGGTCTTAGTCTTAGTTGTCATTGTTCTCCAGAACTTTGGCTTCTATACTGATAGTCTGCACTTGATTCTATGCACTTATCTTCTGTGGTAGCCACACTTGAAGTTTGCTCATTCAGGCCGATACTTCTTAAGGAATGAGAATATTAGTTAAGAGGAAACTAAGAAGTACTTGAGAAGTCATACCATCGGTTTTACTGCATTCAAAGTGGCCACTCTTAAAAGTAGATATTCCCTGTTTTTTCTTTTGCTTTTCAAAGAGAGGAGTGGGGTGGCGAGGGGGGGGACTGGGCAGGGAGAAAAGTGCAACAATGAATGAAGGAAAATCCAAAATCTCTCTAAATGTTCATTAAAATTAATAAAAAAATTTAAAATATAAAAAAAATCCTGGTAACATTTTTTAGAAGGAGGTAAGTAACCGAGTTACTAAAAAAAAAAAAAAAGCAAAGTAAAATGGAAGATCTTCCTGTGTATAAATCTTTATAATAGTAAAAGACAGACTGATAACCATTTCTCATTTTACTGGATTGTCTGTCTGAATCTTGAAGCTCCAGATGTCTAAATCTCCACAGTGTTTACCAATTTTTAAAATAGAGTTTACCACACTTCAGAAGAGGAGAGAACAAAGGTGTTGATTCATTTAAGGCCTTTTAGGTCATAGTTGTCTCTTTTATGTTTTTTAACTGACTCATTAGAATTAATTCAAGTACCATTCAGCAACTATGAATATTGATAATATTGCTGCTTAAAAGACTTGTTTTGTAGTTGGAAAGAGACTGTGGTCTCATCTAGCTGTTTTTCAGACTTGTTTGAACTCTTCGTGTTTTATTTTGTTGCTGGAGTTTCCAGTTGAGATGCCAAGCTGGCAGCACGTGAAGTTCACTGTGATGTGATACCTTATAAATATACATGGATTGATGCCATCAGTTATCAAAAGTGCTGGTCCAGAATGTGCATAAGGAAGACTTGCTCATTAAGACTGACTTGTACATATAAATATTAGCCTGTAAAGCTCAAAAAACACAGGGTTGTTATGCATTAGCTCCCTCCATTTTGTTTCCTTTTTGGAATAATCATGTCCTTCAGTGAACCCTTTAATCTGAGCTGTCTTGTGGTTGTGTAAGAATGCAGCACTCTTTTTCTCCTTTCTCTTTTATATTCTCAGATGAGGAATATTTATTGCATTTTATAAATAAATTTGAGCTAAAAAGAAAGTTCAGTTCCCACTTTTTTATCTTCATGAATGCTCAGCTTTAAGGCATTTGAGTGGTGCTTTTGTACTTGGCCCCACAATTAGATCCTCTGGAAAAAAAAATAATCTTCAAAGTCTTTATTTGTGTGTGTGTTCACATACTATTTAGAATCATGGTAAAATAAGTAATGCTGATCTTATGTGATGGACAGACTGCTATTTCACAGTCTTTGAGTTTTCCAGTTAGTTGAAGATTTAGACCAGGTCTAGACCATGGTACCTGATAGAATTTGTTGTTTCCATATGCAGCTTTTATATTTAAATAGTTGAATAGTGGAAGCAATTCAGTGTTTGACTCGGACTAACCTGAAGCAAAGTGCATCCTTCTTCTTTGGCACAGTACTGTTGTTGTTCGTTCTCAGAAGGTGCCATCAAGTCTGCCCCAACTAATCACGACCGTGTGCATAACAGGAATATTGCTCAGTCTTGCACCGTCTTCAGGGTTATTTGTATATTTAATTGTCTCTGGTGTCACTTTTTACTTCCCTTGTTTTCACTGACTCTACTTCCTCAGCCATTGTCTTTTTTTAGTGCCTGATCTTTTCTGGTGACATGTCCAAAATAAGATAGTCAGTGCAGATATAAACTGTCACCATTTGGTGCTGTTGATTTGATTCTTATCTATGTTGTTTTGTAAGTGCCATCAAGCCGACTACACCTCACAGTGACTCTGTGGCCAGCAGACCTGGACTATGCTCTGTGCTGCGCCACTCTCACAGTCTTCAGCAGGTTCATGCCCATTGCTGTTACTATGTCAGTTCTTCTCATTGAGGCACTTCCTCTCCTTTGCTGACCCTCAGCCCTTCCCAGCATGGTGTCTCTTTCCAAGGACTGGTCAATTCTGAAATGGGCTCAAAGTACGTGAAGCAGAGTCCCACCATCCTTGCTTCTCAGGAGCCCTCTGGTTGCACTTCCTCTGACACAGATTTATTTATTCTTTCGGTAGTTCATTGTATAGCTGATACTCTTCTCCAACATCAGAATTCAAAGGGATCAGTTAGTTGTTCTTCAGTCTTCCTTAGTCATTTTCCAACTTTCACAGGCATAGGAAGCAATTGAAAATATCGTGACTTGATCAGACACACTGTAGTCTTTAAACTGATATCTTTGCTCTTTAGCACTTTGGAGATATATCATTTTGGAGATTTGAATTTCTCCCAACTTTTGCTGTTAGAAATTAAGCTACGTTAGTAATAAGTGGTGACTGGAATGCAAAAGTTGGAAACAAAGAAGAAGACAAAGTTGTTAGAAAATATTACTTTAGTGACAAATGAAATTGGAAATCGCATAATAGAATTTTGTATTAGCCATGGCTTACTCATTGTAGATATTTTTTTAAAAAATAAAAACAGTATACATATTGCCCTCACTTAATGGACTACACAGGAATCAGATAGATTTATTACATCTGTGGAAAGAGACATTGGAGAAGCTCAGTCTCAGTGGTAAGAACAAGGCAGAACAGACCACCATTGAAGGTGAAAAAAAGGGAAAACAAGTCCATGAGAACCAAGATAGCACCTTCAGTTTATCCCAACTCAAAGAAATCCAAATAGTTTGAGGAATAGATTTGATGCATTGAACACTAATGACCAAAAGCTAGATGATGTGTGATGACATCAAGAACATCATCCAAGAAGAAAGCAGAAGGTCATTACAAAATTTTGTAAGAAAGAAAAGACCAAAATTGGTATTAAAAGAGACAGTGGAATGAAAAGAAGCCAAAACAAAAGATCAGTATGCTCAGGTAATAGGGTTGAACAAAAGATTTCAAAGAGCAGCTTGAATGACAAAGCAAAATACTCTAATAAAAGTGCAAAGAGCTACAGGGAATCAAATCAAAGGGAAAGGACAAGGTTAGCATTTTTCAAGCTGAAATAACTAAAAAACAAATGAAAGCTTTGCATTACAATGTTTGCTGTTGTTGTGTACCATAGAGTTGGAACTGACCCATAGCTGACTTTCCATCGGGTTTTCAGAGGCAGTTGATTGTACGAGAGGAGAGTGCCTGGCCTCGAACTGTGTGCCTTAGGGATTGCAGTGCAGTTTCCTGCCACTAGGCCACAATACTGAAGGCTTACTATGGACAAAATTGTGAATGGTGAAGGAAGTTTTAAAAGTAGATGGAACGAATGCATATTCACTGTACCAAAAAGAATTGGTCAATACGGAACCATTTCAGGGGGTAGCATATGATCAAGAACAAATAGCACTGAAAGAAGAGTTCCAGGTGTACTGAAGGCATTGGTAGTTAGATAAGGGCCCAGCAATTGAAGGAATATCTATTTCAACAAAATTGGCATGTTTCAACAGATGCAGCCCTGCGCATGCTTGCCAGCCTGTGCCATGAGTTTTGGAAGACAGTTTCCTGACCGGTCACCCAGAAGAGATGCATATTTGCTCTTATTCAAGGGCAAAACAATTGATCTGACCTATGTTGTTGCTTTTGTTGTTATGTGCTGTTGAGTTGGAACAGACTCAGAGCTGACTTATATATAGGATGAAGTGGCATCAGACCACGTTAGACTTCTCCATCACCATCAGAGTATGCAGTGAGTATCATAGCCTCTGTTGGGGCCGAATATTCAACTCTGTGGACCATATAAACAGTGCCATGCCTGTGAAACAGACACTCCAAGAAAAGGACATTTCAGTGGGAAAATTGCTTTGCTCTTCAAGAGAATGTAATATTACTGTGGGTGGATATAAAGAGATAAACAGATGCATGTGATACTCAAGGAGAAAAAGAAAGGAAAACAGCTCACATGCTGTGTGTCCACTACAGCTGCTTATCTGCACACGAGCTGTGTCCCGACTCGCGGTGGGAACCTCGGTCTCTCCATGATTGCCCCATCTCTCAAAGGGAGGCAGTTGAAACATGACAGACAACAACAACAGTTGTCCATAAGCTAAAGTATTTATTTTCCCATCAATATGCAAGAAGGTGCTGGTGACGGTCCGTATGAACTTGTGCGGCTCAACCCAAAGGCACCAGCAACTCAGCGGTGGAAAGATGGGTAATCTCCTCTCATGCGATTTACAGCCTCTCGAAAGCCCACTGGAGGGTCAGCTCTGAGTTGTTTCCAAGTTGATGGCAATGAGTTTGGCTTCCTTTTTATTGTCAGAATACAAAGAATGCTTTATTGACTCTGTTCAGGTGTGAAAAAATGAGAGAGTTATCTGTTTTTTAAAGCACACCTTCAAGAGGGCATTTGGAAGGCTTTCGGGTCACCATGTTGCTCCTTCCTTCCTGCTGGTCACTTGTTAAGTCAATATTTCCATTGAACTTTACTGTGTTGATACTCTAATTGAGACACAGTTTCATAAACTAAAATTCAGCTTTTAAAATGATGTTGTTTTTAGTAGATTTGTTCTACAGCATAATGTTACTGCTATCTAAACTTAGGTTTGATCCCCCTAGTAAGAAACCTTTTATCATTAACTGTCCCTCCCAGTAGGATCTGAATCTGCCTATTCTCAGCAATTTCTGAAGATTAAATCATATACCAGATGGTGTGTTGTGACTGAATTGTTTCACTTAGCAGAGTGTTTTCAAAGTTCAACCATGTGGTAGCGTGTTCCAGAATTTCGTGTCTCTCTTAACTGAATTATGTTTGATGGCGTTAACAGTTATGAACAGTTCTGTTTTGGGAAAATTTTTACAAGTAATGATGCCCTTATCAGAATATGTAGATTTGAATTATTCTTTAATTGTTATTAAATTCTTTTATTATTAAGTTATTCAATTATTAATTATGATCCTTTTCTTTAGATTTGAATTATTTTATTGTCTTTTTTATTTTATTTTTTTATTATTTATTTATTTTATGTGTGTACCGTCAAATTGGATCTGACTGGTACAGGAGGCGATTGTTCCTCCTTCTCCAGCAGAGCATCTGGTGGATTTGAACCACGCACCTCTGGGATTGCAGTGCAGTTTCCTGCCACTAGGCGTCTTTTTTTTTTTTTTTACAGAAATGTTTTAAAGGAATTAGATTTTAAAAAAGAAATATAAATTTTGGTTCTTGTTTTCTTGTACTCCATTTGAGTTGATTCTCAGCCGCGGCAACCACTCGTTGGCTTCCTGAGACCATAAATCTTCCTGGGCGGAGACTGCTGGTCTTAGAGCGCTGGTGGGTTCAGACTGCCTGAGACCTGCAGCCTTGTGGTTACCACCCAACACTCCGTGGAATTTTATTGACTGGCGTTGAATATTCTTCTCTTATTCTAGCCTAATTCTTCGGCTTTCCATTAGAACCCTAAAGCTTGCCTGAACTTTTGTAGGGAGAAGGAGGAACAGCTCGCTCGCGTCACTGAAGTACAGAGGCTGCAGGCCCAACAGGCAGATGCTGCGCTGGAAGAGTTTAAGCGGCAGGTGGAGCTGAACTCGGAGAAGGTCTACGCAGAAATGAAAGAGCAGGTAGGAAGGCCCTGCAGCTTCTCGCTGGCAGCGGCTCTGTTCGTTGGAAGGGACATTCACACATTCAAAAGACAGAAACACATCTCATCTCTGAAAAGCGTTGTCAAAATCACTCACGTAATGATGTCAAAGATACCAAGTGAGTAGCGCGTACCTCCCTTGTCTGTTCTTAAAGTAATCCCCAAGTGCTCATTACTTTGTTAGCGTGGTGTCTGCAGATGTAGTCATGGCAGGAGTGCTGCTGGCTTTGGGAGAATGAATCTGCGCGCAGGTGAAATCCCGTCAGCTCGGTTTCCATACCCTATCGTGTGTGTCGAGCAAGCCGGAATTTGTTAATATTCTATAAACACTGTTTATTGATCAGTTACAATGCTTCACAAATGGCAGTTCAAGAAGTAGGCTCTAATTTTCATAGGTTAACTAATGCATTTTTTAAATTTTGAGAGAAAAAAAGAGATAAGTATAAAGAGACTATCACTGGGTGGATTGGCAGCATCATGATAGACAGTGATGAAATTGAGATTGTTGACAGCTTCAGTTTGCTTGGCTCCACAATCAACACTCTTGGTACTAGCAGCCAGGAAATCAAAAGATGAATTGCATTGAGAATTTCTGCTGTCAGGGATCTCTCCAGAGTACTTAAGAGAAACGATGTCAGTCTGGAAAATAAGGTGCACCTGATCCAGGCCAAGGTCTTTGCTATGCATCAAAAAGCTGCACAATGACTAGGGATAATAGAATTGATGTCTTTGAGTTATGGTGCTAGAGGAGTATTGAATATACCATGGACTGCAAGGAGAACAAACAGGTTCATCTCGGCAAGGCTGCTCCTTGGAGGCAAGGATTCTGAAGCTTAACTGACATTGAGCATATTAGACATTGAGCATATTACAAGGAGGGACCAGTCCTTGGAGAGGGACATCGTGCTTGGGAAGGTGGAGGGACAGTGCAGGAGGGGAAGACCCTCAGTGAAATGGATTGCTTCAGTGACTGAGATAATGAGGGTAGTTATATCAGAGATAATAAGGTTGGCACAGGGTAGAGGAGGGTTCAAGGCTGTTAAACATATGAGTCGTAAGCATCTTGATGGCACATAACAACAACCACCCATTATTTATACACACACATATATGTGTCAAAGAGCTGGACAGCGACTAAGGATGACAGAAGAAGAATTGCTGCCTTTTAGCTGTGGTGCTAGAGAAGAGTATTGAACATACAGTGGACCACCAGGAGAAAGAAATAGGTCTGTCTTGGAGAGGGTAAAATCATGTTTCTCCTTGGAGGCAAGATTATGAAGCTCTGTCTCACATACTTTGGGCACAAGGCCAGGAGGGACCAGTCCTTGGAGAAGGACATCATGCTTAGAAGGAGAGAGGATATAGCACAAGAGAGGAAGACTTGAATGAGGTGACTGGCTCGAGATAGGGCAAGGTTCAGAACTGTTGAACATAGGGTGGCTATGAGTCACAGACAACTTGATGTTACATAACACCATCACCCATCTTGAAGACTTAGTGATTATTAATACTCTCTTCACTAAGGCTAAAATATTGCAGATAAAGTTGATGCTTGCTTTGCTGTTCATGTCTATTCCCAAAACTCTTCTTTCTACCTCTGAAACAACCATTACTGTGAATTTAGTGTGTCTGTGTCTTCCGCTTATTTTCTACTTTTATAGAGATTTTTGCATCCAAATGTGGTAAAGATATGCAGTGAAGCGGTATAGGATTATACATAGCTATACAGTTGAGCAATATAGCTCAAATTCTGGAAAGAAAAAAAAACACAAAAACAAACCAAACCATGAACACACCCATTATTTAGAGAGTCAACGTTTTTAGATTTTTCCAGTTTTTATTTTTATCCATCTTTCTACTGTTGTGTTTTCACCTACTCTTCTTTCTTATAGAAATCTTTTCTGTAAAAGAAGCTAAACTGCGGGGCATCTTTTTCCATTTGGAAATTGCTGCAGGTAGCAGACAATGGGATTTTGAATTAAAGAGAAAATGAAAAAGCTTTGAGCTTGTTTTGAAAGTGAATTGCTGTTTCAAAATGAAGCCCAGGAGAAAAATGTAACAGGCTTAAATTTTTTAAAAAATGCTCATACTGTTTGTTTCACGTTGATGCACTTTCTAAAAATCTCATTTACAATTGCTTATTAATAACTTATTAGTGTAATGTTGCCCTGGTAAACAATTCTTATCAGTGGCAACTGTCAGTGATAAGGTGTGTAAAATATATGTGTTTTAAAGAAAAAATTATTCTGTTACTATTCTTCACACACACACACACACACACACACACACACGTTCACATTTGTAAAATAAACAACCTTACTTTCCTGTATTTACCTATTCTCTGTGAAACAAATAAATGACTGAGAAAGACAGCCATGAGCTTTGAAGTGGTGGCAGTAATTCAGAAATAAAACTTTTTAATCTTGCAAACTGACGGAATGAATGTCAGCTAACTAGTTCTTTCTGGGGCATACACAATTACTGATTTTTTTAGTCTATTTTTCTCTTGAAAATGCAGCCTCATTAAAAGATACCAAAACCCCACTATCATCCAGATGGTTCCGACTCACAGCAGCCCACGGTGATGTTTCCCGGCTGTGGATCTTTTTGGGAAGAACCCATTAAATGAGAGGAGCTGCCAAGTCGTGTCCTCTGACTTTGAAAGCCACTCTTTTCTCTTGGCAATTATCAGTTATGTGATAATAACGTCATATGTAGAAAAATCTCTGCATTGTCATGAAAATCAAGTTTTGAAAATCACTGCTGTGGACAAGTAGGCTTGATTCTGGCATCTAGCACAATTGAAATGGCTTATCAGCCAGCTTGGTTTTTAAAATTTTCGTTGCATGTCATTATAAATTTAGCTCGCCATCTTATTACCACTCTTGAACTAATGAAAAGATTTCTCAAGTTACAAATTAGGAGACTGTCGTCTGGATATATTTGTGTCGTTTTATGGACACGAATGGATCACAATCATCATTCAGATCTCGGTTGTGACTTAAACCTTTGTCCTTTACAATTCTTTTTCTTCCACTTTACTTTTAATTTATAGTGGTTTGCACACAGAATTTACATACATTGTGTATCATTCAAGTACATTGCATTTTACACATTCCTACATTCACATAGTATTTCAAATGCTCACTCACATGCACTGTGTTTATCCTAGTGGTTTCTTCCTCTCCCTTCTCCTCTGCCCCCTGCCTTTGGATTTTTATCTACGTCTTACTAGTCATATTTCTGTTTTCACAGTAATGGTCTTTGCAGTATTTATCCTTAGATGACTGAGTTAGTTCACTCAGCATAATGCCTTCTAGATTCTCCCATGTTATATAGTATTTTACAAAACTGTTGTGCCTTAGTGCTGCATAGTATTCCATTGTGTGAATGTACCATAATGCCTCAATCCATTCCATTGTGGTTCAACATTTGGGCTGTTTCCATGTTCTTGCAATGGTGAATAATGCTGCTGTGAACATTGGTGTACAAGTCTCTGTGCCTCAGTTCTCATTTTCTTGGGATAGATTCCAAGCAGTGGAATAGCTGGGTCATATGGATTTTGTATGCTCAGCTTTTTGAGGAAAGGTTGTACCATTTTACAATCCTACCAACAATGTATAAGAGTTACTATCTCGCCACATCCTCTCAGCATTTGTTACTTGTCGTCCTGCTAAACTTTACCACTGTTTTAAACCATCTCGTTGAGGTTCTTTTGCTCTTTCTCTGACCCTTCACGTTTCTAAATATGATGTCTCTTTCCAAGGAATAACCTTTACTAGCAACATGCCCAAAGTACATGAGATGAAGCTTCACCATCCTTGCTTCCAAGGAGAATTCTGGCTGCACTTTTTCCAAGATATATCTCTTTGTTATTTTGGGATATTGCATACTCTTCTCCAATACCATAAAGCAAAGGCATCAATTCTTTTTGTGTCATCTTTATTCATTGTCCCATAGCTAGTGATTGAAAGGACCATGGCCTCAATTAGGTGCAACTGGTTTTTCAAATATCAGCAGGGTCACCCATGTTTCAGCACAGCCCCAAGACTAAGACAAAGTGGGGAGATCTTGATGATCTACTTCTGAAACAAAAAAGTGCCTATATGTAATAGCGTAACATTGTCTGATAAAGTGTCAGAAGACAAGTCTGTCAGTTTGGAAGGCACTAACAATATGTGGCTCCTCCATGTAGAGCCAGCACTAATGATGTAAATGGAATCAAAGTTTGGGACCTTTGTTTGTATGTGATATGACTTAAAATATCATGAAAGGGCAGAAAACATGCATTAATAGTCCAAATGAGTTATTCACAAGCTGTGGACTAAGACAAATTGCAAGTTGTTAAAAAATGAAATGAAACATTTGAAGATGGACCTATAAGCAGCATCAAGATAAAAGGGGGGGGACTGCAATTGTCAAGGTTTTTGTTTACTTGAATCTACAGTCAACACCCTTGGAAACAGAAGTCAAGAAACCAAAAGATGACAAAAAAGAAAGAAATCTAAAGATGCATTGATTTTGAGAAGTCTGTTACTACAGAGCAAGGGTATGTGAAAGCCCACGTCGTGCCTGCTGCGAGCTGTGGCATTTTCAGTTGCTTCCTGTGCATGTGAAGGTTGGGCACTGAATAGGAAGAACAAAGAAAGATTGATGCTTTTGAATTTTGCTGTTGGTTAGTAGTGTTGACGGCAAAAAACCAAATCTGTCTTGAAAGTGCAGCCATGATGCTCCTTGGAGGCAAAGAAGGTGAAACTTCTTTGGTGAAACATACTTTAGGCACGTTATCCGGGGCCAGTCATTTGAAAAAGATATCCTGCTGGGGAACGTAGAGGGTCAGAGGAGGACCCTCACGGAGATGGTTTGGCACAGTGAATTCACCAAGGAGACGGAGCGTGGTGAGGACGATGAAGGTGGTGCGGGAGAGGACAGGGTTTTGATCTGTTCTTAATAGGGCTGCTCTGAGTTGTAGTTGACTTTATGACACCAAATAATAACATCTGTCATCCCTCAACACAGGCTGTCTTTCCATTTGTTTAGATCTTTAAGCATTTTGTCCATTAGTATTTTCATTTCCTTTGTACAAGTCTTGAGTGAGGGGTCTTGGTGCAATACATAAAAATTCTCACCAGTGAACCAATAGGCAATATCATGATAGATGGAGAAAAGATGCAGACTGTCAGTTACAGTCAGCACCCCTATTGGAAGCAGTCAGGAGGTGAGTAAACTATTGCCCTGGAAAAGTCTGCAGTCAGGGACCTCTCCAAATTACTAAGGAGCAATGGTGTCAGTTTGATGACTGAAGTGCACCTAATTCAGGCCACTGGCTTTTCAGTCAGTTGCTGTGTGCATCTGAGAGCTAGACAGTAAACAATGATGACAGAAGAATTGATGTTTTTGAGATGTGGTGTTGGAGAAGCGTACTGAATATCCAATAGACTACCAAAAGAGCAAGTATATCTTGGAGAAGGTGCAGCCAAACTGCTCCTTGGAGGCAAAAATAACAAAGCTTTGTCTCATCTACTTTGGGCATGTTACTGAGAGAGACTATTTGCTGGAGAGGGACATTATGCTTGGAGAGGAGGAAGGGCAGTGAAAGAGAGGAGGGATTAAAAAGTGCAACAATGAATGAAGGAAAATCCAAAATCTCTGTAAATGTTCATTAAAATTAATAAAATAAAATTTAAAAAATAAAAGAAAGAGAGGAGGGATTGACACAGGGACTGCAGCAATGGGCTTGAGCATATCACATATTGTGAGGATGGCACAGGACAGGACAGGGTTCAGATTATTGTTCATAGGGTCTCTGTGAGTCCTCACTGATCTGAGGCGTGGCATCCACTGCCTAAACTACATCCCTCTGGAAGCTCTGTGAGCTTTGAGAAATGTCGATAGTTATGGAAAGGCTTCCGGTCTTTTGTTCGTAGGGTCCCTATGAGTCATTCTTCACTCAACAGCAGTCAACAACAGCAAGGGGTGACAACAAATATTTCATTCATTTTGTTGCTAACGGAATTTTTAAAATTTTCTTTGTTGTTATTCATTGCTAGTGAGTAGAATTACAACTGATTCTTGTGTGTTTTATCTCATAACTTTTCTTCATCTCTTAGCTGTGGCAATATATTGTATTCTATTTCAAAACTTCAGTCTCTTACTTTGTAATTGGCCTGTTCATTTAACATCATCCTTGTCAGTGAAATTCAAACAGCATAATTGATTTGCTATTGCTTGGAACTTGCAACAAATCCCCTTAAAGAGCATTTGTCTCAGCTAATATATACCTTCTGAACTTACCTATTTTCCCTGCTCCACATGTTCAGAGCTGCAGAAGTCATTTTGCAACCATTAAGGAAAGGTTTAATTAGAGACCTTAATCCTCCTGTCTTTGGGCTGATGAAGTTGCAGCCTGCTTCTGACCATTTTTTTTTTTTCATGAAGTAAAAAAATAAGGACCAATGTTATCAAAGCTGTGAGTAGTTGGGCCTCTTTTATGTGCAGCTAAAAGCAAATGTGGCAGGGTTGGACAAGTTCTGGACCTCTTGTGTTGTGGGCTTATTGTGTTTTGGAGTCGACTGGATGGTACCTAACAACAAAAAGACTTTTTTTTTTTCTTCAGCCCTCCCCCTCTCGTTTCTTTAGGTGTTGTTGTGAAGTGGTGTCAGGTTGGTTGGGACTCATGTGGACCCCTTGTGCAACAGAAGGAAACTGTCCAGCCATGCGCCTCGCAGTAGTTTTTTTGTTGGAGCCCAGTGCTTCAGCCGCCGTAACAGTCTGTCTTTTGCAAAGTCTTTCTTTTCTGTGTGGACCCTCTACTCTTCCAAGGCTCAAGTCTCCTGGGATTGGCCCCTCCTGACAACGTGTCCCATGTTATGAGACTAAGTCTCCCCACCCTCATTTCCAAAGAGCTTTCTAGCTCGACCTTTGCCAGGGCAGGTATTTATGTCCTTTTGACAGTCCAAATAGGCTGGCTTGTGTAGTATTCCTATCCAGTACCGAAATATCAAAGGTTTCAACTCTTGTTTTATCTTCCTTCTTCACCGTTCAGCTTTCACAGGCATGTAAGGTGATTGAGAACACCATGCTTTCAGTTAGATACGTCTTAGTCTTCACAGTGACATATGACTTTATATAGTCATACAGGTACATTCATGCCCTTTTGTGTTTCTGATTTGGCCACTAACTTTCACTCTGAAATTCTTTTCAAGAGAGAGCTGTTACACAGTTAAGACTTTTTCTTTTTTAACTTGGTGTTTAATGGAATATGGAATGATCTGTGATGAAGAATCTTTTGTATCTATGGCAACCATGGAACTCATGTTTCTCTGAAAGCTTTTACTGTTTCCCAGGATGTGTTTTTGAATGCCTGTTAAATTATGGTAGCAGAATGGAGTGGAGTCTGGCTTTTTCGGTTAGTATAATCTTAAATAACACCTATTTCATTTCCCCATGATATCACCTGCTGTTTGCTTACCTTACCTAAAATGTGTTGGTACATGAAGTATTTTCATGTGGTTTAAGTTGTTGTTGGTTTTCCAATTTTAAAACTCTTTGACCTAAAAACCAACTTTGAGCACAGAAAGCTGTTAATTTTATTTAATATTAATAAATATTTTATTTTTTGACTTTTCATGTTTGAATATTTAATATTTGTTTTGAATATTTCATCTTGTGCTGAGGAAAAATAAGAACGCAAAGTCAACTTTCTATGGAAGGAACTAGTTTCTCCCTGCTTGACCTTCACTTTTTTCCTTCCCTTTTCTCTTTTACCTAATTTTACATTCATCTTGTAAGATTTTAGTACATTCTTATTCTATACAACATCTCACTTTGGAAACAATTAAGATGCAAAGGAAAGAATTATGAATCATGGTTCCTTTTACTTAGACCTCATGATGTAGATTTAAAAATCCTGCAAAGCTCACGCTCTGGAAACGCTTTCAGAACCGCCATGTGCTAGGTTAGAAGTAGAAATGTAAAGTCATAAAGGATAAAGAGAAGGAAGACATTTGTATTAATTTTCTGATCCAAGATCACCTCAAGGGGGAGGAATTGAAGATTGACTGTCTGAATGAGAAAAAAGAAATAAATAAAAGGGTTATCTAGATTGCTAGAAAGCTAGAAGAACAAGAGTTACAGCAGAGCTGAGAGTGGCCATGGTTTGTTCCAGAACTGTCCAGGGTTGGGGTGTGTAGGATGAGTGGCAGTAATCTCCTCTGAGGTCCATTGTGGGAAGCACTGAAGGGAGAAGACCTTGACCTTCTTGAATGTAGCGGACATTTTCTCTGTGGTGGTGGCAGTAAAATAAAGGCACATTTGAGAAGAATATCTAAGAACTTATTTGACCTAATAATTGAGTTGGTGATGATTTTAGAAAAGTGTAACACCATATCTCAGTTGCAGTCCTGGGTAGGTGGATAATTGTTGCGTGCCGTGGAGTCAGAATCGATTTAGCACTGACACTCTCTGGGTTTTTCAGAGGCTGTCAGTCACGTGGGAGACATGGCTCGTCTTTCTCTGGCAAAGCAGCTGGTGGGTTTGAACCATGTGCCTCTGAGTTGACAGCACAAATCTCTACCCACTAGGCCAACAGAACTCCTAGGTGGATAATTGTGTAGCCACTTTTTTAAAAGGAAGTAAAATATGCAGATAAAGGAAATGCATTGGGAATGGTGATAATATATTATTGTGATGGGGGCAACACACAGTTATTGCCGTAGGGATGGATGGGGTTTCCCCAGAGGCTTGGAAGTGGAAGGTTGTTGAGTTAGCCTGAAGAAATCACCTAGGCGTGGCGATGGTAGTGAGGTGTGTACTGAGACAAGAGAGAATGAGGCGTGTTTTATTACAAATTAGGATGTGAGCTTCCCCCAGTGGTTAGAGTTGAAGACTGGGGACTGAGATGTCAAAAATGGATTGGTTTAAGTGGGAATGTGTACTGACTTGGAAGAAGGGCGAAGCTGTTTCTGCAGGTAAGGTTGTCAACTTCTTTCCAGTTTTTGGAAATTGAAGACTAGAATTTGAGTAAAAAGTAGTAACGAGATTGAAGTTTGAGTCGCCAGCAAAACTCTTTCTGTCTTCAAGCACACATGTAAACTTCATGGACTCACTCCTTTTGTTAATTAAAGTTGTAGGATAATGACATCATGATAGATTTTTCAGGGTCTATTTCTTTTCCTGAACATTTTGGCTCATTGGCCGTGGTGATGCTGCAGTGAGGTGTTTGTTACTAACGATAGGTGGTGAGGTTCCAGCCTGTCAGTTGATCCTGTGGAAGAGGCGGTACAGTCTGCGTCAGAGAGATCCGCAGGCCTGGCCACCATGGGGCAGCTCTGCTGTCACCTACGGGGTGCCTACAGGTCACTTGGAATTGACTCAGGGCTGTCTGTTGGGCTTTTAAGTTTCTTGTAAATGTAACTTACCTTTTTTTCCCTTCTTGCTCTTTTTTTTATTATTAAATTTTATTAAATTTAATGAACATTTACAGAGATTTTGGGTTTTCATTCATTCATTGTTGCACTATTTTCTCTACCCTCCCCCACAGTTCGTTCTTCCCTTCCCCTCCCTTGAAAGTCTCTTTTAATAGTCCAATTGCCACAGTGCCTGTCAAAGCCAGTTCTGATTAATCTCCTTTGTCGGTGTGTCCTTTGCCATTCCCTATCACTCCTCCCTGAGAGAGACTTCACCCTGAGTCATAAGGAAAAGGGGATGGCGTATTCTCTTAGCTACTTCCTGCTGAAAAGGGACGCTGTGGGTTTCAGGGTGAAGATCTTCTCTCTCTACTCTAAAGGGCCCCTTTGGCAGTAGGAAACACATAGACTATTATGGAGATTGATTTTGGAATTTAGATGTACTGTTATCGATTGTGCTTAGCAGTACATATTCATATCCTTGAAGATGTATCATGGAAGTGTTGCAGCCTAGAAGACACAAATTTAACTAACAAGTTAAAAGTACATGAGTCAAAAATTAAAAAGCAGTAATATTCCAAGTAGAGGCTCTAATAGTGGCACAAATAACTTTCTTTGCATAAAGGCTCAGGAGAGGAGCATAAGCTTTTTAAAAAAGAAAAATGAATGTTTCCGTTTAAAAATCTGTCTCATCAGTTAGAAACAAAAGAAAAAAGCAACTCCGAAGTGTTTGTCCTTTAATGATTCTTTGGTAAAATTGCTCTTGGCCACACAGTGATTATGTATGGATCAGTAATCCTAGAACTCCCGTGTGGAATTTGGAGATTGATGACTTACTGTCTTCAGGAGTTTGATTCTTGATATTTATGAAGAAATATGTAGTTTCTAAGTTTCGTGCCATAATCGAGATATCTGGATGAGGACCAGAAACTGTTAGGGCTCCTTGCTGTTGTTGGATACCGTTGAAAGGCAGACCCTTGCCCTGTCCTGCGCTTTCCTCACCAGCTCTGATTTGTTCCAACCTATCATTACGGTCACTGGGCCACAACGTCTTGCTGGGAGTCTTTCTGTCTTTCACTGATTCACAACCTTTGCCAGCATGGTATCTTCTTCTGAGGACTGACGCCTCTTAACAACATGCCCACAGGGTACGAGGCACATTTTTGCCATGTTGACTCTAAGGAGTGCCGGCTATGTGAGACACTCAGCCCTCTCCTCCAACACCACAGCTCAAAGGCATTAACTCTTTTTCTGTCATCCTTGGTCTTTAACCACTCTTCAGATGCATAGGAAGAAATGGAAAAGACCTGCTCAAGCTGATGTCTTTACTCTTTAGCACTCTGGAGGGTCCTTGATAGCAGACGTTCCCTTTGCAACATATCTTTTGATTTCTTTTATTTCTTTATTTAATTTTTATTTTTTTTTTATTTCTGTTATCCTGAGTGTTGCTCCTAGATACAAGTAAAAGGAAATCCTTGACAGCTTTGATCTTTTCTCTATCACAGCGTTACCTGTTGGTTCAGTGGTGAGGATTTTTATTTTCTTGGTTTTGAGATGTAACCCATATTGAAGGCTGCAGTCCTTGATCTTCCTGGAGACCGTGCTTCAAGCAGGGCTCTGTCCTCTGAGTAATGCAGGTTCTTGAAGAATCCTCCTTCAATCCTGATGCCGCTTTACTCTTCATATAGTCCAGCCTTTCAAATGATTTGCTCAGCATATAGATTGAATAGGTATGGAGAAAGAATACAACCCGGAGGCAACACTCTCTCAAATTTTGTGCCATCGAGGTGATTATACTCCAAGGAAGGAGGTTGCCTCTCTCTTCCGCATGGGGCTGCTGGTGGATTCAGGCTGCCTGAGAGGCGACACCTCTGGATTAGCAGTGCTTCGTGTGGACTCCTCTCCCGACTCCCAAGATGTCCTTCTCCCATGCGGCAGCTGGGGATGCCAACTCTGTGCTTTTGGGGTTGAAGGTTCTGTTTCCTTCACATCATTATCAGCTCTTGCTCTTATCGCTGTTATCTCTCTTTTTCATTATAATCATCCCTGTGGTATCTCATTACGATTTTCTTTTCATTTCACCAGGGAAGCTCTGGTGGCCTAGTATATGGAGAGTTGTACTGCCAACCCAAAGGGAGGTGGTTTGAATCCACCTGCTGCTCCATGGGAGAACGATGGACAGTCTTCTCTCCTGTGATTTACAGTCTCTGAAACCTGCCAGAGGGTCAGCTTCTATAAGTTTATTCTGACTTCACAGCAGTGGCTTTTACGAATTGACCAGTGAAGGGGGCCTGGGAGCTTAGAGCATTACTCGCTGAGCTGTTAATCGAAAGATCCGCGGCTTGGGTTGTGGGGAGGGAGGTGAGGCAGGCTGTTTCTGGAGGAATTTGCAGCCTCAGAAGCCCAGTGGAGGGTCCTGCTCAGCCGTGAGTTGGAAGCAATTTGACAGAGTGGATGTGACTGTGAGTTTCAGGGTTTCATTTCTGATGGCTGGTGGTGGTGGACGTCCATTCCCATGCTTCTTGGCCATTTTAATCTTCTTTGCATCTTAATTATTGGTAACGCCTTCCTGCCCTGCAATTTGATTCTGTCATGACCAGTGAAGTGAAACAGGAACAGACCTCAGAGTTTTACAATTTGGCAGATTTGTTGCAGTAGCTAGAATGGAAACGTTCCAGGTTGAAGCCCTGAAGTGTGAGCCTAGGAAGGGCATCGTGAGCACTTTAGGAGGCTGATGCACGAGCGTGGATGTTGATCGGGCTGGAGGAGGTCAGCAGACATTCAGAGCGGCAGCCTCAGCCGCCGTCTTTGAGCAGGGACAGCACTGCTTCCAGCTGCGCTTGACATCTGAGCACAGGTTTGGCTGCTCTCAAGTGTGTGCGCAGCTCTTCTTTTATAAGGGAGAGGTTACATTTCTCACAAAGCTTTTGGCCTGTAATGTTAAAATCTTCCCATTCTGGCTGTCTTTCTGATTCACCATAATTCTAAAAACTTTAGTCTGTTCTAGTGAAGCTTCCTCAGCCATGACTGAACCAATTTGAAATCCAGACAGATTCTTAAAGACAAAGCTAGAAATAAATGTCATTGCTGCCCAGAGACTGCCCCCCCGGTTGAGTAAATGTCCCTTTAGTGTTGAGTTATAAGGTTCTTTACTTGTGCTGTGCGCACGTCTCTCTCAGACATATAATTTGAAAATATTCTTCCATTCATCAGTGTCTTGTTTATTGCTGTTATTATGTGCCATCAGGCGTCTAGCGACTCACATCGATCCTGTGCACATTAGCTCTGAAACCTGCCCTATCCTGAGCCAAAGACTGAATAAAATCTTATAAAAAGTATCTGAATATCTAAAATTATATATCTACTTTATTATTATTTTTTTCTACTAGTTTATTTACAAATTTTGAATACAAATTTGAACAAATTCTTTCCGTTTCCTTCACCCCCCCCCACATCAAATTGTACAATGCAGTGGTTAATCCCCCCCTTCCCCCTGCACATCCGCATCCATCGGCTTCCAGCCTCTCCCACCCCTTGGATCGTTATACTCATTCTACAGTAACAGTTTTATGCAATACTACTTTATTATCATTGTTGTTGTGTACCAACTGTTGCGTCAGAACTGACCCAAAGCTGACCCTCTGGCATTTTCAGAGGCAGTTAATGACACAGGGAGGAGGGGGGTTGGGGAGATTACCCATCTTTCTCCTGTGGAGCAGCTGGTGGGATTATTATTATATATTAGAATTTATGTCCGTTTTCATTTCCCAGCCTTCAACTCTAAAAAGATATTAAAATCTATTGATACATTTTTCATTTTTTTACCATCTTTAAAGTCAACTTTTTGATTATTAAGGTCTGTCAATCTAACAGGACAAATTAAGAAAACATGACATACTATATCTTGTTTAAAAATTAATATTTGTTTTTCTGATTTTTTAGATGGAGAAAGTAGAAGCCGATCTGAGTAGATCTAAGTCTCTTCGTGAGAAACAGTCAAAAGACTTTCTCTGGCAGTTGGATGACGTCAAAAAACGATATGAACAGCAGGTTGGTCTTCCATTTTGATGATGCCATTTTAAAAATACACCCATGCGCACTGTTTTTAAAAATCTCTTTATATTATTAAAATCACTGTCTATTGACATTTTTTAAGAAGTCACATTACTAGCGCCTTTGAAGTACTAAGCAACCATGTTTTTTTCATTTCAATAAAACCCAGGGGTAGTCTACCTCAGTAGTCTTTGAATCTGAAAGTTTAATGGAAGTGTTTAATCGCTGTGGCCCTTGAATTCTGCACGTCTTGTCAGAGCGCTGGTTTGAGTCGTCTGTTTATTTTACAAAGAGCATTTAGTACCATCTGCCTCCTTACAGGCGAGCAGTGAGTAAGACAGACAAGTCTTCCTCTCTCACGGAGCTTACATTTCAGTGGACAGCTCGACCACAAATGGAAGAATGAAATCATAGATGATTTATGAGGATGTGAAGAAGGCCTGTTATGAACTTTGCAGGCTAGAGGAGGTAAAGGAATGAAGTACCAGCAGTAGGTGGTCAGGAAAGCCCTCTGAGCAGGGGCCATGTCTACCAGCAGTTCTAGAAAACGGAAGGAAGCCCCTTGTGAAATCTCTGGGCGAATAGTGTTATTCCAGGTAGAGGGAACAGCAAGTTCAAAGGCTGAGGTGAGAGAAAACTGAGAGTGTCTCAGAATGAAAATCAGACTCAGGAGGTTTCTTTCACGCTCATGCCGTGTGTCTTTTGAGAGTTCGCCATGGTTCGGCTCCATACTGGGCTCCTTGAGTCAGGTTTCCTAGTGTTGGATCCAGCCTCTCTGGACCACCGACAGGAATGGAAGAGGAATTCTGTTAAAACATGTTAGGTTCTCCTGGAGAGCAGCACTGTAAACAACCACTCATCTTTCATTGGCCAAACCAAGTCTCACCAGTGTCACCAGACTTTCTGAGATGGGATCGCAGAGAAGAACATCAAGTAGGAGTGAACGTAAAACAGTCTGTCACGCATGTGATGATTGTTGTTGTTGTTGTTGTTGTTTTATGCCATTGAGTTGCCTGCGACTCATAGTTACCCTATGTACAACAGCCCTAAACTCTGCTCTGTCCTGTGCCAATCTCAACCATTTCTGACACACCTACCCCCATTACCCCAGTCACTGAATCAATCCATCTCATTGAGGGTCTTTCCCTCCTGTGCTGTCCCTCCACCTTCCCAAGTATGACGTCCCTCTCCAAGGACCTGTGCCTCCTTGCAATATGTCCAAAGTATGTCAGACGAAGCTTCAGAATCCTTCAAGCTTCAGAATCCTTGCCTCCAAGGAGCAGCCCGACTTCACCCTCTCTAGGGCAAATCTGTTTGTTTTCCTAGCAGTCCATGGTATATTCAATACTCTACTCCAATACTACAGCTCAAAGGAATCAATTCTCTTTCTATCCTCCCTAGTCATTGTCCAGCTCTCTGATGCATAGCAAGTGATTGCAAAGACCATGGCCTGTATCAGGCACACTTTAGTCTCCAGACTAACATCTTTGCACTTCAGCACTTTAGAGAGATCTCTAACCACACACTTTTCCATCACAATACATCTTTTCATTTCCTGGCTGCTGGTGCCAAGAGTGTTGACTATGGATCTAAGCAGACCAAAACTGTGAACAGTCTCAATCTCTTCACCATCCATTATGATGCTGCCAATTGGCTCAGTGGTGAGAATTTTTGTCTTCTTGATATTGAGTCTCAAGACTGAAGAGTGCTTTCCCTGACCTTCCACAGCAAGTGCTTTAGGTCCTCCTCAGTTTCAGCAAGCAGGGTTGATGATTCTTCCTCCAATCCTGATGCCATACTTCTCCTCATAGAGCCCAGCCTTCTGGATATCCTGTTCTGCATAACGATTGCGATGATTAGAAAAGGTAAATGTGGAGACATTGAACATCATTCTAAATGCAGTCTTCATCAGGCAGCACAGATGTGCTCACACTGAGCACAAACAGTCTCCTTGATGAGCAGTTGTAACTAGTCGATGTGATTGGCTGCCGCTAACCCGGCAGAACAGTGTGTAGTAACAGCACAGAGCATGTGTGTCACCTGAGACGAGGTGTAGACGTGGGAATAGGAGAACAGGAAGGAAGGAGAAACGTGGGCAAGGTCGGGAACACGGAGCGGAATGAATATCCAGCTACATTTGTTTGGAAGTGTGTCTCCAAAACTCTCTTCTTTCTTTTTTTTCAAATGCTCGACTTAGAAATCTGTCAAATTGTTTAGAAATTGTTGTCAGCAGAGTACTCAATGCAATAAGAGAGATTGAATAATCTAATATTACTAATAGAATCCACGTGCTGCTACAAGTTTTTTTTCATCGAAAAGACACAGATGATACAAATGTAGGATAGAGCAGGAATTAACAAAAATAGGCAAGGATCTCCCAAGTTATTGGAGATTTTGGTCTTTTTTGTTCTTTCTACATCTAAGTGGCTGTTCATTACAATCAGTACTGGCACTGCAGACACCAGGCAGTAACTCAACTAGCGGAAGATGAAGTCAGGAGTATGGTGAGTGAGTGCGTTATGTATCAGTGCCATGGTATGAAAACACTTTATGCTATCTTTTTTTTTTTTTGACTGGTATTCTATTACGTGAAATCATATCCTTCCCACCACTCCACAGATTAAGATTTTCACTGTGTTAAAAAAAAAAAGCCAACTTTTAGGCTACCACCACCATCACCTCCACAACAAAAGATTTTCACTGTGAGAAGTTCATCCTGAAAGATGATAGGTGCATAGCAGTGCTTCTAGTAAGCCCCGTGGATTTACCAAACATGAAGCTGATTGAAAGCTCAACTCATGTTCTTCTTTGAGCAGGGTAGCCAGCCTGGTAGTAAGGACAGAGAAATAGGTGCCGTGAAACTGGACGTCATTGAGGCACCTGACAACAGCCTTTGTGAAGGCAGTCAGGAAAAATAAGGTTTGGGTATTAGTAGGTTTAGGTGGTTAAGGGACGGTTCAAAGGACCGTATCTGAATGGTTCGTGTCAACCCAGAGTGTTGTTTCTAAGTGTCTGTCACTGAATGATGAGATAGAAGTCATTTTCTGCTGGCTTAGAGCTCACAGTAGTTAATGTCTAGGATAAGGGAATTCATTTTCTGAAGATTTAAACTGGCTGAAATTAAGAAGATTACATTTATTAGTATTGACTATAAAATTCTGTGCTTTGGGTTAGCAAATCAGCTGTCAAAGTGTGGGAGTCGAGAGTGGTAAGGTAGGCAGACAGAAAGAGGTGCCTGGGACAATGAGACAAGGGACCTGTGCCATGGAGTGCAGGACACTGTTTGCACATCAGGTCATGAAAAAGAATTCCGTCCCAGCCACCACACTTTAAGTAGGTCACTGACAGACCCAAGTTTCTTCAAAGGAGAGTTCCCAAATTAGAAGGGTCTGGAACTTTGTCATACAGGGATTCTTTTAAAGGAATCAAGATACTTGGCCAAGAGAAGGCAAGTCTGAGGGAAATTTCCTTCAAGGTCTGGCATGCAGGAAATGCTCCACTCAGTCTGTGTGATGATAGGCAGAAGGGCAGCAGTTGTTGGGGTTGTGAGAGGGGGTAGATCGTGCTGGGTTTCTTCGTGTTGTGTACAGAGTCACTTTGGTTGGAACCAGCTTACCAGCCCCTAACAGCAGCAGCTCTGGGCTGGGCACTCTTCTCCCTATTTCACACGTATCCATCTATTTCTCGTCAGCAATCTTGTGAGGGGTGGATAGTTAGTAAAACCAGAAGCACGCCCACTTAAGTCGCTGGTCTGAGGTCCCAGAGAGTTCGTATGTGGAAGAACCTGGACTTGAACCGAAGCCATGCTCTCGCCTTGCATTTGGATGGTTTCCACCTGGAGCTGGCCAGCAATTAGGCCTGAATGTAGATGGTCCTGTGAGGAGTTCAAGTTGTTTCAAGTACATCGGCCCTCAGGAGTTAGTTAAATGGGGGTTGTTTATCCTTGGTAATATAGGCTTCTCACCTCGAGGTTGTTGCAGTGTGTGGGGTGTGTGGTGGAGCCACACTGTACACTTGGCAGGCTTCCCTTCTGCAAGATTCCCTTCCAGATTCAGGGTTCTGTGACTTCCTGTTTGTCCAACATGTCGTCTCTCAGGAGACAAGTCCTCTCTGCTTCTGCCACTGACATTTCCTTCCATCTTACTGGTCTAGCTGGATTTCCTCCTTCCACGTCTTCTGCTTCCTTCTCAGGTGCCATCCAGGTGTCAGACTGACAATTTTTCTATTCTTTTGCCTTCATTTTATGAAAAATCTAAAACTTTAAAAGTTGTAATTAAAGCATTTTCTATTGGCAGAGGGCTGTGTAGCTGTTAACTCTTGCTTCTCATGCCAGGATCGGCACTTCCTGGGCTGGGAACCCAGCACCTGAATTTGTGAAGCTGCATGTCTGTTTCCTGGAGCATTGGATTCACCTAATGATACTATAGGAAAGCAAAACAATTTCACTGCTGAGTTAACCCTTCAACTACCGCAAACATAGACTTTACTGTTTTGTAAAACACAGACTTCTCATGAAGTTTTAAGAGAAACGAAGACATTTCAGAGAAAATTCCAATTTGCAGAGGCTGCTTCAGGCTAGGCCCCCAGGCCCTCTGGTGGGAGAACGATTCTTTTTTGTGTCTGCCAAGGGTACTTTGTGGCCAAGTTTTAGAAGCACTTGCACACCTAATCCACCCACTTTAAAATGAACATCCAGAGTAAATGAGTGACTTGTGTCTTGTGGGCCTCAGTTTCCTTATTCTGAGCCCCTCCCATATAGAAAGCATCATGCTAGGAAGCGTTATGACGTTTAAAAAAGCAGAGTGGTAGGGGGAAGCAAAGTGGTATTTTAAAATATCACAGCCAGAAAGCAGGCATAAAGTGTGCAGATGTGGAAGACAAACATCAAACACATGGAATAAATACTCACACAAATATCCTGTGAAGTCCAAGCTTTCATCAAGATTTCCTGCTTCTTTCCTGTATAACCCATTGGAACAAAAAGACAATCCTAATTGTCTTTTCACAAAAGTCATTCAAGTTGGAAACAAACAACAAACCAAGCAGGCGAGGATTTCCTGAACGATGGGAATGTTTTTGGCAATCCCATCATATCATTCTTTAATCTTGTATTTTATATCATCTCTTTTCACTACAAAGCTTTGAAAGGGAAATGTACTTAAGCAGATAAACAAGTGGTCAAAATTTCCAGGAAGAATAAATGCGTATTGTCCGTTCTAAGAAAAACAAAACCAAACCCCAAACTGGAGAGCCAACTCATTGCAAATATTTTGGTACAAAACATCAGTAGTAAAATTAACATGGAAATCATATGAGAGAAACAGATGGGGAATTTATGTGCAGACTGATTGGAATATTTAAAAAGCAGATAGCTGGCAATTCCTAATATTTCCCTTTTGAAATAGTTTTATTATCTAGATTTTTAGATAACACAATCTAAAAGCATAGGCTTATTTTTATTTAGGCTTACTGGTCTATACACTGGAGAATGAATAAAGTTGACAGAAGCTGTGGTGTTGGAGAAGTGCACTGGACATCCCATGGATGGCCAAGAGAACAAACACATATGTCTTGGAGAGGGTGCTGCCAGAGTGCTCTTTGGAAGCATGCATGATGAGGCTTCACTTCACATGCTCTGAGAATGTTCCTAGGAGGGGCTATTCCTTGGAGAGTGACAAGATGCTGGGAAGGGTGGAGGGTTGGTGAAGGAGAGGAAGACACCTGACCAGGTAGATTGACATGGTGACTGCTGCAATGGGCTCTAGTGTGTCAGGATGTGTGAAGATGGCACAGGACAGGACAGGGTTCAGATTTGTTATTTATAGGCTTTCTGGGTATTCAGTGGCACTTAACACTAAGTGTCTACACTGGATGAGTCCAAAAGAAAGCAAAGGGTGAGGAAACAGAAGATACTAACACCAGTTCCCAAGAAGGTAGAGGTAACTGTATGGGTGGGAGCCATGCGATGCCCAGGAGAGGAGGGACAGGTTGCTCTGTGAGGAGGAAGGGGAGTTGTAGATTGTTGGGTAGGCATTAAGGTCATGGACAGGAGAGCTTATGGAAGTGAAAATGGTTTGAAGTGATTTCATTAATAGCAAGTGTGATCTGACAAGGGTTGAAAAACATGCTAAAATTTCTTTCACTATTGAGGTTCCAGATGAGGTAAATGACTATGAAGTTATGCTTATTCCCCAAATCTCTTGAGTTTTCGTATAATTAATTGTTTTCTAAGCACCTTTATGCTTTATTATTTGTCTGCTGTGCTACTCTTTTGAAAGTTTCTTGGTGGTGCTGTAGTTAATGTGCTTCTACTACCCAGAAATTTGGATGTTCACCAAGAGGCAGCTAAAAAAAAAAGATCTGCTATCTTCTACTAGAAACCAGCTATTAAAGACCTTATGAAGCACAGTTCTGTTCAGATACACATGGAGTTTCCATGATGCTGAATCAATTCAAAGGCAACTGAGATGTTGCTGCTGCTCTCTTTCTTGTTTTCATTAACTTTGCTGTTATTTATGGTTTCCAACTCATCGGTGCCAACTCAGTTTGTTGCCATTGAGTCTGAATCTGTATCTGACCATGTAGTGAGGTTTTATAGGCTGTAAATCACATAGAAGGAGACTGCTCATCTTTCTTCTTCAGAGCAGCTGGTGGATTTGAACTGCCTACTTCTGGATTGGCAGCACAACTCCTCACCCACTAGGCTACCAGACCTTCCTTGCCTTGTTGTTGTTAGGTCCCAACTCAAAGCAGCACTACGTACAACAGAGAGAAACACTACCTGGCCTGCGCCATCTTCACAGTCCTTTCTGTGTTTCAGCCTATTGCAGCCACTCTGTCGGTCAGTCCATATTATTGAAGATCTTTCTCTTTGTTTCTTTTCTTTTTATTATTTTTTTTATATGTACTAACAAATCAGATCCAACTGGTACAGGAAGAGTTTGCCCCTCCCTCTCCAGCAGAGCGTCTGGGCCAGGATTCGAACTGCATGTCTCTGGGATTGCGCTCTTTGTTCCTGACACTGCTTTAACAAGCTTGATGTCCTTCTCCAGGGACTGATTCCTCCTGGTAACGTGTCCAAAGAATGTGAGACGAAGGCTCAGCCTCCTCCCGGGTAAGGAACATTCTGGCTGAGCTTCTTCCAGGGCGGATTTGTTCATTCTCCTGTCAGGCCACAGTAGATTCCGTATTCTTCTGCAACTCTGAATCCCTGAACATCTCTTCTTTTTGTGATCTTCCATGTTCATTGTCCAGTTTTCACATGCATATGAAGGAGATGAAAATGTCGTAGTTTTACTAAAGCACAATTAAGACCTCTCTCCTCCAGGAAGAAGGATCAATAGTTGGAAAACATGGACTTGGTGACAGAAATGAGGCTGGACATAAAATGATAGAATTCTGCACAATCAAGGATTTATTCATAGCAAATACTTCTTATAAGAAACATAAACACAGACTAGACCCATGGATTTCACCTGATGGTATGCACAGGCATCAGACTGATTACATATGTGGAAGAAATCATTGGAGAAGTTCAATATTAGTAGTGAAAATTAGACCAAGTGCTGATTGCGGAACAAACCATCAGCTACTCATATGCAAGTTGAAATTAAAGCTAAAGAAGGTCAGATCAGATCCACAGGAATCAAAATTTGACCTTGAGTCCATCCCACTTGAATTTAAAAACCAATTCAGGAACAGGTTGGAGGCCTTAAACACTAATGAACGAAGAACAGATGAGCTGTGGGAGGATAATTAAGAGTTTCATCCACGAAGAATGCCAAAGGTCATTACAAAGTTAGAAGAAGAAAAGACCAGAATGGATGTCAGAAGAGACTTTGAATCTTGCACTAGAGTGCTGAGAAGTCAAAGCAGAGGGAAGAAATTAAGAAGGAGCTGAATGGATAACATTGTGAAGAATGGAATTCCAGAACACTTAATTTGCTCTTGCAGAACCTGGGCATAGGCCATGATGCAATTATTTGAACAGAACAAGGAGATAGTTCATGGTTTAAAATCAAGAAGGGTGTGTGTACTTACCTAATTTGTATATGGAGCAAATAATCAGAGAAGCTAGGCTACACAAAGAAGAAACAGCGTCACAGTAGAAGGAGGAGTTGTCGCAACCAGAGATGTAACAACACTGCTTGCTGAGAACAAAGGAAGCTTTGAAGCACTGGCTCATAAAGATAAAAAAGGACAGAGCTTTCTGTGTGGATTACACCTCACTGTAAAGAAATCAGAACATCTTAAACATGACCAGTAAACAGCATAATGATAAGAACAGAAAGGATTTCATTTTGTTTGGATCCACAATCAAAGCCTGTGGAAGAAACAGTAGTCAAGAGATAAAACATGTTGTGTAAAATAAAGTGTTTAAAGAGCAAAGATGTCACCAAATCGTGGCATTTTTAGTAGTCTCATATGCCTATGACAGCTGTATAAGGAATCAGGAAGGCTGAAGAATTGATGTCTTAGAGCTGTGATAGTGAAGAATTTGTCCCAAGTCTGTCTTGAAAATGTAATCAGGATGCTCTTTGAAATGAGGAGAGGGTGACCTCATGTCACTTAAAGACATATTGTTGGGGGGGGGGTAAGGGTGGGTGCTGGAGAAATAAATCCAGACCTTGCTCAAATGCATTTCAAAAAGCTCTCACTAGCTGATGGGTGGGTGGGAAATTCATTGGAGCAGAGGCAGGAGAGGAAACAGGGAGATTGACGAGGGGGCAATTGGTGAAGTCTGACAGGAGCAGGTGACTAGGGTGCGCGTCGGGTAGTAAGGACATGGTCAGATTTGGGATCTGTTTTGCACATTGAACTTCCCAGAAAAAAGAAAACGGAATGTGATGAAATAAAACACATAACTTTTCAACATGAATTTAGGAGAATGGTTACGGCAGACACGAGGAGCAAGCAGAAAGAGGGAAGAAGGTCCTAGGCCAGCGTTTAGAGATGAGGACTAGGCAGCTGATGTGGCTGAGAGAGACTGTGAAAGGCTAAGAGAGACTCCCTCAGCCAGTGAGGGAGACCGGAAAGAACATGGTCTCCCAGAAGCCAAGAGAAGAGTTTCTGAAAAGAGCCGCCAGTAACCGGTTGTTGTAGGCGCTCCCAAGAAAGGAAGTAAAATGTGGGCTGAGACCGAAGAAAGGAAGTAAAATGTGGACTGACACTGAAGAAAAGTCTGGTGAGGTAGTCGCCCCTGTGAAGGGCCAGTACTCATGGGAACAGAAGTCGGAATGAAATGGGTGGGGGATTTAAGAAGAGCCAGCACCCCTACTGAGGAACTTTGAAAGAAAGTGAGCAGAGCACTGGAGTGGTAGCTAAGTATGGAGTCGAGGGAAAGGCTCTTTTTACTTGCTTTTAATTCATTACTCTACAAAGCAGCTAAGAGGATCTTTTTTTTTAAATTAACATTAATGAAAGGTTACAGAGACTTTGGATTTACTTTCATTCATTGTTGCACTTTTCTCCCTGCCCACCCCTCCCCTGAATTTGTTCTTCTCTTAAGTAAAAGGTAAGTAAAAGAAAAATTCTTTCGTTGGTATACAATCCCTCCCCCTAAGTCCACTCTGCGATGCAGTCTTCATTCTGGACTCCAGTCATAACAAAAATACCTAATCACATATCCCTTTTAAACAGTTCTCTCATCTGTTTCAATGCAGTAGACATCATTTATCCCATCTTTCTCAGTCTCCCCCAACCTCTATATCAGTCCTCTTTTATAACAGTGGCATTATGCAGTATTATCTTTTTGTCACTGAGATATTTCACTCGGCATAATGTCCTCCAGGGTCACCCATTCTGTATAATATTCCGAGTTCCTTGTTTTTCAATGTAGCATACTATTCCATTGTGTGAATATACCAGAGTTTCTCTATCCATTCATTTGTTGATGGGCACTTGGCATGTTTCCAACTCTTTGTTATTGTGAACAAAGTCACAATAAACATGGGTGTGCATATATCTGCTTGGGTGGCAGTTATGGTCTCTTTGGGGTATATTCCCAGTAGTCAAATTGCTGGGTCAAATGGTATTTCTATTTGCAACTTTTTGAGAAAGCGCCACACTGCCTTCCATAGTGGTTGGACCATTTTGCAATCCCACCAACAGTGAATTAGGGTTCCAGTTTCTCCACAACCTCACCAGTATTTGCTGTTCTATTAAATTTTGCTATTCTTACTAGGATGAGATGATATCTCATAGTTGTTTTGATTTGCATCTCTCTTAGAGCTAGGGATTTTGAACATTTCTTCGTATGTTTGTTAGCCATCTGAATGTCTTCTTTGGTGAAGTGTCTGCTCATATCCTGTGCCCATTTTTCAATTGGGTTGTTAACCTTTATCTTCTTGGGGTGCTCGAGTATTTTATAAGTCCCTATCTGGCATGTCATTACTTAATATTTTTCCCAGTCCGTGGCTTCCATTTTTACCCTGTTGGAGAAGGTTTTGGATGTGCATAGACAGGAGAGCCTTTTAAAACCATGTTTGTTAATAAGGATTGGCCACCATAAGAGACATGTTGATAATGTAGAGTCGGTGTGACACTTGTAGGAGGGACACTCTTAATTTCAAGAGGCAATGGGATCCAGGCAGAGATGAGAGGAGTCGGCTTAAATGGCAGCCGGGACAGTTCTGTCAGGCAGCTCCACAGAGGCTGTTTGGTGCAGGTGGCCATTTGCTTGGTGAGGAAGATGAAGCAGTTACAATTTTTTCTAATTAGGCCTTTTTCTTACTGCTTCTAAATACTACATTGTCCCATTCAAAATGTTTGATGGATGGTTGTGAAACTGTGCTGGGCAAACTGTTAAGAGGACATGATGACACATCCCAAATATTACAAGAGTTTAGAACCTGGTTGATTTGATTGACCTTCTAAACTCCATACTAGTTGACAGATTCTGATGGCTTTTGTATTCAGTACACAATCTGCTTCAGTAATAGCCTAGATTAAGATAAAATGCAGATTTTTATCAAGAACTGAGTAGAATACATTTTGAATAACAAACCACAGGGATAAAAGATACAAAGTTACAACCTGTTTTCCCCCCAAGAACTTGGAGCCCCACCTAAAAGGGATATTAATGATTTCTTCAATTTCCGTGCATTGATTTGACGCCCCTTAAAGCCATGTTAACACCCTTAATAGCAAACCATGATAACACATCTCACATACTTTGGGCTTATTGCTTGACAAGAGCCATCGACCTTGGAAAGGTAGAGGGAAAGCAAAAGAGGGAAAGACCTTCAGTGAGGTGGATTGACACAATGACGGTAGCAGTGGTCTCAAGTGTGTCAGAAGTGAATGAGGATGGGGCAGGACAGAATGGGGTTCAGATCTGTTCATAGCATTGCTGTATTTATACTGGACTTGATGGCTTCTGAGAACAACAGGAAAACCATTATTTTTAAAGGGGGGAAATGTGATTCTTGATACATTATAAGCTTATTGGAATCCTACCTGAGCTTTGGCTGAATTCTAGAAGGTAGAAACACAAAAACCTGCTATTTTTTGCAAGATGTTAAAAAGTCCCTGGCAGTTTTTGTCCATTGTCTTGTGATGCTGTTTGCAAGTTCTGAAGTGGGAGAGACTGCAGAGGTGAAGGGCCTCCCTTGCAGGCCTCCCACACAGGCCTCCCTCGCAGGCCTCCCACGCAGGCCTCCCTCGCAGGCCTCCCTCGCAGGCCTCCCACGCAGGCCTCCCTCGCAGGCCTCCCTCGCAGG
>NW_006399798.1:14844537-14922976 GCF_000299155.1 Elephantulus edwardii | reverse complement strand
CGCAGGCCTCCCTCGCAGGCCTCCCTCGCAGGCCTCCCTCGCAGGCCTCCCTCGCAGGCCTCCCACACAGGCCTCCTGTGTCAGCTCCCCGATCTTCGCAGCCAGCTGTGTTGTGAGCCTCGCTCAGCAGTTTTGGTGAAGATTTGGCATTGGCTGTTCATGGTTGACACAGATAGGTGTCATGGTGGCCTAGTGCGTTGTGTTGAGCTGCTAATCAAAAGGTTGGTGGTTTGAAGCCAATGGCTACTCTAAGGGAGAAAGGCGGACAGATACGGAAATCACCAAGGGTCAGAATTGACTTGATCGTGGTGAGTTTGGTGTTGGCTTGGAGACTCATGGTTAGGAGTTATAGTTGGGCTGCTAACAGAAAAGTTATTGGTTGAAAAGTTGATGGTGCCGGCCACGCCACAGGGAAAAGATAAGGCCGTCTTCTCTGGTTAAGATGTATAGCTTGAAAGCTGGGCGACGATGGAGGGCTGCTTTGAGTCAGAATCAGCACTGGGCTTGGGTTTTTGTTTGTTTCTTTACTCATAGTTAGAGGAACCCTAGAAGCATAGAGAGTGAACTCTCAGCTACTTATCAGAAGATTGAAGATTTGGCCCCACTAGCCTCTCAGTGTGAGAAAGATACAGTAATGTGCTTCTGTAGAGGTGGTGGTGGTTGTTACTGTGTTCTATCAGTTGTGATTCCATTGTTTCAGTGGAGCTTCCAGACTAAGATAAAGAAGCAGGAATGGCAGTCCACTTCTAAAATGATTAGCCGATGAAAACTTAGGAAAACACCTTTCCCCTTGCCAGAGGATGAGTCTCTGAAGATAGAAGCATTCAGAACGCCACAGGAAACGTGTGAGTAGAGGGACCCCACTGACATCCTAAAGCTTTTGGTACCTCCAGCCGCTGAAAGTCGCTTAAAGTGAGAAGAAACAGCTAAAAACTTTGGAGTGTGGAATGTGCAAATTATGAATCTATAAAAACTGGAAGTTGTAAAGAAATGAGTAGAACACGTCTCCTGGGTGTCAGTGTCCTTTCTCCATAGCGGTTCAGTCTGTATGCTGACCAAATCAGATGAGAAGCTGGAACTTTATGAAGAAGAATGTCGCATCAGGATCTAGGAATACTCAACAACAGCCTGCATTAGGCAGATGACACAGCCCTGCTTGTTGAAAGTGAGGAGGACTTGAAGTGCTTGCTGCAGAAGGTCAGACTGCACAGCCTTCGGTAAGAATTACATCTCAACATCAAGAAACCGAAAAGCCTTACTTTTACTGTGAAAAGCCTTGCTGGGCCAGTCAGCAGCCTTGTGATTTTAGCTGGTAGGTGCTGTCGAGTTGAGCATGACTCACAGTAACCCCGGGAACCTGTTCCATCTTCACCATCTCCGACACACTCAACCCATTGCTACAGTCACTGCCTCAGTCCACCTGCTTGAGGGTCTTCCTTTGCTGTCCCTCCACATTTCTAAGCATGATTCTCCTTCCAAGGAGTAGCGTCTCTTAGCAATGTGCCCAAAGTCTGTGACATGAAGCTTTGTCATCCTCACCTCCAAGGAGCACTGTGGTTGTACTTTTATAAACACACATCTGTCTGTTCTGTTGGCCGTCCACGGGATGTTCAGCGCTCTTCTCGAGCACCACAGTTCAAAGGTATCACTTTTTCTTCTGTCATCATTATTCAGTGTGCAGCTCTCAGATACATATCAAGTGGTTGAAAAGACCATGGCCTGAATCAGGTACACCTTAGTCCTAGTCCTCAAACTCACATAATGGTCTTTAATAAATTGGACAAGTCCCTGACTAGTCTTTGTCAGTGCAGTATGTCTTCTGACTTCCTGACTATGGTACCAAGTGTACTGATTGTGGATCCAAATAAGATGAAGTCGTTAGCAGGTTGAGTCTTTTCTCCATCTATTCTGATCCTGGTCTAGTGGTGAGGTTCACAACATCGTGGCAGAGAAAAGATTGATCTTGACAACAGTGTCCTGTTGCTTGAATCCATAGTCAGCATCCTTTGTACCAGCAGTAAAGAAAATGACACATTGCATTGGGAAAATCTGTTATCATGGACCTCTCCAAAGTGCTAAAGAGCAAGGATGTCATTTTAAAGACCAGGGTGAGCCTGACCCAAGCCATGGTCTTTTCAGTTACCTTGTAATGCATCTGAAAGTGGGACTATAAGAGAACAGAAGAATCTGAGTTGTGGTGTCAGAGGAGAGTATTGAATATCCCATTGACTGCCTAAGAAACGTAAAGTTTGTCTTGGAGAAAGTGCAAGGCTGCTCCTTGGAGGCAAGGGTGGTGAAGCTTTGTCTAACATACTTTGGACATGTTATAAGTAGGGGCCAGACCTTGGAGAAAGACATGCTTAGACAGGAGGAAGGTTGGCACAGGAGAGAAAGACTCTCAACAAAATCGATTGACGTAGTGAATGCAAGAGTAGGGCCCAGTATAAAAGAGATGGTGAGGACGGCACAAGACACGGCTGCTCTCAGATCTGTTGTTCATAAGGTTGCTGTGAGTTGCTGACTACTTGAGGACACATAACAACAACTATAGGCATTAGTGAACTCTATGGAGCTAGCATTGTTATTCTGAACAGGACAATAAGAAGATCTTTGTTGAGTAGAAAAGCATCACATCCATTGTGTAAAGGAACGTTGTGAGATTTATCCTCTAAGACAGTGCTATCTGTGATAGATAACCTATATGCATGCTTCAAGGAAAACTTAGTAATATGACTGTTACTCACATTTGTGCAGGAACCACGTAAGCCAAAGATGAAGTAATTGAGCATTTCTGCTAATACAGATGAGTAGCCTTGCTTGCTAAAAGCATTTACTGATGAAGGTCAAAGACTGTATAACCTTCAGTATTAATTCCACCTCTGCAGAAAGAAAACGAATACCAGCATGCAACTAACATCATGATCAATGAGAAAAGACTGACCTTGTCAAGGATTTCTTCTTCATTGAATGCACAGTCCCTGCCCACTGAAGTAGTAGTCAAGATAGCAGTTAACATGTTGCATTTCTAAACCTGCTGCAAAGGACCTCTTTAAACTGTTAAAGAGCAAGGACATCACATTGAGAACTAAGGTCCTTCTGACCTAAACTATGGTATTTTCAGTTGCCTTATATGCAATGATTGAAGAATTGTTATATTTATTGAGGACCAAAATAGAAGGCCCCAGTTACATTTCGAGCATTAAAAGATCCTTACCACTGGGCCAATAGGCAATGTCATAATAGATGGAGAAACGATTGAATCTGTCAGTGATTTCATCTTACTTGGAGCCACAGTCAATACCCTCATTACAGCAGTCAGATCAGGAGATGTATGGTATTGAGAAAATATTAAGTCAGTGACCTGTCCAAAATACTGAAGAGCAATGATGTCATTTTGAATACTAGGGTGTGCCTGATTCACGCCATACTCTTTTTATTCATTTGTTATGCATCTGAGAGCTGGACGGTGAATAAGGATGGCAGAAGAAAAATTGATGCCTTTGAGCTGTGGTGCTGGAGAAGAGCACTGAATATCCCATGGGCTGCCAAATGAAGAAACAGATAAGTCTTAGAGAAGGTGCAGCCAGAGTGCTCCTTGGAGACAAGCGATGGAAAAGCCTCATCTCACATACATTGGACATGTTACTAGGAGAAGCTATTTCTTGGAAAGGGTGTCATAGGTATCCATATGTCTGTTTGAGTCATTTCTATTAGATATATGGGATATATTCTTAGGAGTAGGATTGTAGGAATATATAGGTTGGAAAAGTGGAGGTCAACAAAAGAGAGGAAGACCCCCAATGAGATGGATTGACACAATTGATTGGCAATGGGCTCAAGTGTATCAGAGATGGTGAGCATGGCATAGGACTAAGGTTAGTGTTGTTCATGGCATCACTATGAATTATACTTGACTTGATGGCGCCTAACAACAACAGAAGTTAGAAGGGGGAGAATATGTAGGACAAGATTCAAAGACATAGGACAGGGTGGGACCTTGGAGAAGAATGTCATGCTGGGGAGAATGGAGGGACAGCGCAGGAGAGGAAGGCCCTCTATGAGGTGGATTGATTCAGTGACTTGGGTAATGGGCGTGGTGTGTCAGAGACAGTGCAATTGGCACAGGACAGAGCAGAGTTTAGGGCTGTTGTACACAAGGTCGCTATGAGTCACAGACGACTTTACAGCCCGTAACACCACCACCAGAGTTATCTTGAAAAAGGTCAGCCTTTCTGATCAGAAAGACACTAGCAGAACACCTGAGAGTGTCATACCAAAGAAACGTTCCACCTTGAAATTGGAAGAGCTCCCTCCCAGAGGACACCTTTCCGAGGAGAGTTGGCTTGACGCAGAGACTGCAGCAACGCACGAGACCCTGACAGGGAACGTGAGATGGCATAGACAGGACACGCTTCCAGGCTTTTGTATATAGGGTTGCTGTGAATTGAGGTCAATCTGACAAACACCTCACAACAACAAACATTTTGTTATTTTCAACCTGCTGATCACCAATTTCTCCATGAGACATTATTGTTGGTCAGGAGCAACCTAGTGGTCTGAGTTTGTTTCACACTACCTTTAAACAGTTTCTGCAAGCAAAGACCCAAACTAGGACTTCCAAAGGAGTCTTTTAATACTTATTTACATGGACGGAACTGGAGTCAGTAAAACCCTGGCTTGTGACACGGACATCCATGGTGGTCTTTCTGGTCGTGGACACAGGCATCAGGATGCTCCCAGAGCGGTCAGGGTTTGACTGCTGAGCACTGCTCAGTTTTTTCCTGAGAAGGTGCCTACCTCTGCCAGAGGAAGGCAGCAGTGAGACAGCCTGGACAGAGACCCGTCAGGGCCCGTGACATCCTAAAGTCAGCTGAACCATGTTGGGCTCATCAGGTAAGCTTGAGCTCTTGCCTTGAGAGAAGGCGGCAGAAGCTCATTATTCTGCAACCTGGAGGCTGAAGTTGTAGCACTGAGTAACAGGCTCAGCAAACTCCCGATCTCGTAACGATGTATGATTGCGAAAGCCCATTAGCATTATGCCTTTCTCTTCATATTTAAAACAAAACAAACCAGAAGTTAACCATTGTCAGAGACATCCTTTAGAATGTTCCATCTGACTCAGTCAGTCATGGGAGGGTCGTTATGTACTGCTGAGTTGGAATCAACTCATAGCTGACCCTCCAGTGGGCTTTCAGAGGCTGTAAATCATATGTGAGGAGACTGCCCATCTTTCTCCCTTGGAGAAGCTGGTAGATTTAACCCGTGTGCCTTTGGGTTAGCAGTGTAGGTCCTCACCATAAGGCCACTAGAGCTCCCTGTAGGAGGGTTGGTGGTGGTTATTGTTAACATGCCATCAAGTTGACTGTGACTCACAGTGACCCTGTGAACAACACCTCGTAACCTTGCCCATCCTCAGCCAAGCTTACCATCTCTCACAGGCCATTGCCACAGTCACCGTGTCAGTCCATTTTGTTGAGTCTTCCTCCCCTGCGCTCACCTTCTGTCCCTTTAAGAATGATGTCCTTCTCCAAAGACTGACCCCTCCTGACAAGATGCTCAGAATATGTCAGACACAGTTCCATCATCCTTGTTTCCATGGACCACCGTGTTTTCACTTTCTCCAGGACAGACTTGTTTATTTATTATGCTATATCCAGTGCTCTTCTCTAGCACCACAACTGAAAGGAATCAGTTCTCTGTCATCCTTAGTTATTGTCAGTTTTCAGATACACAGCAAGCAATTGAGAAAGCTGTGGCTTGGATCAGGTACAAGGTAGTCTTTAGACTGACGTCACACAGGCAAATTCATTGCTTACAGTGATGCTGCTGGTTCCCACCATGTGTGTCGGGAGGACAGTTCTCGAACACGTCTGCTTTGGTTCGTGACTGGTTTGGTTACATTGAGTCTACTGGTTACTTTGCCTAAGCATTGCATTTTGGGGTTTCTATCAGTTCAGTCTCATCTGTTCTTCCCATTTGTCTTATGTTTTTGAGAGCTTGGTTGAACTTTATACCTCCTCTACTTCTCTTCAATGTCTTACATACAGAAATAATTTCAAACAAAATTTATCATTTCATTATATTAATGCTTGATAGTAAAACATAAAATGGACACAAGAAATAAAAATCTTTCAGCTCATTATACTCAGGCTACCTGGAAAACTGTACTGTATTAGCAACATAATTTAAAATTCTTTTGTTCAGATTGTCATCATAGGAATTGCGGAATAAAACATAGACATAAATTTTAAATAATTGGAGGAAACTTTTCTTTTTCTTTATTACTTGGTATAGTATATTAGGTGAAAAATTTTGTACAAATTTTTGCTATGTATTGATAGTACTGCAGTTTTAGGAGAAAGAAAAAAAAGACAGGCCTAACTATTAAATAAACAGAAACACTTTAGAAAGCCATTTTATACTCAGGTGAAAAAGAAATTTTTCTTTGTTACTTTATGAATTTACTTTGTTAATTTATGAATGTAAATATTGAAGAACTCCTATGCTTTCTCCTTCTAGGCAGTATAAAGGTATGAAAGCTCAGGAAATTTTTTTGCTGATTTTCTAATTCACGGGGAAAAAATCACAGAGAACATTTTGAAAGCGAGCTTTCAAAAAGCAAACTTAATTCTTGATTTGCACTTAGAACTTGAAAATTTCAAATCTGAGGAGTGCAATCACTCCTGCCGTGTAGTGGAGCCTGCACGCTGGGAGAAATGAATGCTATAGCTTTAAGATAAGGTAGTCTGGTGATTCATTGCACGAAACAAGATCGATTGGGAGCCGGCTCCTACTGTTAGCTTTTTTGAAGATGGATTCTCATGCCGAAAAATAACACAACATATTCTAGATAGCGGCAGTTTTTGGCCCCGAAATCCACCAAAACTGAAGAAAAATCCAAGTGACTGTTCTTAGCAGCTGTGTGGCCTTGAGTTCACTGGGGAAGCTGGCTTCCTGCAGTCCCCTATTCATCACCTGCTTCAAAGACAGCCTGGCTGGCTATAGTTTGCAGGCCAGGTAGGGTGCCATTGTGCACAGTCTGGGAGGATTAGTATCAAAGCTGCGGCAACCAGGCCCTTGGTCTCGGGCTGCCATTCAGTCTAGCAGGGAGAGGCTAAGACTGGCCAAGGTCACAGTCTCCAGTGTGGAGTGGACTGGGAAAGGATCCTGAGAATAGAATGCTTTTTATGAAATCATGGCGCAAGCTTGCAGCACAGCAGGTGTCCTTCTGGAACACAGAACATCTGTTTATGTTGGTATACCATAGCTGACAACGAGATAATAGAGCTTTGAAATTTATCATTTTATTTTTAAAAAGACAACTGTAGATACAATAATCCAGATGCGTATTCAGCTGAGATCTTTTATCTGAAAATGATAAAGAAAACTGACCGATGTAATTGCTGCTTTTCCCATGTACATATTTAAGTAAAAAGCAAAGCGCACCGACGATTAACCATTTATAACCATGCTGATCACTAATACCCCGATTCGTGGGGAGGAAGCACCTAACATTCACCATCATTTTTTTTCCATGTTCAGACATTTGTGTCAACAGATTGCAGGAGGATTTACTGACTGTGCCCACCTTCTTTGAATAGCGGGAGGCTTGGGTAACCCCACCCCCCAAAAGAAAGGTATTTCAAGGGTGAGGTAATAATGACGCAAAAATAAAAATTTCAACTTGGACAAATTAGGGAAAAATTAAGCTGTCCATGAGTTGTCATGACGACAAGGATGTTCTGTTGATGAACTGTCCTCCTCATTGTCCAATCAGATAGTAGAGCTGAAGCTGGTGCATGAACAGGAGAAGACGCACCTATTACAGCAGCATAACGCAGAGAGGGACAGCCTAGTCCGAGACCATGATCGGGAAATGGAAAACCTGGAAAAACAGCTTCGCGCTGCCAACATGGAGCACGAAAATCAAATTCAAGAGTTCAAGAAACGAGATGCACAGGTAATTATCAATAATATTTGATAAAACGGCTATCTATTTTTTTTTAAAGTCACCAGCGTTTCATGTTTTTTTTCCTTATTATTATTGATGCACGCTGTTTGATCATTTGCAAAACTGACATATAAATGTGAATTTGTTTTGTGTTGTTTTCTCCCCCCCCCTCCTCCGTTTTGGGATGAATAAGGCTTTAACTAGAGAAACCACAGGTAGCCAGATTAAAAATCCCATGGCGCGCTATAACTTGGCCTCTTTTTTTATAATCTTGTCTCAATTCCTTTCATGATGGATTTTTTTTCTAAGGTATCTGCCCCTAACCCCTCCCCTCAGCCTTAGCAAATCCCTATGAAATATATCAGGGCTGCCCTTGCTTTTTGTTTTAATCTCTGCAGGTAATAAAGCATTTCTTTTAGTGTTTGCTTTTCCTTCCTAGTGTTGCTTTTTCCCCTCAGCCTGCTTGGTTAGCTCACTCAGATGGTAATTGATAGAAATGACTCGAGAGCAGGGCTATTTCCCATCAGGGCTGTTGTTTTTTTGCTACATGCACATACACATGCCTCTTAGCCTCCATCTCTGTAGTCCCTGTTGGAAGCCATTTGGCAGAATAACCCCCAGCTGTGGTAGCATTTGACTCTTCAAACTTATGGATGAAATGTGCACTGTCAGCATGGAAAATTATCTTTATAAATTTCAGATGAAAAAAAACCCTTATTGGGTGTGTATCTTTGTGGTACAATACATTCTTCAGGGTATATATAATTAAAGGCCTTCAGTGTACCCTCTTGAGATTACTGTGAAATTTTATTAGGAAGAAATTTAAGAGCAATTGATGACAATAAAAAGATAATTTTCTTTCCCAATAAAACCCTATCATATACTAGGTCTAAACGCCTCTTTTCCCATTGAAATCAAGCCATACTTTTCCACACCACACATATTCTTCCCCTAGATATCCTTTCTTGTTAAAGAGTGTCATTTTCAAACACCAATATGAGCCTTCTATCTGTTGTTATATGTATTTAAACAATATACAATTGTCTAAACAGAAGAATACTCCCAATTAAAAAAAATGTTAATTCCTTAAATGAAGGGCAGGAGGCGGTAAGAGAAAGAATAGGAATTTTTGCCCATTTTTAATTTGACCTTGGATTGTTTATCACTTTCTGAGGCTAACTGGAACAATATAAATATACTGAGTACATGGGTTTTTATGTTTTTCAAATTTTCTGTCAATAATATGCACATATAGGAAAGTCATTTTTGGTTTGTTTTATGTGGCTTTCTAACTACAAAGATGTCGTCTCAGTAGCCATGGAACCAGAATTTCCAGGTTCTTGTTAAATCAACGTGTAGTATACTTTTGCCATCAACCCTGTTAGAGCCTTTATCAAATAGATGGTGATCCTTGTGATTTTAGCTATCCATTTGATTAAGAGTCTTTTCAAACCTAGGCTTGCCCTCCAACATACTGTGAAGCCTTGCCATTGTTCTTGTATGATAAGGGATTTGGGTTCTGAATCAGTATAGGGTCTGTTTGCATAGAGGAATTCAATAACTGATACAATAAACTACATTCATTTACATAACATCCTACTACTTTGGTGCTGTTGTAGGAAGCCGACGCAAGCGGAGGCCAAATTTAGAGGGAAATCTTTGTGATTTTGCATATGTCGTATCTGCCATATAGGGTGCGGTTCATCCAATGATAACAAAAGGGACATTTTAGAACTATTATGTATAATTAAGCCATAGGGATAGTATAATAAGGTTATTAATTGAATTTTTCCCCATTCAAGTGTAATGAGAACTATATAGACTCTTCAGATACTATTCCTGAGGGTTTTGTTTCTTCTATTTTGTGTCTTTCTTGGAACGTTTTATTGATAGCCTATTGCTGTCACGGGAATACCAGTAAGCCATGGAAACTGAAGCTAAATATATTCTTAAAATAATTTCCCATGTAAATGATACTTACTTACTTTTTTTTAGAGAATATATATTTACAAACAGTTGATCAGTAATTTATCTTTTATCATGTGTACCAAAATGCTAGCAATAGTCATTTTTTGGTTGCCCTTTGAAGTTATTAACTTCAAGTCAGTGCTACATTTTTCAAATATTTCTCTTCATGATTATGTACAAAAATCTAAGAGATAAAAATTTTTAAGTCCTGAATTCTACTCACGAATCTCAAACAACAAACAACAGGCAAACAATAAAAATCCCAGTAGGCATCTGTATTTTCAGGAATATCTTGGGAATCACTGTGGTTTAACACTGAGCAAACACATTCATCTTCAGTACTGACTGCTTCGTTTTCATCTTCACTCAGAGGGATCTGAGGTTCGGTTAGCGTCTGGCCGTTCCACTTCAGCAGCGGAGGCCATTTTGAAGAAAGGACTTTGTGAAATCCTGAAGAGACAGTGAAATGCTGGTTTTGGACACTGTGGCTTTGTTTGCCAAACATGTTTGTTTTCTTCCATCATATTTTCAAAAGAAGACAGTATCCAAAGCTCTCTTTTGCTTTTTCCAAAGAGGTAGTATATTTTATAATGATAAGGAAATCATGATATAGTTACCTACCTAAGAGTCAGTCATACCAATTAACAGTTCTCATTTGATATGTATGGAATATATTTATATTGATAGACTGGCTTTCAAATAATCTCTTTTAAGATAAATTATTAAGGTGTGATTATTCTGTGTGTTATGTTTTTTTCATAATGTTTGATTTTTAATAGTAGGATGATTTTTGTGGTATTTATGTTTGCCAAAATGTTCATTGAATAGGAGTTATTCTCTTATAAAAGTGTCATACCCAGTATCTATCTAAGTAAGGTTATGATGTTTTTGGGAAAAAATCTAGATCCATAGAAATCAGGATGTATTGACTCCAGATTCATGGTTGGGGGTATCTCATGGTTGGGGGTATCATGTTTGCTTGGTCCTTCTTGCTGAAATCAAGGTGGCTTGGTGGTGTACTGCTTAAAGCACTAGACCGCTAGCTAAAAGGTGAGCAGTTGGAGCCAACGACTGCTTCAAGGGAGCAGTTAGCTCCCGTAAAGCAGGTGGCGTTCAGCTCTTCTAGAGATTCCAGCTTTAGGAATTCTAAGTGGCATTTCTATACTGTGCTGTAGGATCATCCTGATTCCGAATCAGGGTCAGAGCAGTGGGTTTTTACCGGAGTCCTTATTGGAATTATTTTGGAAAGCAATTGATTTATTCAACCACATTTTTAAATCTAAATAAAATTGATAAAGATTATCTTTGGAAAGCTTCTTCTAAGTTCTATATGTGTTGTAAACAGCAGTCCAGTGAGAAATCTTTGCAGTTTATCCTGTTGAATGAGGAGAAAGAAATACAACTTTGGCTCCTTGGTCTTGTTGCTGTTTTGTTTTTTTTAAAGACCTTGAGTAATTTAGAAATTGCTTGATTTTTTCATATTAGGGGTGTGGGGTGTGTGTGTGTGTGTGTGTGTTGGGGTGTACTCACATGTGTATGCATGCTCTCACCTTCTTGGAACAGCGGTTCGTGTGAACTGTTCAAGACAGACTGAAGAGTGAGGGTGCCCTCAAGTAGCCTTGGGCACCATGGACAGTGTAACTAACGCATGTTGACCACAGCATGCTTGGAGAAGGGCCTCAGCAATACCGGAGAAAGCATTAAACTTAGTATGTACATATGGTAAATCATTGACATCTCTGTACTAGTCTTGATTTTCTAAACTGAGCATCATTATTCTAATATCAACAGTTTCTGTATAATGAATGGATAAAGTATCGTGATTTTACTAACTTGATTTACATTGAAGCTCATCCTATCCCTGATTCTAAAAAATAGAATTTGTAGAATTTCTTGTCTTTCTCTTCCTAGCAAAAAAAACCCCCCAAAAAAACAACAAAACAAAACATAAATCAAAGCAAAACCAAAACACCAAAAACTGTTCCTAAATAGATATTAATTAAGTATAAGGCATTTTGTTTTGTTTTTTTAAAAAAACACAACTTATTGCAGTGACATTATTTCCATGAATGTGGGTATTTGGACACAAGATAAAAGGCCCACATAGAAACTGGGTGTGTGCATGCCTACAGTGGACCAAACACTGGTAACTAATCTTAAGATATTACCCATAAGATCTGACAGTGGTGTAGTCTGAATGGAAGCCTTGGGTGATGCAGACGGTTAACACATTTAGCTACAGGTGGAAGATGGAGGTTCGAGTCCAGTTGGAGCGTTCTCAGAGTAAAGGCTTGCTTATCTGTTTATGAAATGCAGCCGTTGAAACGCAGACCCACCTTGGCACCACAGACTCACTGGGAGTCCGAGTTCGTTCAGTGGCACCTCTTCCAGCTGAACACTGGCTACGCCCGGTGCCTGTGGCCTCTGGGCTGGAGTGGCCGACTTCCTATTGGTGACACTTGATCTTAATTTATGTCCAAGCTGCTTTCAGAAAGGACTTGAGGCATTGTTTTTTAATAAACATTTGCACAGGTAAAATTGAATTAAGAAAATAAACAATAACTGATCTATTTGATAACCATATCAGAAAACTGTTTTGTGTTTTGTTTTGTTTTTTTAAAATTTCTATAGTCCCATACAAGGTTAGTTTTGAGCTTAACCTGGAAGCTGTCTGTAGCAGAGAAGGAAATGTTATTACCTAGAAATCATTCTAGTTCTTTTTTTCCTCACTAGCCCTCAGTTCTAAGAGAAATTTGTGACCTGGGAACTTACTATACAAGGACATTGGCCAGCATGTCTGATGCTGTTCTTTGTGTTTTAATACCTTTGGAAATAAAATCTGCTGTAAGAAACCTTAGGTTCTTCAGCAGATTTTATTTTAATGTGTCAAGTTTAACTTTAATATACTGAGGGTATGTATTTGTCAAGTCAACAAATAACACTACTTTGAAAGATTTAACTTTATGAATGTTATGAATGAAGAAAAAAAGTGCTTTAATTCATGGGCTTAGCCATTCAGTTTCTTCCACTGTATCGCTGTTCTGGGAACACTCAACAAATTGTCTTTTCTTAATAAAATAAAAGTCAGCAACCTGGCTGAGAGACGAAGTAGCTTAGAAGTTAATGACCTCACATTAAATTCCAACTGTGTTTTTCTTTCTTAGATTTGCTTATTTATTTTATTCATTGTATGCTTATAAAATATGAAAGACTGGCCTAGTGGTCAGATACTGCACTGCATTCGCCAAGGCATGCACTTCAAATCCCCCAGTTGTTCTCCATGGAGGGAGGATGGACAGTCTCCTCCGTAGCTGTTTACTGCCTCTGAAAAGCTGCTGGAGGGTCAGCTACGGATTGGTTCCAACTCAGTGGCACTCGACTAAGAAGTAACAAAACCAAATATTGATTCCATCCAGGAGTAGAAGATATAGGCGCCCACATTAAAATGGCCTGTGACCTTTCTATAAAAGCAAAATAATATTTTTAGTGCCAGAGCGTGCCCATTAATATCATCTGTTTGGCTCTGTTGTTACTTTGTTGTTAGTTGCCATTGATTCAGCTCTGACACGTAGTGACCCTGTGCTCCGTGGATCGAAGCCTTGTCCTATCCTGTACCACCACAGTTTCCACCATGTTCCATCCCATTGTTGCAGTCACTGCGTCAGTCCCTCTTGCTGAAGGACTTCCTTTCTTTCACTGACCCTCCACTTTTCCAAGTAAATTTGGTTCCTGGTTAGTAAAGAACTTTGGAGCTTTGAATAAAACTGAACTGGTAACTTAAAAAAAACAGACTATATCAATGCTGCTTCCCACCAGCATACTGAGGCTGTTACTTTTCATGTGACCCTGGTTTTGTCCCCACTTCCCCCTGCTGACTCCTGACACACATCAGAGTGGTTGTCTGCTGTTCTAGCTGTGCACTGATGGCACTTTTATAACACCCCTAATAGACTCAGTTCTTTGTATTAGAGGGGCAAGTGGAATGAAAAGTGAGCTTTGCAGTGTACAAATTTAATGTCAGATATAAGAAGAGTTGGGGGAAAACATCTTTCATTATTCTTTTTCAAAAAGAAAACAAAACTTTCAGTTTAGCTGTGGCACACCACACACTGTTATTTTCTTTTTAATTAGATGTTAAAAAAACCACCCCTATTTATAATACAGTATTATCTGTTGTTGTTATGTGCCGTCGAGTCGCTTGCAACTCATAGCGACCCTATGTACAACAGCCCTAAACTCTGTTCTGTCCTGTGCCAATCTCATTGTCTTCGACACACTCATCCCGATTGCCCCAGTCACCGAATCAATCCACCTCCCAGAGGGCCTTCCCCTCCTGCGCTGTCCCTCCACCCTCCCAAGCATGATGGCCTTCTCCAAGGACCGGTTTCTCCTTACAACATGTCCAAAGTATGTCAGATGAAGCCTCAGAATCCTTGCCTCCAAAAAGCAGCCTGGTTTAACCCTCTCCAGGATGAATCTATAGTATTGTCTAGGTATTTAAAATAGCTCGGGAACATTCTGTATGTCTTTAAAACACATGGAGACATGGTGTGCTGTTCTAGCATTGAGAGCTTAGGCCATATAGAATTTTCTAGATAGCAAGGGCAAACACTGGGCTCTTATTTTGACATAGATGCCTTGATCAGTTGGTTTTGTTTCTTTGTATCCAGTAGTGGTTTGTCTGATATATAAATTTAACAGTATGTTTATATTACATATATTAATGTACGTAGGAATACTATTTATATACTCAGTTGGGAGAAAATATAAGAAAAATGCTTGTTCAGGTCAAGCTTACATTTTAATAAGTCATCAGCTCTCTTTTTCCATTATAATTTTAAAAGTCTATAATCATTTTCATCTTATAAGTACAGAAGTAACATTTTATAGCTATAATCAAGCTATTATAAATAATGCAACTTGGCTCTCATTGTGGAGAAAATGATATTAAATTTAAAAAATAAAAAGGACTAAGATTAGGAAATGGATTTCTCAAAGAATCATCCAATTGTAGGAATATTGTACAGTGTATCTTCAGTACTGTGCATATTTTCTTAAAAATGTAGCTGTTGCCATGGAAACCACATTCTGTGTAGTCCACTTTTAGATAAAGAGTCTTCCTTTTAAAGACAAACCTTCTAAATAACAACATAAAGTGTTCCCTGTGAATTACCAGCTTGGCGTCAGTTAAAGATGGTTGCTTTAGAATCTGTCTTTTATTCTTATTATGCTGACTGTATTCCTTTAGAAATATCAGAATTGCTCTTGAAGAAATGGTAGTTAAGAACTCAGGGTATGTGAAGAAGGAAGTGTGATGTGAGCTGTCTGCTGTGATGAAGTCTGGCCACACAGTCTGATGTGTACAGTGTGTTGTGCCAGACAGAAAGCGTTCATCATGTGGTGTGTACACGGAACCAGCAGTCATAGTGCTCCATTAGGTAATCTTAAAGAGATGACCACATCCAATTTTTTTTTTCAGTTAACAGATAAGAAACCTGAGGTTCAAGGACATTGTCTTGCCCAAGAGTCACACTTGTAGGATATAGGAGACCAACCCGGGGCTTCTTCATCTCAATTCAGTGCCCTTTGTTTTCATTACAGCCTCCTCTGAGACGGATTTTAGACTCGGGGAGGGATTTTGGCAAAAGAGGAGCAGGTTGTATGTAACTCTGCCTCACAGGGGGAAGAGACACTGGCACTCTTTGTTCTTCATGCTGAGATTCTCCGTGCAATTTGCATTTCTCCCAGTGATTCGCCATATTCCTCACTGCTGCAAAGTTATAATTTAATAATGCTGCTGGAGTTCCAGTTTTAGTAAGCAGTGCCTCCTAGAACAGCACTGAATTGTTACGCTTGTGTGTTTAACAAAAGCAGCAGCGGTAACACCACCACACGTTTGTTATGTGCTTACCATGTTCTAAGCTTCCTTTTAGGTTGTTTATGTTCTATTATCTCCCTCAACACTTTATACAACCTAGGAGGGTGAAATGTCCTTCTTGGAAACTCTGTTTCAACCTCTTACCTGCGTCAGAAGGAGACCACACGTATTTCTATTTCATTGATGAACAAAGACCCAGTGAGCATAATGCCCAGATTTCCAGAGCTAGTGGCTGGTTTGACTCTTCCCTAAGTCCCCTGCCCTATGAGCTCATTGTCTCTAAATTTTATCTGTTATACTTACACCCATTATATTTTCAGTGCTGAGTTTCAGTAGATCATTAGGTCTAAACTATTCATACCCTAAACTCACACTCTCTTTCTCTCTCATTGCCAAAGAGTTGATTCTGATATCAACCTTGTGCTGGGTTTCCCAGATTATTACTCTTAACAGGAGGAGTCTGCCCGTTTTTTCTTCCATGGAGCTGAACCGCTTAGAGACTCAAGACCCTGTAGTTAACAGTACTGCACACTGCCAGCTAAACTCAGATGAGATTTTAGACTTTCACAAAAGTTTACTGCTCTATTCTAGGATAAACTAAACCTCGAGGAGATAAGCATATATTGGTCATTTCTTTGTGATACCATCTAGCTTCACAAAATGGAGATTTTGTATAAAGAGAAAGTAAATTTTTGAAACGGATTCACTTTTAGTGGCCACTCTATTAACAAGCTATGTTCAGAGTAAAAGTCCAGTAAGCTTTTAGGTCAGCGAGACCTACCCGTCTCTAGACAAAGTAGCTAGGGATTGATGGCTAGTGTTGGCAAAGCTAGTATTGCTGAGGCAGGGACGAGGAGACTTCCTCTTACAGACTTTGGGTACGTTCTCAGGAGAAGTCAGTCCTCAGAAAAGGACGTCATGCTAGTAGAAAAGGTGGAACATCGGAGAAAGAGCGGAAGACCCTCAACAGGATGGACCGACACGGTGACTGTCAAAGTGGGCTTGAACAGCGCGTGTGGACAGGGCTGGAGAGGGCGTGGCTCACGTCTGTGCTTCATAGGGTTACTGTGAGTTGCAGGCAGCTTGACGGCACCAAACAAGAACAGCAACACTGGTGTAGTGTACGGTCTGTTGAGTGGTTTTCCAGAGTTTGGATCTGACTTATTCACGTAATTTTAGACTATTATATATGATCTTTTCATCACATGTAATGAATTTATAAGCCTCAAATTTAATGGTGGTATTTTTACCCCTTAAAGGAACCCAAATGGGACTTGGCTTTAACTTCTGTGGTATGGCAACAGCTAGTCAGAAATCTTCTAAAAGTGAGATCTAGGTGGTTTGCCAAGTTCAAGGTGGCTTCCGACAGTTAAACATGAGTTCTCCTGATGGACATACAATACAAGGTAGAATTAGAAAATATATTTTTTTCCTTAGAACTCTCAAATACAATTTATGTTGATCCAGTTTGGACTTAAAACTAGAGAAATTTTGCTTATAATGAGGAGGTGGAATGTTACTATTTTTTTTTTAAATAAACTACCCCAGAGATAAATCTCTCTTTTCCAAGCTGAATATCATGCCATTGACATAAGGAAAAATGCCTTCAACTATTTTTTAGCATATTACCCTTCTTCTCCTCACCTCTGCCTCAAATGAAATCACAAAGAATGTTGGCAGACATTACCTTTGAGGACATAGCAGATGAATAATTCTTCTTCCTTAATGTCTTAGAAAACCCATTTAGGGGTTTCTGACTTAGTTCTGTGGGATACCCCTGATGTCTTCATTTGTATGTTTGAGGTAATTTTTGTGTCACACAGAGGTTGAAGCCAAAGTGCAGAGAATGATTGGCAAAATGATGATATCATCAACTGTTCAAAGAGCTGGCAAATTGAAGCTTATTAACTGTCATTTTGTCTTCCATCCACAACTAATTGGAATCATTCCTAGATGCATGATAGGAGAAAAATATTTAACACCTGAGCGTTTTTCTTGACACAGTGACAGAAATTGTTGTCCAGGGGCCTTAAACTCCTATTTGAAGAGGGGAGGCAAGTCATTGCAGGAAAATGATAGTCTGCTTTCAAGCTACTTTAATGTTTTTATATAGAAAATAGTTGAAAAATACTGTTACTAGGAGAAAGCTTTTGGATGATAGTAATAATTGGCCATATCATGGCTCTTAGATTTTAAGATTTTACAAAATATTTGTTGAGCTCAAAAGCCTTGAAATTATCAAGTCACTGTAAAACTTGAACTAAATCCCCTGTTAATATTTGTTAATATTTAACAAATATTAAAACTGAGTGAAAATGTGTTCACTTTTTTAACTGTTTAACTTGGTGTGGAACTCTGGCCTGAATCTAGCCTACCTCCATGTTGTAGGTTCAGTTTGAAAGCACCATTAATCTGCAGGTGTCTGTGTGTCTCCGCAGTGATGCCATTGTTCACCCCTCTGTGACATGACACAGGGAAGCTTGTAAACACCTGGAGCCAATAGCCAGGCCCAGCTCACTGCAAAGGAACATTGCAGGGGGAGATGTGGAAGGGACAGGTCCTTCCAAAGGTTCAAAGTAAACTAGTATTTCACTCACCTGCAATTTTTCTCTTAGGTCAGTGTTAATTTGTGAAATAAGCCCCAGCTCCTTAGGACCAACTATTGTTGTTAAGTACTGTGGCATCGACTCTGACTCATAGTGACCCCGTGAATGACAGCTGAGCCCCGTCCTACCCTGTGCCATCCTCATCGTCTCTCAGATGTGGGTGCATTGATGCAGTCACTGCGTCAATCCATTTTGTTGAGGGTTGTTCTCTCTTTGACTGACCCTCCACTTTTCCAGATATGATGTGGTTTTCCAAGGACTGGTCCCTCCGAACATCGTGCTCTAAGTATGCGGATATTTTCAGAGATGTCATTTAAATTACAAAATGCATGTGCTCACCAAATGTTTCCTGAAAAGTTAACTTTTGTACCGTGAATGTTGTCCTCACTCACGGGGCAAATTGTACTGTGATTTCAGATGTAGTGATGTTGGCATGTGCAACAAAAGCAGTAAAGTGTGAGGGCTGAAAACTTTTCATTCTTCAGTTATTCAGAAATTATTGCCAGAGCTGTCACTAAGCAAAATCTATGAATTCAAGAAGTACAGCGTGTTCTCGGCTCCTCTATTAACGTCGGTCCTGACTGTGCATCTGATGGTCCACGCTGCTTTCATCCCTGTAGTAATTTCTGGTGATAAAGACCACTCTTTATTTCCAAGAAGTTAGTATTTCTTTTAAAAAGATTACTCAGTTTGGAAATAACACTGGTAGAGAGAATGTTCTTGGGAGAATCTTGACTGTTTTGATCAGTCTTTGAAATCTCATTGTTCCAGATGCATAACTGTGTATATCACTTGAAAGTTTAGAAAGTGGAAATAAGGTTGATGGGAAATAAGCAATACATTTCATTTAAAAAAAGGAAAATTGTGCAGATTATATAGAAATGAAGCTTCATTTCTATGTGAGATTTCATGCTCTACAAAAATTCGACAGAATCATCTATATGAAATTTTCTTAAATAAATTTTTCTTCAATTTGATTCATTCTTCCAGTAAGATCTTTTTGAGCGTCTATCTAGTGACTCGGTCTGCAGAGATTGCACTGCTGTAACCTAGAATCTGTGCCTCTGCGGTGGCTAAGAGCCAGCGATGGATCCGTGGGAGAAAGGTGGACAACTCTCTCCCGGTCAGTGTACAGCACTGCAGAGCCGGTGGTGGCTCGGCCAAGAGGCAGTGTGGACAGGATAGCAATGAGTTGGAGGTTTTTCAGCTTTGTTGGTTTTATTGCACTCAAGTCCAGGACCCACTATTGGACCACAATGTGCACATCTCTAGGAGGTGATTTTCACATCCCAATGTGTGTGAATGTTGCCTGAAGTTGTAAACAACACAACAGTCTATATGACCATAAGGAGGGTCCCACATTGAGTACAGCAAAGAGCAAGGAAGATTAGTACTCAGCCCTTAAAAGACCTTGCACTTGAATCGGGAAAGACAGATATAATACACAAGAATGAATGTACAAGGAGAACAGCATAAAGCACACAAGCTGGTGGTTATTGTTGTTAGGTGCTATCGAGTCAAGTACAGCTCATAGTGACCCTCTGAACAACACATCTGAACTCTGTCCTGTCCTGTGCCAACCTCACAATTTCTGACACTGGCCAGTAGGGAATTGAAATTTAGTAATAAACAATGACCAAAGAAGAGAATTTAAGCTGAGTTCTGACTGGTGAAAAGTCAGCCAGGCCCAGGGAATAATTGGTGCAGAGACCCTGTGAAGCAATGTTTGTCCGATTCAGAAATGAGTGAGAAGACCAGGCTGGCCTGAGAAGAGAGGTCCCAGGAAAGGGCAGTAGGTAATGAAATTGGAAAATATCCCAGGGTTTTTGTGGTGCTGAATTTGAACTTGGTTTTTAATGTGAAGAGGAGACAAATAGAGATTTTTAGGCAGTAAGGGCACATGATCTGATTAATATTTTTTAAAATAACCCTCCTTGGTTTTTGTGTGTAATTCTGGATGTATTTGTATGACATGTATATTCAGGCCAACAGGACTTGGTAGATAGACTTAGGTGGAGGGTGAGCAAGAGTAAAACTAAGAATAACTCCTAGAGTTGGTTCTGAGTGACTGGATAGACAAATGGTGGTGTCAGACAGGAGGACTGGGAGAAAACAGAAACAAACACAAGAATTGCTGCACTGCCAAGGAAATCTGTACATCCTAGAAGTACAAATGGAAGTATGTCAGCAGGGCGTTGTTTGTGGATGGCCGGATTCCTGGGTTAGGAATTTGGGAATTAATAATATATGAATAATATTTAAGGCAATGGTGTCACTCTGGAGACTAAGGTATGTCTAATACAGGCCATGGTCTTTGCAATCACTTGTTATGCATCAGAGAGTTGGGCAATGACTAGGGATGATAGAAGGAGAATTGATGCCTTTGAGCTGTGGTGCTGGAGAGGAGAATTGAATGTACTATGGACTGCCAAGAAGACAAACAGATTCATCCTGGAGAGGGTTAAGCCAGGCTGCTCCTTGGAGGCAAGGATTCTGAGGCTCCGTCTAACATACTTTGGACATGTTGTAAGGAGGAACCGGCCCTTGGAGAGGGACATCATGCTTGGGAGAGTAGAGGGACAGCGCAGGAGGGGAAGACCCTCTATGAGATGGATTGATTCAGTGACTGGGGTAATCAGGATGGGTGTGTCAGAGGCAGTACGATTGGCACAGGATAGAGCAGAGTTTAGGGCTGTTGTACATAGGGTCGCGATGAGTCGCAAGCAACTCGATGGCACACAACAACAACAACAACAACAATATTTGAAGTACAGACCTGCATGCAATGATCAAATTCATATTAAACATGAGGACTGCCGTGCTTAAGTCTGTAATTTACTGTCAGCTGATGTGAGTGACTCACTTACTGTTCTGAACATCCTTTTCGTCACCTGTAATATTCCTTCGTTTGGTAGCATTCACGAAGCCCCTGCTAAGTGCCAGACACTCTGTTCACTCACTGCCATTTCGTCTCTTCTCACTCATAACAACTCTATATAGAGTGGAATTGCCCCAGTAGGTTTCTTTTATCAATTTTTTATTTTATTTTAATGAAAGTTTACAGAGACTTTGGATTTCCATTCATTCATTGTTGCACTTTTCTCCCTGCTTACCCCTCCCCCAGTTTGCTTTTCTCTTTGAAAAGTAAAAAAAAAAGAATTCATTGTTATACAATTCTTCCCACCTCCCCCCAAGTCCATTCCACTGTGTAGCTTTCATTCTGGACTCCTGTCATGATAATAATACCTAATCATACATTCCTCCTGAACAGTTCTCTCCCTCATCTGTTTCAATGTAGTATACATTATTTATCCCCTCTTAGTTTTCCCACAACACCAATGTCAGTCCCACTTTACAACAGTGGCACCATGCGATATTTGTCCTTTTGTGACTGAGATAGTTCACTCAGCATACTATCCTCCAGGGTCACCCATTGTGTTTAATATTTCATGACTTCCTTGTGTTTTGTGGTCTTTTTAAAAAAATTATTTTATTTTATTTTATTATTTTTGTGTGTGTGTGTACCGTCAAATCAGATCTGACTGGTACAGGAGGAGATTGTCCCTCCTTCCCCGGCAGAGCATCTGGTGGATTCGAACCATGTGAGACTTCCTTGTGTTTTAATGCAGCTTAGTATTCCATTGTGTGAATATACCAGGAGCTTCTCTATCCATTAGTTTATTGATGGGCACTTGGCTTGTTTCTAACTCTTTGTATTGTGAACAAAGCTGCAACAAACATGAGTGTTCATATATCTGCTTGGATGTCAGTTATGGTCTTTTTGGGGTATATTCCCAGTAGTTGAATTGCTGGGTCAAATGGTATCTCTATTTGCAACTTTTTGAGAAAGCATCATACTGCCTTCCACAGTGGTTGCACCATTTTACATTCCCACCAACAGTGAATAAGGGTTCCCATTTCTCCACAACCTCACCAGCATTTGTTGTTTGCTGTTCTATTAAATTTTGCTATTCTGACCGGGGTGAGATGATAGCTCATAGTTGTTTTGATTTGCATCTCTCTCAGAGCTAGGGATTTTGAGCATTTCTTCATGTGCTTCTTGGCCATCAGAATGTCTTCCTTGGTGAAGTGTCTCTTCATATCCTGAACCTATTTTTCAATTGGGTTGTTTACTTTTGTCTTATTGTGGTGCTCGAGTATTTTATAAATTCTAGATATAAGTCCCTTATCAGACGTGTCATTGTAAAATATTTTTTTCCAGTCTGTTGCTTCCCTTTTTATCCTGTTGGAAATGTTTTTGAATGTGCACAGGGATTTTATTCTTAGAGGGTCCCATTCATCTGTTTAACTCTCTTCAGGTTGTAGATTTTTCAGGATGCTTGGAAGACTGTTTATGTTGTGGGTTAGGGCTTCTAGAGTTCTTCCAACCTTTTCTTTAATGAAGTTTATAGTCCTTGGTTTTAGTCCTAGGTCCTTGCTCTACTTTGAGTTGGCTTTTGTGTATAGAGTGAGTTTTAAAAGGATAAATCTTATCAGGAATCTGTCTCATCTTCCTCCCCTTAAATAGCCAATGAGTTTGAATCTCTGATCGTTCATTTAGCAACCCAGCTCTTCATCCATATCCCACTAGGACAGATGGCGCTGTGCTAGAACTTCTTATTATGTGCCGTCAAGTAGACTGACTTATAGCAACCCTGTGCACAATAGTTTTGAACCCTGCTCTATGCTGAGCCAATCTTAATGCCTCTGACACACCTACACTTATTACTGCAGTTACTGTATCAGTCCCTCTCTTCCAGGGTCTCCCTCTCACCCAGGGTCTTCCTCTCTTATGCTATCCTTCCACCCTTCTAAGCATAATGTCCCTCTTCAAGAACTGGTCCCTCCTGGCAACATGACCAGAGTATGTGAGATAAAGCTTCAAAATCCTTGCCTCCAAGGAGCAGTTTGGTTTCAGCTTGGTCTCCAGGACAGAACTATTGGTTTTCTTGGCATTCTGTGGTATGTTCAGTACTCCTCTCTAGCACCATAACTCAAAGGCATCAATTCTTCTGTCCCGTTGGTCATTGTCCACTTCTCTCTGATTCATACCAAGTAATTGCAGAGACTGTGGCCTGTGTCAGGCGGACCTTAGTCTCTAGAATGACATCATGTTAGGACTTGGGAATATTTAAAATGGATCTGTTGCTGCCTTTCAGCATATAATCCTTCCTGGGTGTATGAAGAGAGTCAGAGAAGGTAAGCAAGAAAATGTTAAAAGATATCATAGGCATTGAACTTTTTTAATGAGTAGAAATTCACTGTCAAGTTGTTAGGGCCATCAGGTTGACTCCTACCATAGTGACTCCCTGTGGAACAGACCGAAACCTTGTGCTGTCCTGGGCTGCTCTCCCAGTCTTCCCTGTGCTTAGCCTCATCGTTACAATCACTGTGTCAATCCATCTCATTGAGTCTTCTCACCTTCCCTGACACTCCACCTTTCACCTCATGTCACTTTCAAGGACTGATTCCTCCTGATAAAATGCTTAAAGTATGTGACAAAATCTCATAATCCTTGCATCTAAGGAGCACTCTAGTTAGCTCTACCAAGATAGATTTGTTTGCTCTTTTGACAGTTCATGGTTTGATCACTACTTTTTGCCAACACAATTCAGAGACATCAGTTCTTCTTTGTTGTTGTGTACTGTCAAGTTGGAACCGACCCATAACTGACCCTCAGGCAGGTTTCCAGAGGTGGTTAATAGCATGGGAGGAGGATACCCATCCTTTTCCATGGAGCGTCTGGTGGTCTTGAACCTTTGCAACTGCAGTTCAGCTTCTTGCCACTAGGCCATCAGAGCTCCAATTTATTATATACATAAATCCATAAACTGGGTTGTGTGCCTTAATTTTTTTTATGGTAAGTACAAACAGGTTTGTCCTGGAGAGGGTGAAGCCAGAATGCTCCTTGGAGTCAAGAATTCTGAAGCTTCGTCTGACATACTTTGGGCATGTTGCAAGGAGGGACTGGTCCTTGGAGAGGGACATCATGTTTGGGAGAGGGGACGGGGCGGTGCAGGAGAGGAAGACCTTTGATGAGATGGATTGATTCTGTGAGTGGAGTGGTGGGAATGAGTGTGTTTGAGACGGCGAGGTTGGCACAGGATAGAACGGCGTTTAGGGCTCTTGTACATAGGGTCGCTATGAGTCACAGGCGACTCGATGGCACGTAACAACAACAACAACAACAACACAACAATAATTTCCAGTAGAAAAATTTAGACACCATAGCTGTCAACAACCTGAAGTCACAGAATATTAAGCAAAGGATCAATCCTTAGAAGGCAGTGATATTGGAGGCAGACAGCCTACTTAGATGCGATCTCAGTGAGCAACTGTGATGTTCTCAGGTAGGGTGGTGGCAGTAAAAAGAGTTGGTAGAGTAGCTTGGGAAAAGGAAGTCCCAGGGTTGTAGCTCATGAGGCCCCAAGACATGTAGATGCAGATGCTAAGTAAGCGACTGGAGAGGCAGTGCAGTAGTGTAGGCAGCTTGCCATGGGAAAAACAGATTTGAGGGATGAAATGGGTGGACAGGGGCAGCGAGGATGAAGATGAGATCTCCTTAGGGAAGGGGAAGAGGGTGAGAACAGACAACATGCCAGGGAAGAGGAATATGCAGGAAGAGAACTGATGAGAAGGCTTAAAAGAATCAAAGTGAAAAGATGTAAACATTTGGTGGAGGTGAAGGGGGTCAGAGGCAAGAAATCAGAGGTTGGGCGTGCAGCTCAAGGGCAGGACGATCCTTCCTCACCCCCTTTGAACTTGCGCCTATGGTTCGTGATGCCCACAGATAATCACCAGGGGACTTAAAAGTAGTGGCAGTCCTTCCTTTTGGAAAATAGATCCCATGATGCCCCTGCCCTCCTAGAAAATGTGGTGGCAAGGTGGCTGGGCTTCTGGAGGGTCAGGTTACAGGCTCCGCCTGAGATCTCTCTGTACTGTTCTCTGTCAGTCTGTTGTTCCCTCTCTTGTATTCCAGCCCCAGCTCAGACATATCAATTTGATCTGTCCTGGCAATTACTCTTACCGTCTTCTTGTAGGTTAACTGCAATCAGTGATGGGTAGTTTCTTGCAGATGGTACCCCATGGGTGCCCTTGCAAAACACCCGAGCAGCAGAAGCTAGCAAGGTGGACACTTGAGACTTTGACCAGCTATGGCCACGCAAGATTGAAGAGGGGAAGGAAGGGAACTGGATTTGAGAGCTGTTGAGCCTGGAACAGTGGAACAGGGACATTTCATGATTGTTTTTATTATCATATGATTGTTGCCTATAGAAATAGCAGAACCAATCGCTTCTCGGCCTTTTGGCTAAGATCAAGTGTAGAAATAGCAGAATTTAACTAAAAATCACCTTATTTTTTTGTGTGTATCCTTTAGTTTGAGGAACACAAAATCATGTGCCAGGCTCTCTCATCTGTATTCTGGGAGGAACTAGGTGGAGTTTAGTTTTACTGAAAGGGAAACAGATTTAAGCCATGTAGCTCAGAAGTGGAAGATCTGGGATTTGAACTCATGTCTCTATGGCTCAAAAGCCCGTGACCCTTCTCTCGCCCGTACATAATCATGGATCTGCATTACAGGCTTACGCCTGGGTGGGGAAATCTTGCTATTTACTGCTCCCTGGAGCGTTGTGGTTAACATCCATGCAGACTGAGAGGGTAATTCCACAGAATAAATCAAATTGACATGTCATAACTATTTAGAAGGGCAAATAGTTCAGGGATCCTCCAGACCCCTCCCCTAAAGCCTAGCCAAACAGTCCCCTAGCATTTTACAGCAAGTGTTGCAGCTCGGTCTTTTGAGTAGGCATTAATGTCAGAGTGTGGTTATGGCTGCGATCCTTCCCCCCCTAAGCAGCTCTTTCTCTTCTGAACTGTATGGCAGCTCATGGTTGTTGAGGTTGAGCCCAGGAATGTTTTGAAACATTAATTTGGTTTGACATGACTTGGTGCACAAATTAATTATTCAGGCACATATTGTTCCACGTACATGAAAAGAATGAAACTCTAGTGAGTTGCATTCTAACTACCACATGTGAATTGTAACGTTACCAGCAATCAGGCTATTAAGGAACAAAAGCTCGCAACCTATAGCAACTCCGAGTTTGGCCAGTCCCACCAAATTAGCATAAATATGTGAAGCAATCAGAATCGTTTTGGACTTCCTAGGAAAGTGTCCCCATTGTTACCTAGTTCTGAAAGAATGTGGAATAAACTCTTCATTTAACTGAGTATAAAAATATGTCTGCTATGCCGTTATAATCATGTGTCATTAATCAGAAAATACTGCAGAAACTCTGACAAATTAAAAACACAAGGATGTGTCTGCAAGGGTTTCTGCAGCCATTAAAAAGCTGCTTCACCTCTCAGGCAGCCTCTTTTTATGGCAGCTCCTTGCTCAGTGCACTGACATCTTCAAAGGCTCTGACATCTGTCGGCCTTTGAACTACCATTAAAAAATATTATCCCATTTCCATTCTTTTATGCCCATTTTTTTAATTATAGCCCTTCTTTCAAGTTGGGAACATGGTTGGTTTAAATGATGCTGTCCTTTCGTTTTCAGCCACCCAGCTGCGGTTTGAATAAATTGATGTAGAATCAAAGGCGGGACTTTAAAGGAAAAAGGTTTGATGGACTTGGACTCCGAACCAGATGAGGTTTTATGATGAAAAGGGTTTAATCCCAGCACAGGCATTGCTTCTATCAGTTGAGCAGTACAAAGCAATTCATATATATAGGTTCACGCGAAATGATCTATTTTTTTTTCCTAACAGCACAGATCTCTTCAGGACTTGCAAATGTGGCATTAGCTAATATTCAGAGAGCTGATTTCCTTTCATCCACCAGAAGCTTATGATTATAGTACAGTTCTCGAGTTGGAAATGAGAGCTGCAACACAGATTTAAAGCTGTGCTGTCTGATTTGTATTCAATCTGCATGTCACTGCGGGACAGGCTAGTCTGGGCCAAGCTGGTTCAATACAAGGAAAACCAGTTTCATCATCTGAGATTCTTAGTCAAAAATACGATTGCCAGCTAATTAAGACAGCAGTCTCATGACGATTAGCTAGGTGTTTGCTTGATTGGTATCTCTTAAAATGTGACAAGAAGGCTGTGAAGATGTGTCCTGCCTTCTATTAGACATTCTTCTGGTACTCTGAAAGAGCTGAAGTGTATTGCAGGGTAATGGAGTATAATCAGGTTATTCAAATTCAGTCTTTTAAAAAACAGAGATGAAATTTAATTTTAAAAGAAATTGCTTGTTTTCTAATTTGCATTAAAAGAATTATCCCCATTTGATTATTGATGGAGGAAAACATTTATGAAAGCCAATTTCAACATAGTGCTTACTGTGTTGAATGCTGTCGAGTGCTAAATATCATTCTGAACCAAATACTTAAGTGCTGAAACAAGCAATCTAACTCTAAGCCTAGATCATAGGTCTGAGTGCAGTAGATAGTTTTTGTTTTGGTTTTTTATGTTCTCATAGAAATTCAGGACAATAAGTGTTTTCCTCAAGAGAAAAGTGCACCTGCTTTATATTAGAAATTTATTGTCTTACTTTTCAGAACTTTTTAAGAAATGGTTTGTCCATTTACTTGGAAGGTTTGGTACCATTTAGTTCTACTGACTTGATGGTTCTGTACCACTTTTGTCTTTTAAAATTTCCACTGAAAACTATAAAACAATGTCTAAATCATACATAAAAGAAATTCTAAATAATTAATTTTAAATTAACAAAGCATAAACTCTTTGAAGATACTTGTATATATACCAAAAAGAAGGACAGTGTTTCTTTTACTGTGTCCTGCTTCAAGGGGTCCTAGTGACACAGTGGTTTAAGTGTTGGGCTGCTTACCAAGGTTGGCAGTTTGAAACCACCACCTCCTCCCCAGGAGAAAACTGAGACTGTCCAGGCTCATTAAGATTTACAGCCTTGGGGACCCAATGAATAGTAGTCATGAGTTGGAATATTGCCTCAAGGGTAGTGGGTTTGATTTGGGTGAAAGTCTATTTTATGTTTTAGAATGTTCCTTTTTTGTCTTTTTTCTTTTCACTCTAGAAGGAACAGGACAAAACCACTTTTATAGATAATTAAAAATGCCAAAGACTAAAAAAAATGCACAAAAAGCTATTAGAGCTAATAGGCCGATTTAGTAGAGTGGCAGGATATAAGATTAGTATCCAAAAATCTGAGGGATTTCTCTACAGTAACAAAGAGAACTCAGAGAGGGAAGCCAAGAAAACAATACCACTTACAATAGCCAACCACAAATTGAGATACTTGAGAGTGAACCTAACTAGAGATACAAAAGACCTATGCAAAGAAAACTACAAAACATTTCTGCAAGATACAATAAAAGCACCTAAAGAAATGGGAAAATGTGTCCTGTTCATGGACAGGAAAACTCAATATTGTGAAAATTATAATCCTGCCAAAGCATTCTTTATGTTCAACACAATCCTAGTCCAGATACCAAATTAATTTTTCAAGGAGATCAAAAGGGAAGTTGTCAAGTTTAATTGGAGAGGAAGGAGACCCCAAATAAGCAAAACACTTCTGAGAAACAAAAATAAAATGATCTTACTTTTCCTGTTTTCCTTAATAGTGATAATTCTTCTTAAAAATGAAAATTGGATTTTAAAATGTCTCTTTTTAAAATCCTTCTCCAGTTCATTGTGTAGATTAGAGGCACAAAGGAGACTTGCATTCTAGGGGAGAGCAAGTCCGCGGGGCTGGTAATTCCATTGTTCAAATGTGTGTGATCTTTGGCAATGAAAGATCTCCCCTACTGTTATTTACTTTTATATTTTAAAGTAAATGCCAGATTATTTTGCATTCTGAAGAATTTCTCCCCTGCTGAAGCTATCTTAGCTACAGTCATAGCAGCAGTCACTGGTGTCCTGTGACCCATCGGACACATAGTGCCCACTTACATTTTCTTCCTCTGGGGTTGAGTGGGAAGCTCCTGTCCCACTTTTAGTACATGCTTCCATCTTGCTGGAGCTTGTATAAGTGTGTAAATCTAAAGGAATAGACCTTACCCACCAACTCCAGCACTGGAGACCCCTCGGGACATATATGTCCCACTAATTTTTCTAAAATTCATGATATAAAGAAAAAATAATACAAAATACCTTCTGTTGAGGAGAACACATGGTTTCACAAAAATTTCAAAGGAGAAAATAGTTCCATATTGAAAGAGCTAAAAACTTTTACATAAAAGGGAGGGGGGATGTTGGTCCGTAGAATGCTTTCCATTTTGTGGTCTTGGGGTGATGTTCCTTTACCCTGATGTGGTTTTTCTCTTCGAGACTTTCTAGAGCTCCTCCGGTACATAAACGAAGTTCACTCTGTAGAACTCCCACTCACACGCTGTTGAGGGGTTTCCACTGTGAGGATAGCTGCGGTAACTGTGTCCTGATGTGCTGCTGGACCACAGAGCTATCGCTGCTGCTTTCATCCGTGTCCAGTGGGTATGATGTTGTAATTAGGGATGGTTATTTGGCAAAGGGAACACAGTCTGAGATCATCTTCAGGAACTTCTTTAGTCCTTTCCAGGCAATAAATTAACTTTTAAGGATAAAATAATAAGATGGTTGTTTGAAGCTATGTCTGATGACCAAGGGGGAAAACACACACACACATGCGCGTGCACGCACACACACATCCTTTCTTCTTTCTGTTTTGCCTCTGAAGTTAATACATGAAGTTGGCTACATCTGTTCTCATAAAAATGACACAAAGGGGGAAATACATCATTTAAAGAAAGTAGCATTGCTGTGTGTCTCAGGGGGCCTTTGACTTACTTTGACATTCGACTTATCCCTATATTTGTTTTTTTTTTTTGATCCAAATCATAAACATTCTCATCTGAGATTAAGAATTCATTTTGGAATTAATAAGTGCTGCCTTTTAATTGGACAGCACTGTGAAGACTGAACGACTGGGGGAGATTTTATCACTTGAGTAAGGCCAGTAATGGCATTGTTAACCCATATTGAGCATCCCACAGGCCCCAGTGGCCTCTCTGTTCTGAGGCCAGAAGTGTGACCCCCCATCCCTAAGTGAACGTCTTCATATTTGAACTTCTGAGTGTGTTTGTTGGCTCTAACTATGTTCTAACTAAATCCAGGAGCCCAGAAGGCCAGCATCATGGGCTGTTAGAAGAGGCCAGGCATTTGTTAGAAAGTCCTTTCACAATAGATTGTCCCCACATTACACAGGAATGAAGCTCTGCCTCGCTCCATTGGTTGAATTAGTGGAAACTGCCTTCAGAATCTTGTCTGCTTTCATGAGCTAGGTTCCCTCCCCCTTTTAAGTTCCTTTTTGTATTTGATGTATGACATGTAGTTTCAAAGCTGTCCCTCAAAGAGGATACTTATGTATTATATAGAAAAGCTTGAAATACAAAGTAGTAGTGTACTGACTAATGTTTTGACCTTGAGGCCTCTCTTTCCTTTTTGGTTTAGGTTTTCCAGTTGGCTGCTGGCATAATTGAGTACTTTAATACCACTGAATCTTGGCTCCCTAAACTTAGACACTTGTTGATACCTTGCTGTGAAATATGAAGTTTTAACTGTCATGCTTTCTCTCTACCTCATTCTTCCCTCCCAGTATTGACTATTCCTTTTAGTTCTTCACTTTTTTGACATTCACAGTTTTAAATGCTGTACTTCTGTATCTTTCTGGTTTGTACTTGCTAGAACCAGTCCTTTACTTTTTCCAGTCTGAGTGAAGGGTGTGATGCCCTTGAAATTCTTCCCTTGTCTTTTTTTTTTCTTGCTTCTTTTGCCACTGAAAAGGTACCCTAGTGGCGTAGAGGGTGAAGGTTGTTGGTTGGGCCCCCTTGCTGCTCTGCAGGAGAAGGGTGAGGCCAACTGCTCCCGTGGAGATTTCTAGCCTGGGGAGCCCCGGGAGACAAGTCGTCTCTGTCCTTTGGGGTCACTCTGAGTTAGAATCAATTTGATGGTGAGGAATTTGGGTTTGGAAACAAACCAGAGAGGTGATATTACCGCAAAAGTAAATGTGAACTTACACATTAAAAAAAAAAAAAATTAGAAACTAAAGTTTAAACTCATCACATGCTGAAGCTAAGCCTAGGACTTTCTAAGAGGTAAAAATGGTTCAAATTGGTCATACCGTCTGACTCCTGATCAGAAGCAAATGGACACCCTTTTTAGCGGAAGTACCACTGAGGCCCACAAGTATTCCACCAATGAGATGAGAGAAAAACATGTGAGAACACAAACTAGCGTGAGCGTGAGCCCGCCACAGGAGAAATGACTAATAAGACTTCATAGATTGTAACTTTAAAATCTGGGTAAACTGTTTAAAGAAATAAAACGTGAGTCACTAAAGCAGCCAAAGATTATAAAATATTTCAAGCAGAACACATGAATTGAAAAACAGAATTTTTCAAAATGAAAGATGTCGTTACAATTTGACAACCACCACCACAAGTACTTACTGATATATTTTTTTAAAAATCACATTATTTTTAATTGTTTTGCTTACAGAGTTTATCTACATTGTTTCACACTATTCATCATTCACATTGTGTTCCACCCAATCATTTTCATATATTTAAAAAAAAAATCAGTCACCACTGAACCTTGCCCATATTACCCTGTCTTTTCACCTGGATTCCTCCCATTTGCTTTCCCTCCTCCCTCCTCCCTCCACCCACCAAACTGTGCAGCCCTGTGGTTTCAGAGGTACTTGTATAGTCCGTGGCTGCACTGTCCGCCATAGCCAAAAGACAGGAAGAGTTAAAAAACAAACAAACAAACAAAAAACCCAACAAAGCACTAAGGCCCAATGCAGCCAGATGTGTGGTCATGAATTCAACTCTGACTTACACTGAACCTGGATGACAGAGTAGAACTAGCTCATGGAAGGTGACTGACACACCTTTATCTTGTAGAGTCTCAAACTCAAATCTGCATCACCCTGTGACCTTAAAATGAAGAGAGTAGACGGAGCAAGAGAATTAGCTATCCAGAAAGTACATTTTAACTGAAATGTAGCATTAAGTCAGGAAGACAAAAGATTTTGAAGTTTACTTAACAAACGCATTGGCATCAAGGACAAAATGATTCATGGCTGGTTCTCCACTGGGTGTCTTATGCTGTAGATCACACAGGAGGAGCGCACATCTCTCTCCGTCCAAGTCACTGGTGGATTCCAACCAGCGGAGAGGTTAGCAGCACAACTTCCTGTGGGTGGCGCTGCTCCCCAGCAGAGCTCCATGACAGGTTAGGAGCTATGGAGTATAATACGAGGTCTAACATAGATCTAATCTGAGTTCCAGAGAGAACCGAGGAAGGCGCAGTCCTGTCACTTCAAGAGACAGTTATCATCTGAGGATGTCTGAGGATTGGTTATTGTTGTTGTTAATTGCCTTCGAGTTGAACACGACTCATAGCAACCCTATGAACAAAAACTTGAAGCCCCTGTACAGCTATTGACATTTATCAAAGTTCATAGAGTTTCCGGAGGCCTGTTATTTAGGAAGTGGATGCCTCTCCTGCTTCCAAACCTGTCATAGTATGGTATTGTTGTTATATGCCACTGAGTCGCTTGTGATGTACCCTATGTACAGCAGCTCTGAACCCTTCCCTGTCCTGAGCCAGTCTCACTAACTCTGACACACCAACCCCTATCGCCCCAGTTACTGTATCAATCCATCTCATCCTGGGTCTCCCTCTCCTGCGCCATCTGTCCACCCTTCCGAGTTTGTTGTCCTTCTTCAAGGACCAATCTCTCCTGACCACGTGCCCAAAGTAAGTGAGACAGCTTCAAAATCCTAGCCTCCAAGGAGATACTTGGTTTCACCCTCTCCAGGACAGATCTATTTGTTTTCTTGGCAGTCCATGGTATGTTCAAGACTCTTCTCCAGCACCACAACTCAAAGACATCTATTCTTCTGTCATCCTTATTCATTGTCCAACTCTCTGAAGCGTAACAAGTAATTGAGAAAGACCATGGCCTCAATTAGGTGCATCTTTGTATCTAGGCTGACGTTGTTGCTCTTCAGCATTCTGGATCAGAGGACTGGTAGAAGATACCAATATACAGATTCAGGGAGAGGAGGAGATTGTCCACCCTTCTCTTTCAAAGCTGCTGGTGGATTTGAACTTTATGTTGGAGCACAGCTTCTTACCATTTTTGGCCACCAGAATTTGCTAATATAGATAGATCAGTCAGTCAATCAATCAATCCATGCCTGGACACATGATAGTGAAACTGCAAAACATAAAAACAAAAGGAGGGATTTAACAGAGGGAGAGAAAGTATGGACCACCTGCAAAGCAATAATAATTGGGTCGCACAGGAAGTCAGAAGACAGGAGAATAAAATCTTTCACACATTGAGAGAAAAGCATGGCTGGCCCGGGCTGGTGGCCCGCTCAGGCTGTTGCATTCAGTCTGCAGTCTCTCAAGAGCTTGTGAGGGGAGACCTTCCCTTTTAACATTAATTAAAGGGCAAAAATTGCTACATTTTGTAGCTTAAAAAAAATGGAAAGAAACAATTAACCATTAGAAGGTCTTTATTAAGAAATTCGTACAAAGGGAATTACATCCTATTGTTAATGATATCTGTTTAAATGCACAGCAGATATCACTTAGGATGTATTTCATGTATTAAAATCCTAATGATACCTGTTATCATGTTTTCTAACGTTTTTAAAGAAGTCCAGATCTCTGCAATTAGTGAAATAACAAAACCAAGAAATTGCAAATATATGTAAAGCAAGTAGCAAAACTCTCATTGTTTGTGGATGTCATACATGAAAGCTTGGCTGTGTCTAGGTTTATAAATAACTAAAGGCTGTATATAAAACTAATGTTGTTCGGTGCCATTGAGTTGAGTTTTTATAGCAACCCTGTAAATAACAAATATGAAACTTGTCCTATCCTGTGCCATCCTCATCTTTTTTTTTATTATTATTATTTTACTTTATTTTTCTTTCTTGTTGTGCACCATCAAATCGGATCCGCCAGTAAGAGGAAATGGCCCCTCCTTCTCCAGCGGAGCATCTGGTGAATTTGAACCGCGTGCACCTTTGGGATTGCAGTACAGCTTCTTGCCGCTAGGCCACTCCAGAACTCTCATCCTCCTTATCTTTGACGTACATTCCCAAAGTATGTGAGATGAAGCTTCACCATCCTTGCCTCCAGAGAGCATCCTGCCTGCATTCTCTCTAAGACCTATCTCTTTGTTCTTTAGGCAGACCAGGGGATAGTCAGTACTCTTCCCAGCACCTCAGCTCATCAATCCTCCCGTCATCCTTATTCATTGCCCAGCTCTCAGATGCATAGCAAGTTATTGAAAAGCCCATAGCCTGAATCAGGCATGCCCTAGTCTTCAAACTGGCATCATTGTTTTTCAATAATTTGGAGAGGTCCCTGACAACAGACTTGTCCAAAGCAGTATGTCGCCTGATTGCTCATACCAAGGGATCCAAGTAAGTAATTGTGGATTCAAGTAAGAGAAAATCATTAGCAGCTTCAAGCTTTTCTCCATCTCTCATGATACTGCTTATCAGTCCAGCGATGAGGATTTGTCTTCCTGATGGTGAGCTGTAATATATGTTGAAGGCTTTCTTCTTATATGTTCTACAGCAAGTATTTCACGTCCTCCTCACATTTCAGCAGGCAGGGTTGCATCATCTGCGTAGTGCGGGTTGTTGATGAATCTTTTTCCCATCCTTGTCTCACATTCCTCTTTGCAGAGTTCAGCTTCTTTAATAAATCAGCCTGGAGATTGAATATGTATAGGGAAACGATACAGCTGTGACTCACACCTTTCATGATTTTAAACCGTGTGGTGTTCCCTTGCTCTGTTCAGACGCCTGCTTCTTGGTCTAGGTATAGATTTTATATGGCCTAATTAGGTGTTCTGAGAATCCCATTCTTCTCAATGTTAGGCATAATTTTTTATGATTAACACAGATGCCTTTGCTCAATAAAGCACAAATAGACTGGACGTACTTTTGGTATTCTCTGTTTTCAGCCAGGACCCATCTGACATCCACAATATGACAGCTGATATACCTGGGGCCACAGCCTCTTCGAATCCTTGAACTTCTAGAAATTCTATGTCGATGCATTGTTTACTCTGGCTGTTTTTTTTAAATTATTTTTAGCAATATTTTGCTTGCATTTGATATTAATGATATTGTTAAATAACTTGCATATTCTGTTGGATCATCTTTTTTTGCGAGTAGGAACAAATATGGATCTCTTCTAGTCAGTCGGCCAGGTAACTATACGCCAAATTTCTTGGCATAGACTGGTGAATACATCCAGGGCTACATTTATTAGTTGAAGTATGTTAGTTGGTACATCAGTTTCTGGGGTCTTTATTTTTTTGCCAGTGCCTTCAGTGCAGCTTGAACTTCTTTCATTACCATTGGCTCTTACTTATATAGTTCTTTATGGATTTTTCAGTGTCAACCAATTATTTTTGATGCAGAGAGTCTGTGTAGTCTTTAAATCTTCTTTTGATGCTTACTGTATCGTTCAAGATTTTGCCCATAGCTTCTGTCAGTATTGCAACTTGAGGCTTGAATTTGTTTTTCAGTTCTTTCAACTTGAGAAATACCATATGAGTTCTTTCCTTTTTATTCTAGTTCTTTGCACATTCATTATACTACTTTGCTTTGTCTTCTCTAGTTGCCCTTTGAAAATCAATAGTGTTGTTGTTGTTAGGTGCCATCAAGTTGAAAATTACTCATAATGACCCTATGAACAACGGATCTGAACTCTGCCCTATCCTGTGCCAACCTCACACTTCTTGACATACTAGAACCCATTGTAGTGATCACTGTGTCATCCCACCTGGTCGAGGGTCTTCCTGTCCTTCGCTGATCCTCTGCATTTCTGAGCATAATGTCCTTCCCCAAGAAGCCCCTCCTGGCAGTGTGCTTCAAGTGTGTGAGGCTTGATCGTCTTTGTCCTGAATTGGGGAGCACTGGGGGTAAAGTCTCCAGCAAGTTGTGCTGTCAGCCCAGCAGGAGCACTTCTCTGGTGGTTTGGATCCACTGGCAAGTCAACAGGCGCAAGATGGACAGTCTCCTCCCATAGTTTCAGCCTTGGAGAACCTGCTGGAGGTTTAGTTAGGAGTCATCTGGATGGCGGGAGAGTGAAATTCCCTTAGTGATGTCATTTCTTCAGGACTGATGTCTATTTATTTTTATACTTGTCTTTCACATTGATTAGTCTTTCCTTTTCTTACCAACTTGAGGCTTTTGCCTTTAATTCATATTTACAAAAGAAATATTAGGGGGTTTTGCTGCCATAACAAATTGCCATCAGCTTTGTGCCTTAAGACAAGGTGAATTTATTATTGTATGGTTGTGAAAATAAGCTATCCAGAGTGAGTCTTAAGGGGCTAAAATCATAGCATTAACCAGGCTGGTTACTTCTGAAAACTCTAGAGAGAACATTTATTCCTGGCCTTTTCTAGCTTCAGGGACCTGCCTGCGTTTCTGCTTGTGATACATCAAATTGCCTTCTCTTGTCCTTCCTCTTCCAACACATCACCCCCCCCCCCAAACGCTGACTCTTCCATCTGTCTCTTCTGATTACATTTCAGCCCTCTGATATTCTTCATATCTGGAGATCTTGAAATTAATTGCATCTGCAAAGTCCCTTTTGACTTTTGAAGACAGTTATTCATAGGTTCTGAGGATTGGGATTTAGATGTTTGGGGGTGACCATTTATCCAGGACAGTGGGATAACTGGTTTTTATTTATTCTACTGTCATGAGTACGGGGTACCTCCCACCGCTCTACTACATACATCTCCCATGCATGGGAGGCTTGAGTAAATTCTGAGGGCCAGTGGCAATTTTAGAGTGTGTAGAGTTCAGGTCCCTTAAATGCCACAATAAAGAGGACTTGATTCTCTGGTGCCTGAATCCACATTAGAAGCTGTGGACTGCTCCAGAGTATTAAGTTGACTTTTTTCTAGGGCTCAAGCCTTCATTTCATTAGACTCTCTGTGTATGGTCTGCAAGCTGGGACCTCCTCCTCTGTACATGAACCTACAGAGGCTTCAGTTTTTCTCTCACTGTTTCATATTTATCGTGCTGGAGCCTAGGAGTGATGGTAGATAAATTGACTGCCACCCCAGCAGAGGATCCCATGCCCCGGTGGTTCTGTCTTTCCCAAGTTGCTTTATATTTCATCATCTGCTTTCTGTCCTCTAGAAACTTATTGAAAGATCTTTGTTGATAGATGCCTCCTGAGTCTGCCTTGTTCCATTCTCTTTGTTGCTATGCTTTTATTTTATTCAGCCATTTTGTAACAGTTCATTGTAACATTCAAGACTACTAAAACAACAATTGTTAATACATCATAATATTCACCTAGAGATGATAAAATATCTATCCATATAATGTCAGAAATACTGTTCTCAGTGTGTAAAGTATTGGTTAAGACTTGTGGTTCATTTATATCCCATATCATATAAAATACTTGGATGAATATTAATTTTAAACAAGTGGAATGATGAGTCAATAGATAAGGAAATCCTGTCATTTCCTCTCCATTCTTACATTGTACTGCAAAGCAGTGTATTGAGCTTAATTGTGTATGGTATTGTCTTGGGTCTTGCTATTCTGAAAACAGAGCCTGAGATAAGAATTGAATGTTTTTGTTGGTAAGTGCCATTAAGTTGCCTGTGACTCATAGCGACCCAATGTACAATAACTCTGAACTTTGCCCTGTCCTGAGCCAGTCTTACTGACTCCAACACACCTACTTCCATTACCCCAGTTACCATATCAATCCATCTCATCAAGGTTCTTCCTCTCCTGTGCTGATTCTCCATGCTTCCAAGCATGAAGTCTTTCTCCTGTCCACATACCTAGAGTATGTGAGAAAGAACTTCAAAATCCTTACCTCTAAGGAGAAACTTGCTTTCACCCTCTCGAAGGCAGATTTGTTTGTTCTCTTGGAAGAGAACATTTTGGTATGTTTAAAACTCTTCTCCAGCACTACAACTCAAAGGCATCCATTTTTCTTCTGTTACCCTTAGTAATTGTCCAGCTCTCTGATGCATAGCAAATAGTTGTGAAGATCATGGTCTAGATCAGGCACACCTTAGTTCCTAGACTGACATCATTACTCTTTAGCCCTTTGTGGAGGTCTCTGACAGCAGACTTCCCCAGTGCAATTCGTCTTTTGATTTCCTTACTGCTTATGCCAAGAGTGTTGTGGAGCTGAACAAACTGAAATTAACAACTTCAGTCTCTTCTCCATCTATCATGGTGCTGTCATTTGGCCCAGTGATGAGAATCTTTGTCTTCTTGATATTGAGCTTCAATCCATATTGAAGACTACAGTCCCTGATCTTCTGCAACAAATGCTTCAGGTCCTCCTCAGTTTCAGCAAGCAAGTTTATGTCATCTGCATGTCAGCACAGGTTGTTGATGAGTCTTCCTCCAATCGTGATGCCACAGTTGTCCTTATAAAGTCCAGCCTCCCAAATAATCTATTCCATGTACAGATTGAAAACGTATGGAGAGAGGTCGTGTCCCTGACACAATTCCTTCCTGATTCTTGAATCATGCAGTGTTTTCTTGCTCTGTTATGAGGACAACTTCCTGGTGCCAGTATAGGTTTCACATGAGCACAGCCAAGGAGATGTAATCCAAGACATTCCAAATAGATGAATTTCAGTAGAAATATGAAAATGGGACAAGCATGTAGATACATCTTTCTTTACACAAATTTACATGTAAGTTGTGTTTTAAAGAAGGAGATTCTTGGGGATCTGAGCTGAGTAGATGGAGTGAGATTTAAAGGGAGACACCCAGCAGAGACCACGTTGAGCTGGTTACCGCTGACAGCAGAGGAGACTCTGTCCCCCTAAGACATCCTCTGTGGTCTCTTAGGCACCACAGGATTGTCCCACCAGTGGGCAAGAGGCTTGAGCATTTAACCATGGGCCTCCTTTTGATTGAGGGTGCTCCATGGGCATCTGCTCTCACATTTCCTGGCCACCTCAGTACTCCCCTGGTACACCTGTGTTCTTGGCTGCACCAATACTGAGGCTGAATGGTCTTCCCTGACTTCAGAGAAAGTACAAGGTGGAAACATTAAGTCCCACCACTTCGTCTTTGGGGTGGAATTCTGAAATCAGGCTGCCGAGGAGATGTGACTCCAGAAACCCCAAATAGACGGATTTCAGCGGAAACATGAAAGTGGGACAAAAATGTAGATTTATCTTTCTTTACCCAGTAACAGAGACTACATGTAGAGCAGCTTGTGGTGATTTGAATTGTGTTCATTTAAAACATTTACCTAGTGAAAAGAAGCTGCACTGCAACACCAAAGGTAAGTGGTTCGAATCCACCAGCTGCTCTGTGGAGGACAAATGATCTCCTCCCTTGAGATTTACTGCCTCTGAAAACCCACCGGAGGGTCAGATATGGGTCAGTTCCAACTTGATGGCACTCAGTAGCAGCTCAGAAGCCCCAAATAATTAAACCACGTAAGTTAATTTTCCGTTCCTCACATAACTCCTCTCAGATGAAAACAATGAAATACCAAAGGCATAAAACCCCAACAATGAAGAAAACCCAAGGGTGACCTCGGGCAGTGAGAGACTTGGGCATGTTTCTGGACACAGTGCTAAGATATCCTCCGTCTGACAGTATATGAAGACAGCTGCTTCCTAGGAAAGAGCCCGTCTTCCCAGGAACCCTGAGAGAAGGGAAATACAATGTTGAAAACAGGAGCCCTTGGAAGGTAAGAGGAAGACCCTCAGCAGGGTGGACACAGGAAGTGTGCCATAACAGTGGACTTGAGCAGGTCAGAGCTCGGGAGGTTGGTGCGGGACAGAGCAGGGTTCACATCTGTTGTTGGAGGGTTGCTATGAGTTAGGGTCGACTCCAAACACCTAGCAACTACATCAGAGCATACAGAAGAGCTGATTTCTCTTTACTACAAGCCCACAATGGCCAGCGGCTCCTCGGCACTCATTCCCTGGGCTGAGCAAACCAAGTGAACTGTTTGGGAGCCGTGCAGGGCAGCCAAGTGTGGGAAATGAGACCTCTAAGCAGAGCCTTTTAGACCTTAGGGATCTTCACAGTAACGGCTCCCTCACCTCCTGCCCTAAAGCACAGTGACCCCTCACCACAAACACCAGCCACATACCTGACAGAGCTTCCACTCGGCATTTTCCTGCCTCCGTGGTGCGTATGAGGAGAAGGGGGTCATCTGACAGAAGAGGCCTGTCTGAGAGGCATGAAAGAGAAAAACTAAACAGATGACCCCAGAGGACTTGGGGAACTTCAAAGCGCCAAGCACACTTGAAGAAAGCAAAACTGAAATGAGTATCAGAGACGTTTGAGATGGGATTATAGTCATAAAAGAACAGGCTGCTAGGAAAGCATTTACACAAGAATAACAAAGGCTTCTAAGAAATGAAAACCATTTTTTTTCACTTTGCCAAAATTAAGTTTGTTGAGAAAATCTTCCCTCAAAAGAGAACAGAATGCAAAATAGTAGTTGAAAATATATTTTATTAAAAAGATGAGACATAGATAATCTAGGACAGTCAACACTTAGCTAAGTTTCAAGAAATACAAAATAGAGTGTTACTTGCAGGGCACAAGCCTTCAGATTGAAAAGCCAAATGAGTCATAAGCAAAACAAACGAAAAAGACCCACATAATATCTCTCATAGATATTAAAACAGAACACTGACGCTCTTGAAGCCTAGCAATTAAGGAGTTGGGTTGCTAACACAAACGCAGGCAGTTCAAATCCAGTGGCTACTCCTCAGGAGAAAGATGCCTAAGACAGGGACTAAACCTTCCAACAAAGAAGGTTAAGCAGCCAGGCTACTAATGGAAAGGTCGGCGGTTCGAATTCACCAGCTGCTCTGCAGGAGGAAGAGGGACAGTCCCCACCCATGAAGATTTACAGCCTTGGAAGTCTTGCGGAGGTCCCTGTGAGTCAGCAGTGGGTGGAGTGGTTTAAACCTTCCTGCAAGACTTCAAACCAGTTCACCCCAGCTTGCCTGCTGCTGAGAATCTGCTTTTCCACCCTTCTGAATCAGAATCTACATTTTACCTAGATTCCCCCAGGTGACTCTAAAAAAAAAAAAGGAAGAAAAGAAGATGAAAAAGTTGTCTGGGGATCATTGATAAGCACCTGAACTTCAACTTAAGCTATGGTTCAGTTACACCATGCCTCCCTATGCAGCAAAAACTGGAGAAACTAATAGAAATTGATGCAGGAGACAGTCTTGGAACCCTAAGCATCCAATGGAAGGATAAAGGACTAGACTGAACACTGCTTGGAAGCAGAAATGAATTGAAAATAACAAAGAAGAAAGTAAGCGTAAGGGCTTTGCTAAGCAGCCTGTGTTAACCGTCTTGAAGCAGGCTGCTGCAGTGCTGGGGTGGGAAGCACAGTAGACCACATAAAGGAATCCCCACGGGCTGTAGAGTAACTGTGTAGATACACCCAGAGTGAAATAAGGGACCAGCTACTGGTTCCAGCCACGGGAAGAACACAAGCACTCTTGTCTAGTGTCCAGAGGAGCGCCCTCACCGTCTCTCCAGCCTTCTGATGATTAACAGCATCAACTCCCCTTCCCCTGAAGCCCAGGGACAGAGGTGGGGTGGGGGCCAAAGTGCAAAAGCTCTTCTTCCTCTCTTACTGCCCGCCCCCCCCCCCCATGACTGTCCCCTACCATCCTCAGCTAAGACTCACAGTGTACCTGTGAAAACGGGTCTGAACCTTGCCCTACCCTGTACCAGCCTCACAAGGTTGATGGAACCCATTGTTAGAGGCATTGTGTCAATCGTCTTGTTGAGGGTCTTCCTCTGTTTCCCTCTACCTTTCCTAGAATGAAGTTCGTACATTGTATGGATGGTATGTTGTACGGGGTATGCTATATGATTGTGACGGATAGGAGAGACCAGAGTCTGAATATCTAGGAATTAATACGGAGCATCACATAACTAGGAGGAGCAAATAGGGGTCAGATTGTAAGGTAAATCACTTTCAGGTAAATAAAGTCAAAGGATCCAGAGGTCAGGAGAAGGACTTTAAGAGTTCAGAGAGTTAAAATAAGAAAAAAGGACGTAATTATCGAAAGTTAAGAATCTAATTAAAACCAATTTAGTTAACAACCATAATTGCTAACGTGCATCAGGTCAGAAATCCAAATCCCATATTACGAAGCAATCGGGTATCAGAGATTACAGACTAAAACAACTTTCAGTCAGCCAAGTGAGCTTGCACAGAGCCCTAGCAAGTGAGGGTTTGGAGAGGAGTCTCTCTTGGCTCGTGGCCTCTTGGGTGTTCCTTCCTCAGCAGGGAGTGGTCCCAGGAGTGGATGAGCAAGTGCCAGTTAGGGCTCAAAGTTACATGGCAGGAGAGAGGATGAAAGGAGTTTGTATACCTGTTCTGTATACCAGAAATAGGGTTTGTATACCAGAAATTACAGTCATCTTGTAAATGATCTGCGTCCTTCATCTTTGAGTGACTTTTCTATATGTAGTTGTGTACGTTCATACAACTAATTGTTGATTGCCGTCAAGTTGAGCACAACTCATAGTGACCCTATGAACAAAAGGCCTGAAACCTTTCTGTAACTATCGGCATTTATCAAAGTTCATAAACCATCTACAACTGAACAGGAAAGTATTAACTGTTTGTTTAGTACTGGCTGGTGGGAGGGAATGACAGGTAGTTATAAGGATTGTTATTGTTTTTGTTGGGTATCCTCTAGTTGGAATCAACCCGTAGCTGACACTCCAGTGGGCTTTCAGAAGCAGTAAATCACACAGATATGGTTGCATACCTTTTTCCTGTGAAACATCAGGTGGACTCGAACTATGTGCCTTTGAGATTACAGCACAACTTCTTAACACTTTTTTAATTGGAGAATGGTTTTAGAATAGCTCAGCTTCTCCCAGAGGTGCATGGTTCGAATCCACCAGATGCTCTGCCGGGGAAGGAGGGGCAGTCTCCTCCTGTACCAGTCAGATCTGATTTGATGGTACACACACACAAAAATAATAAAATAAATTAAAAAAAAAGAAAAAGAAAAACTGAACATTAATGAAAAAAAAGAATAGCTCAGCTTAAATGATATAGAACATTTTTGTTTATCAAAATGCCCATTTTGAATAGATTAAATGTTTATGAGTATTTGAGTTTCATGAGTGAAGACTAACGTTAGGGAGCTTTGGTGGCCTAATGGTAAGGAGCTGTGCTGCCAACCCAAAGACCCATGGTTTGAATCCACCAGCTGCTCCACAGGAGAAAGATGGGCAGTCTGCAACTTACTGCCTCTAAAAACCCACTGGAGAGTCAGCTATGAGTTGGTACCAACTTGACTGGATGCAACAACAACAAAGTTAGGCTAACTGAAATGCCGTTTAATTTTCATTTTTCATGATCTTTATTTCTAGCATTTTTCTGTTGTTTTGAAAAATCTGTTTGTATCCATGACCTTGATTTAGTTACAACATCCTTAATCTGGATATTTTAATATTTTGTCTGTTTACTTGTTTCAAAAGTGTCAGAAGTAGAGTTAGTGCTTTTGTGGCTCTTTTGACCCTCTAAGTTATATTAGGACTTCTGTCTCATTTTATCAGATCTATGAATGTAGTATGAAAAAGTAAAATGAGTATTTAAAAGTGGTGGTCTAAACTAGTTAATTTTTCACTACATAGCTTATTGTTATCAATCATGTTTCTAATATCTGTATGCCAGGTTTAATTCTAGAAATTTTATAATCTTTTAAATATATATTTTGTTTAGGAATACACTTAAGAATCAGTGACATTTTTTTTTACTGGTTCACTTACAAAGTTCATACACATTGTTTTCTGCACCAGATCTTTCCCATTTCCTTTACCCACCCCTCCTTCTACCCATCAAATCGTGTGACCCTATAATTACCCTCCTCCCCCTTGGATCCTCATACGCATTTTACTAGTTATCTTTCTATTTCTGCAGTAAAGGTCTTTTACAGTGTTTGTCTTTATAGGACTGAGTTAGTTCACTTAGCATAATGCCCTCCAGTCTCTCCCAAGTTAGTAGTTTTCAAAATCATTGCTTCTCCATGCAGCATAGTATTCCATCACGGGAATGTACCATTATTTCGCAATTCATTATTTTGTGGTTGGACATTTGGGCTGTTTCCATATTCTTGCAATGGTGAATAATGATGCTATGAACATTGGTCTACAAAGCTCGATTTATACCTCAGCTCTAATTAAGAACAATATATTTATGCGATTTTAGGAAGTTGATTTGCGAGTAGCATTTAAATGTAAAAGGTAAGTTATTAAATATTTATAATTGTGTATTTTATGTTTATAAACAGAGGCAAACAATATATACCTGTGAATATATAACAGCCATTTCTTTTTTCAAGTTCTTTGCATTGCCTGTCTTCACAGTTTTTTTTTTCATTTTATTAATAGATAAGTAAAAGGAGAAAGTAATAAACTCTTCTACTAAATTATTTTATTATTTTAGAAATAAAATGATAGTAAATTATTATGCCCAGGCCAAACTACTGATGTTGAATTGATCCCGACTCGTAGTGCACCTCAAGGACAAAGGAGAACTGCTTTACGAGAGAAATCTGCCATGTCATTCTCAGAGAACAGAGCGGGGGTTCTGACTACTCACCTATCAGCAACCAAGTGCTCTCCGCTAGGCCACCAGAGCTCCTCCATTATTTTTATAACTACTATAAATTATGGAAAAGATCCATTTAGGTTGAAAAGATGTAGAAAAAGGATATATCCTTGATGAACTCCTATCTTGATTTTGAACCATGCCATGTTCCCTTGCTCTGTTCATATGACAGCTTCCTGTCATCTTATGATTAGCTGTTGTAAATGGTATTGCTTTTTTAGTTTCCATTTCTGTGTTTTACTTGTTGCTGTAGAGAAATTCCACTAATTTTTGTGTAATGATCTTGTATCCTGCCACTCTGCTAACCTAATCTACTAGGTATAACAGTAGACCCTTTTTGTTGAGTCTTTGGGGTTCTCTGTGATACTGTCATATCATCTGCATATAGTGACAGTTTTACCACCTCTCTGCCAGTTGGGATGCCTCTTATTTCCTTCTCTTGTCTTGTTATTGTTGTTTTATTGTTAGGTGCTGTTGAGTTGAATATGACTCATAGTGACCCTAGGAACAAAAGATCTAAACTCTTTTCTCGTCTCTGCCATCCTCACATTTCTTGACACAAAGAGCCCATTGAGGCAGTCACTGTGTCAATCCACCTGGTCGAGAGTCTTCCTCTCCTTCACTGACCCTCTACCCTTTTTAGCACCATGTCCTCCTAGGAGCATGCTCAAAGTATGTGAAGGAAAGCCTTGCCATCCGTGCCACCAAAGAGCAATCTGGCTGCACCCTTTCAAAGACATACCTGTTTTTTCTTTTGTGTCCTTGGGAAGTTCAGTGCTTTTCTGGAACGCCACAGCTCAACAGTGTCAATTCTTCTTCTGTCATCCTTATTCATTGTCCAGCTCTGAGATGCATAGCAAGTGATCAGAAAGACTGTGGCCTGACACTCCTTAGTCCTCAAACTGACATCACTACTCCTCAATAATTTGGAAAGGTCCCTAACTGTACATTTTCTCAGTGCTGTGTGTCTCCTTATTTCCTGACTGTTGGTGCTAAGGGTGTTAATTGTGGGTCTAAGCAAGATAAGCTGCAATGAAGTCATGGCAAAAAAAAAAGACTCCAGGAATCAATGGGATACCAAGTGACTTGTTTCAGTTAACAGATGCGTGCACCAGTCTATGCCAGTAAATTTGGAGAACAGCTGTCTGGCCAACAAATTGGAAGAGGTCAGTATTTGTTCCCATTTCCAAGTGATCTAATTTATGGAAACTATTGAACAATATCATTAATATCACTTGCAAGCAAAGTACTACTAAAGATCATTCAAAAACACCTAGAACAGTACATAGAGAGGGAACTGCCAGAAGTTCGGGCAGGATTTAGAAGGGGCTGCGGCACCAAGGATATCATTGCTGAAGTCAGATGGATCCTGGTTGAAAGTAAAGGATATCAGAAGAATGACTATTTGTGCTGTATTGACTATGCAAAGGCATTTGACTGTGTGGATCATAACAAGTGGTGGCTGACATTGAGAAGAATGGCAGTCCCACAGCACTTAACTGTGCTCATGCAGAACCTATACCTGGACCAGGAGGCAGTGTGGGAACAGAGCAGGGGAACAATGTATGGTTTAAAATCAAGAAGGGAATGCATCACGATTGTATTTGCTCTCCATACATATTTAATCTGTATGCTGAGCAAATTAGTCAAGAAGCTGGACTCTGTTAAGGTGAATGTGGCATCAGAATTGGAGGGAGACACATCAATAACCTACCTGCATTCTTCAGATGACACAACCTTGAGTGAGGACTTGAAGCACTCACTTGTTGAATAAGATCAAGAAATACAGCCTTCTGTATGGATTGCATCTTAATGTCAAGAAAACAAAGATTCTCTTGTCTTACTGCCCTCTGATATTGAATAGGAGTCATGACAGTGAATATTTTTGTCTGGTCCCTGTTCACATGGGAGTGCCTTGAGTCTTTCTTGACACTGTACTCCAAGCATAACACAGAGATTAGGACACTTAAGGTTTCACGGCAGGCCCATGTGGTCAGTGAAGTTTGTTGCCTGGCGGGGGATAGTGGGACAGGCAGCTCTGTTGTATTGACACTGTTATGCTACCAATATGGACTTAGTTTTTTCTGGATATTTACGTCAAACTTTTTAGAGTCCTAGTATTGGAGCTTCAGTGGCTTAGTGATGAGGACTTGTGCTTCCAACCCAATGGCACGCTGTTCAAATCTACCACCTGCTCTTTGAGAGAAAGATGAGCAGTCTCCTCCTTTGTGATTTACAGCCTCTGATAACCTACTGGAGAGTCAGCTACACATTGGTTCTGATTGAACAGTCCATAACAACGAGAGGAAGTACAGGGTCTACCATGTACAAGTTTATAAAATCAGGGTAATAGCAGGAATATTAGATTAGATCTTCCTATTTGAAATCTGTTGCTTTAATAACAACAGCAATACTAATAAATAGTAGTAGTAAAGACTGAAATCTACTTTATTATTCAGACTTGAGGGAAAATGACTGATTTAGCTGTTTGCTTTGTTTCCACACTTAAAGCACAAGTGTGGCTCTTGCTTTTACATGGCACTGACTTAAAACCTGGTTCTTTGGCCCTTCTGCATGGTTTCTGCATATATTTAAAGAGACTGTTGGAGAAGTACCTACCCTGCACCAGAAAGTACACTTGACAGGAAGGAAATGCTATTAGAAGTAATAATAACGGAGAACTCTTTGCACTGACTTTGGGCAGCCTTTGGGACAGTTTGCAGTTCATTGGAGGCAGAACCTCCTGTCTTTCATTGGCTCATTAGTATCATTGCAACCAATAGTGCTGCAGAATATTCTAGATGTTCTTACACTTAATGAAGCAGCCAACATTTCTGAATACATTGTTTTAGTAAAGGCATGCCGTGTGCCGTAATTACTGCTTTCTGAATGTGAGCAGCTGTAACTTTAGTTTGCACAGAAGATTTGGACAGAGTAGCTAATTCAGAATTAGCAGACAACCTAGGCCAAAACTTTGCTTCTCTGGAAAAGGGAAATACAGTAAGAGAGAGTTTCGGAAATCTGCTTTCCAATTACTTGGATGTCATTCTTCATAGAAGCAGCTTTCTAGTGAGGAAAAATTGAGCTTGAATTTCATTCTTCTTCCAAGGCCAAATAGGTTACCTGTCACTCCCGGAAACCCTCTGTCAAGAAAATAGCTCTAAGTGTTTCTTGGTGCTGCAAATAACATCTCTTCAACGTGCGGGCCCCTGTTCGTTAACCCTGATGCCTCAGCAGAATGCTGGCTTTTCACTGCCTTACCTGAATTTTAGATTTCTAAGACGCTGTCAGAAGTACTATTTGAAGATATTTTCTGTTCAGTATCACTCTCAAGTGGAATATTTCCACTTTCATAATTCCATTTGAATCCAGAAAATGTATATATACTTATATTTTTGGCTTCTGTTAATTATTTACATAGTTTGATTTATAAAATGAAAGCTTGTACCTGGTCACTTTTAATGTGACAGACATTTTTTTTTAGATTTCCAAAATGAGTCGTAGAGTTACAAATCATCCCTTCTCCCTTTTTAATTTTAGCCCTTTTTTTTTCTTCTTCACATTTCTATGGGTTTTAAACTCACTTCCCTCAAAACCTATTTTCAAATAAATAAATTGATTCTTTTAGAATAAAACTAGGAATTCCAGCTTCACTTGGGGATTTTTATCAGCATTGTCACACACACACACACCGCCGCCTGCAAATAATTACCATTTTGTGTGACTCATCACATGTTTTATTTCTCCTTTTGAAATGTTTTTCCTTCAGATTGGCATGTAGATTAATGAGTGTTTCCCTCTTATATTCTCATCCTATCTTTTTAACATTTTTTACCAAATTACTCTCCTTTTTTTGCATTTAAGAATGTGTTTTCTTTCTTGTGAGAGTCATTTGAAATATGTTTTAAAGTGGATTTATTAACCTTTATAAAAATTGTATCTTTGTGAAAAAATTGTATCTAACCTTCAGTTCTTTTCCCACCTTCCTTAAACTCTTTTTCCCTTTCAAGAAATCACTTACTAGTGTCATGGTGAACACAGGTGGCAGGTTTCAACTTGTGTATGGAGCTGCCCTCTGCTCCAGCTTGTGCTGCTAATCTAAAAGCTGCACCTCTCTGGCGGTTCGAATCCCCCAGCTGCTCTGAGGGAGAAAGACGGCCTCTTACTGTACAACTTTTAGCCTTGGAAACAACAGTGGTGGGACGGCTGTGAATCAGTTCTGACTCCACAGGAATGAAGTTTTTTGGTTTGTGGGAAGGTTTTTTGAATCTTCATCCTTCCAAGTGACAGAGGAAATCTCACTGAACTGTAACGAGGACTGGTGGTTTTGTTTTATATATATCTTAGCTGAAAGCAGGGAGTACCAGAGGAATGTCTACCGGTGCTTCATTGATTATGCAAAGGCGTTTTGACTGTATGGATCATAACAAACTGTGGCTGACTCTGAGAAGAACGGGAATCCCAGAACACTTAATCGTGCTAATGTGAAACCTATACTTGGACCAAGAGGCAGTCATCAGAAGAGAGTAAGGAAATATTGCATGGTTCAAAATTGGAAAGGGCATACGCCTGGAATATGTCCTGTCTCCATACCTTTTCAACCTGTATGCAGAACAGATAATCTGGGAGGCTGGGCTCTATGAGAAGTGTGGTGTCAGGACTGGTGGAAGATCTATCAACAATCTGCGTTATGCAGATGTCATAACCTTGCTGGCTGAAACTGAGGAGGACCTGGAGCGCCAGCTGCAGAGGGTCAAGGACTGCAAGCCTTCAATATAAATTGAGTCTTAATATCAAGAAGACAAAGATTCTCACCACTGAACCAATTGGTAGCATCAGGATGGATGGTGAAGAGATTGAGATTGTTCACAGCTTTAGTTTTTTCAGCTCCATTGTCAACACTCTTGGCAGCAGCAGCCAGGAAATGAAAAGATGTATTGTGATGGAAAAGTGTGTGGTTAGAGACCTCTCTAAAGTGCTGAAGTGCAAAGATGTTAGTCTGGAGACTAAAGTGTGCCTGATACAGGCCATGGTCTTTGCAGTCACTTGCTATGCATCAGAGAGCTGGACAGTGACTAGGGAGGACAGAAGGAGAATTGATGCCTTTGAGCTGTGGTGCTGGAGAAGAGTATTGAATGTACTCTGGACTGCCAAGAAAACAGATTCATTCTGGAGAGGGTTAAACCAGGCTGCTCCTTGGAGGCAAAGATTCTGAGGCTCCATCTAACATACTTTGGAAATGTTGTAAGGAGGGACCGGTCCTTGGAGAGGGACATCATGCTTGGGAGTGTAGAGGGACAGCGCGAGGGGAAGGCCCTCTTATGAGGTGGATTGATTGTTTTGGAGACAGTGCAATTCACACAAGACAGAGCAGGGTTTAGGGCTGTTTTACATGGGGTTGCTATGAGTCACAAGCAACTCAATGGCACCTAATGACAATGTGTGTGTGTATAATTATATTATTATATATATAATTTTTTCTACTAGTTCTCTCTCTCTCTCTCTCTCTCTCTCTCTCTCTCTCTGTCTCTATCTCTGTCTCTCTTTAACTCATTGCCAAATATTCAATTATGACCCTCCATTGGGTTTCTCAGGCTATAAATCTTTGTGTTAGGCGACTGCCCTGTTTTCTTGAGGAGCAACTGATAGAGTTGAACTGGTAATCTTTTAATTAGCAGCTCCACATATTACTTACTACAGGAGAGTTTAAAACAGAAATTATGTAACATATATCACATACGCATATTGGGTCTCAGCAAGTTTTAAAAAATTACTTTAAAGACAAATAACTGGCTTTTAGTTCTGAATAACTCTCAGTTATTTAGGGGACTTAAAATGTACTTTATATTTGATAGAACACAGGTTTTAAGCATCAGAGGGGGATTTTTTGGCAGCTTAGATGCAACAGGTTAAAAATAGCTGCCCTGTAGGACCTGGAGAGTGGGTTTCTGGGACGCACTCTCCCGTGACTATCTGCAGCCCTTAGATTTTCACTGTTCCGGTTTTATCAATTACTCTTTCTCTTATCTGACTTGAGGACACATTTTGCAGGCCATTTTAGTTTTGTAAAAATAACATAAAACTATACTTTGTATTTTATACTAGTTTATTTACAATATTCAGATACATTTTTATTTGAAAATTCATAGCAAAAAATTACCACAGATGTGAAAGAAATTTATAACATTTGATTTAATTTGAAATCATTAATTGTTTTAAAAAAATGTTAAAAAAGACATGTAGTTTATGATTATACAGTACATTGATTTTTAGCTATTCAGGTGAATTTAAGCTTTTAAGTGATAATTAACTTTGGATTATAGGCAATGTATCATTAAAGTTTTAGGCATGGTAAACATTAAATGCATGCTAAATAAACTAGTATACTAAACCTCACCAAAATATTAAACAGTAATTTTAAAAAATGGGCAGAGGACCTGAATAGACACTAGAAGGCGTTCAGATGGCCAGCAGTCACATGAAGAAATGCTAAAGATCATTAGCTGTTGGCATGTGGTGGTGTGTCAGAACAGACTCATAGCTGACCCTTCAGTGTTTTCAGAGGCTAGAAATCACAGTCATGGGACTTTGCCTGTCTTCTCTCCTGGATCACGTGGTGGATTAGAGTCACATGCCTTTGGGATGGCAGCACAACTTCTTATCACTAGGCCACTATTAGCCTATTAGCTATTGTTATTGTTGTCTACTGTCAAGTTGGAACTGACTCATAGCTGACCTTTTCAACTGGGTTTTCAGAGGCAGTGAATCACATAAGAGATTCCCTGTCTTTCCCCTGTGGACAGCTGGTAGATTCAAACTGTATACCTTGGGTTGGCATCACAACTACTAATATAATGCATAACAGTATAAACTTTATGTATATTGTGCCTGTAATAAGATTGTTGTTGTTGTTGTTAAGTGCCTTTGAGTTGACCATGACTCATAACGACCCTGGGACAGAAGATCTGAACCCTCTTCTATCTGTGTCATCCTCACACTTACTGACTCAGAAGAGCCCATTGCATCAATCACTATGTCCATCGACCTAGTTGAGGGTCTTCCTCTCCTTTGCCGACCTTCCACCCTTCCCAGCATCATGTCCTTCTCCAAGGGATAGCCCCACTTAGCAACATGCCCAAAGTATGTGAGGTGAAGTCCCATCATTCTTGCCTCCATAGAGCACTCTGGCTGCACCCTCTCCTTGACATATCTGTTGTTCTCTTGGTCATCAGTGGGCCCTTCATTGCTCTTCTCCATCACCACAGTTCAAAGGTGTCTCTTCTTTTTCTGTCACCATATTCATTGTCCAGCTCTCAGATGCACAGCAAGTGATCGGAAAGACTGTGCCCTGAATCAGACTCACCTTAGTCTTTATTAAACTGACATCACTACTCCTCAGTAATTTGGAAAGATCCCTGACTGCAGATTTTCCCAGTGCAATGTACCTTATTTCCTGACTGCTGGTACCAAGGATGTGAATTTTGGATTCATGCAAGATGAATCTGTTGACAGTTTCAATCTCGTCTCCATCCATCATGACCCTGCCTATCAGGCCCATGTAAGATGATACACCACCAAAACCAGAAATTTATATTTTACAAACTAATCATTGAGTTTTTTCCTCCCAAAATTGTGTTAGGGGTTGCTAACACAGAATGTTACCTTCTAGTGTATCTCTTGACACAGAGATTTACTGAGTTGAATTTGGGAAAATTTGTAGTAATTTACCTCAAACACTTTTAGAACTGGAAAAATATATAACAATAAAGCTTATTGGTAATATAATAATCTACTTATCTAGTGTCTGAAAAAAAGGAAGATTAAGTAAGGCAAAAATATATGCCCCATAAAAAGGAACTGTAGATGACAATGATTATTTCCCCCCAGAATCATACAGGATGTCCATCTGGTCACCATGGATTAACCTCAATCCTTTCAATCTTACGCATTTACATTACAGTGGTGTTTGGTGTTTATAACAATGACCTTGAATTATTTTATGATTCTGGAATATTTTCAGATCTTCAAAGAAAGATCAAAATGTTATTGCTGTTTATGAAGGAACCTGCCCTCCCCAGGCCAAGATGCTGGTTTCTTACTGCATATGAGCCTTCAAATGAGTTCATAGTTTCACTAACGCGCAAGCCAGTCAGACCAACTGCTGAAATCCTCCTGGAATGAAGTAAAAGGAAAGGACTGAGCAATTAAGGTGACAAAACAAAACACAACTAACCAAGAAAGGGCCTTTCATTGCCAGCCTGAATTATAGCAGTGCACTTCCTGATCCAACTGCTGCAACCAGCCAAAAAATCAGAGTCACTTCTTCAGACCTTTACACGGTGAGGTTTCCGTTCCTGTGACATTTGAGAACACGCTCCTTGAAAAGACTAAGATGTTTTCCTACCATTTCCTGTACCAGGGGCATCCTGACCTTATTTCTTCCAAGGCAGATTTGTAGTTTTTGAATGCAAATAAGGCTATTGAAAATGGCCTAGCTTGGGTCAAGTGTCCCTTTTCCTCAGTGACATCTTTGATGTTTAACACTTTAAATAAAGAGGTCTTTTGTGGGTTTCCTCAGTCTAGATCATCTTTTCTCTCTTGACCTCTTCGTCCATGGTTGTGATTATGTTTCCAGGTAAACAGAAATCCTTGACAACTTCAATCTTTTCTCAATGGCATTATTGGTTGCTGGTCCAGTTATAAAGACTTTGTTTCCTTGATGTTGATATTTAATTTCTATTGAAGGCTATGGTATTTGATCTTCATCAGTAAATGTTTCAAGTCATTTTCACCTTCAGCAAGTGAAGTTGTGTCATATTGCAGGTTGTTGATGAGTCTTCCTCCAGTCCTGATGCCACCATCTTCTTCATATAAATGACCTACTCAGATTATTTGCTTAGCATGCAGAGACTAAGTAGGCTGAACAGACAGAACCCTGACAAGTACTTTTCCTGGTTTTGTAGCCCTTATTTTGTCCGAAAAGCTGCCACTTGGTTTGTGTGTAAGTTCTGCATGACCACATTTAAGGATTTTAGCAATTTCACCCTTCACAATATTTGTAAATTGTGGTCAGCACACTTGAATTTTTGGCAAGTCTTTGCCAATGGACTCCTGCAATTATTTTGTAAATGATCTTCAGCAAAATTTTACTTGAATTTGATAGTAATTATATTGTTCCATAATCTTTGTATTCTGCCAGTTCCTCTGTTGTTTCGAAAGTTCAGTTGTTTTGAATGTATACAGACAGTGGTTGGCCTTGTAGATGTCTCCCCAATTTCTTGGCTGTCTTTGAAGTTTTCTCCAAAGTGTTATCTGTTGTGGCAAGTCAAAGAATGTCTACGGAAAGGAATGGGGTCAAGACCCCTGTTGCTAAGGTCCTTGTCCTTTTTCTGTAGAAAGACATTTTGCATGAGGAGGCGCTCAGGAACTTGGACTCTTACAATCTAATCCCAAAGTTTCCTTTGAGAGTTCCGCCACCTTGAGAAACCACAGGTATAAATGAGACACAAACCCTTAGAAATGCACTTCGAAGACCTGTAATAGAAAAGAGTCTGCATGTATTCTTAAAATATGAATTAGGTGAGATATGGGTGAGATATGGGATGATTCAGTAGATGTCCACACTGGTGAATAAACCAGTGTTTGACACAGCTAACCAGATAGCTTTGAACTACCTAAAGATCAAAAGTCTAAAGAGATCTGAGACTGATGTCAAAGCAGAGAGTGCCCCAGGAGGTACTCCCCATCCTGTGAAGCTTCTTCCTCAGATGATGCTGACTTCAAACCTCCGGATCTGCCTTTTACCATATTGTTTATTTGTTTCTTTCTAATCATCCCTGTTCATATTGTCTGGCCCTGCCAATATCTGAACCACAGTGTTCTTTACACACTGTTTTCTTGTTTCAGAACAGGGCTCATTGATACTTGCCCTGTCTAATATCTTATCCTGTCTAATATCTAATAATTACCTTAATCTATCATTATTTCTGGAGCTTTTATCTATAGGAGACAAAAGCAGTGGGTTGTGTTTTTTTTCACAGTTCAGTTCATTCCCGTTCCAGAGTTCATGTGGCAGTTGTTTACAGAAAAAGAGAACATTTTATTGCTTATGATATTTATGAAACCATTTTTTGACGGGTAAAAAACCCAGAAATTGAAATAACGTGCTGCTTTTGACTTTTAAAGCTCAAGTCTAAACATATACTTATTGTGTTCAGCATAATTAAAATAGAGGAATCACTTTAATCCATTTTGTACAATTTAAAGAAATATGCTCGCCTTGATATTAATCAAAGTAATCAAAATCATAAACTATAACTATTAATAGGTTCTTAATAAAATGTTTAGTAAAACAATGCAGCATTCACAGACATAATTGAAATAATAATCCACTATGAAATAACCACACCAAAAGAAAAACTGCCATAGAATGTTTGCATTTCTATAATAAAATAGAAGTATATTACAGATTGTTGCTGTTATGTGCCACAGCTGACCCTCCAGGTTTTCCAAGACTATAAATAACACAAATTAGTTCATTAAATTTTAAGAAAGTGTTCCTTTGGCATATATAATCGTAAGTCACTTGTACTTCAAAATCTCTGCATCGTCTTTAAAATTTGTTTTGTAATGTCTGATACAGAAAAGGAATGTCTGCCATCAATAATATGTTAACACTAACACACAAAAAGGGTGCACTGGTGGCCTACTGGCAAGAAGTTGCCCTGGGATCCCAAAGGCTCACATTTCGAAGCCACTAGCTGCTCTCCAGGAGAAGGATGGTGAGTCTCATCCCGTATGATTAACTGCTCTGAAAATCCACTGGGGGGTCAGCTGTGGGTCAGTTCTGACTCCACGGTACACAACCACAATGCATAAGAAGTGCACATAAAAAAATAAACTGACCACCCAAGTAAAGATTTAGAACATCATGAAATTGTTGTCTTTGCACGTTCCTCCTTTATTTCATGCTGCTGACTTCCCTGCCCCGTTATGGTGAACCACTGATTCAGAACCAATTCATAGCTGACCCGCCAGTGACTTCGCAGAGGCCGTTTAATCACATGAGAGGAGATTGTCCATGTTTCTCTCGAGAGCAACTGCTATCTTTAATTTGGGGGTAAAAGTTTACTTTCCGTGTAACGTTATCATATCTATTCTCCAAACAGAGTACTTGTTTCTTTTCGAACTTTAGGAAAACACAGTTCATACTGTGGACCATCTGGCATTTTCAGTGTTTGTTTTCAAGCTGCGTCCATTCTTTTGAGTGCAACCGCATCGTCTTTTAGTCTCTCCTTTAGCTAGATGTGATAACCTGTGGCATGTTAAGAAGTCATTTAGGGGTAATGGATCTGTGGGACTGCTCTTCTGTTTCAGTTTCTGCCACACTGCCTGCCTTGTACATTCTAATACGTGCGTGTGTGTGTACGTGTGTGTGTGTGTGAAGTATTGGCTAATTTAGAACAATGTTCAGCATTTCTAAATGAAACCAAATATGCAGTGGGGGGGGTCTTAACAATTTACATTCACATCAACACTATGTAAAGTAAATAGGCAAACGTTTTTGCCAATATTTGGTATTATCCAAGTTCTTCAACTTTGGTCTTAAAGTTGGTTTTTGTTGTTAGGTGCCGTCTGGTTGGTTCTGACTGGTGGAGAGCCTGAGTGTAACCGAAAGCCCCCCCCCCCCCCGGTTCTGTAGCATCGTATCATTGCTTTGCTTGCATCCGTTGTTCCAGCCGCTGTGCCAGCCCTTCTGATGGAGGGCCGCCCTCTCTCTGTGCTGGTCTCCACTTTCCTAGCATGATGTCCTCTCCAAGGACAGACCCCTCCTGTTAACATCTCCAAAACACTTGAGGTGAATTCTCCTCATCTCACTCCAAATACCGATTTCTTTGTTCTTTTGAAAATCTATGTTGTTATTGTTGTTAAGTGCCGGCGAGTTGCAGGTGACTCATAGCAACCCTATGAGTGAAAGTCCTCAACTCCTGCGTGCGTGACTTTCATCCTTTCTCCAGGTTGATAGGGTGTCTGGAGGAAAGCTATTTTGGAAGTGGATGCCACCCTGCTTCCAAGCTTGTTTTAACCGGGGAGCTCCACCAAACACTGCCCACCATGGGTAACCATTATCACATTTGACACATCAGTGTCACAGCGTTCAGTTTCACAATGACCACAAGTTACCAGCACCATAATCAGAGGCGGCAACTCTTCTTCAGTCTTCTGTAGTCATTATCCAACTATCCCATGTATTTGAAGCAGTTGGAAATACCTTGGCTTGCCTCAGGTGCACTTTGATCTGCACAGTGACGTCTTCAGTTTTTAGCCCTTGAGAGGTCTTCTGCAGCAGATGTATCCAGTGCGCTCTGTCATTTGATGTGGCAGCTGCTGCTCCTGTGGATATCGTGGATCCAGGAGACTAAAATTCTAAACGATTTCAGTCTTTCCTCTGTTTATCACGATGTTGCTTATTGGTCCAGAGGGATTCTGAAAATATTATTGTTATTATTATGAGGCACCTTTGAGTTGACAGCGACTCATAGCGACCCTACAAATAGCGGTTCATCAGCACATTTCTGTATCCTGTACCACAGTGATTATAAAATGATATAAATATAGCCTCATTTGCAGTTGACTGACTTCTAATGACTATGACCTTTTTCCTGTGCTTATTACCTTTTTGCATTTTAAGGTCATGTTTGTGCTCATTATTCTATTGGGTTTATCTGTTGCTGTAGTTTAGAAATTCTGAATACTAGATGCCTTGTATTACCTGTAATTGCAAATTTGCATCTCTAGATAGTAAGGGATTTTTTTTCCACTCATTTTGGTGGGTTTTTTTTTTAATGAACAGCAGTTCTTTATTATTATTAAGTTTATCTAGTTTTAAATCTGATGCATTTTAGTCATAAGTAATTCATTTTTTAGATTAAAATCATAAAGCTATCCTCTATACTTTTGTAAAGTTTCACATTTCATATTCTACTTTCCTGAGAATTAATTTTTTACAAATTAATTGAGATGTAATTACTATACCAATTTTAGAATATTTTCTTCACTCCCTCAAATCTCACCAACTTTTACATGAGCTCTCTGCGATGTGAAAGATTTATTGTTCAAAATGTCTTCCTAGCCTTTGACTCTGATTTTGCCACATATCTTGGTGGGAACGTGTAAATAGAGTGTATGATTCTTTCCACAATAGAATTGGCCTTTTTTACCATTGTACCAGGTTCGAATTGAGCATATTCAGTGGTAGAAACTTGGGACTCTCGCTTCCAGTAAGGAAGAAGCAGCAAAGAGTGAAGGGCATGTCCTTCGAGGCCAGAGGTTCTGGTGCCGCTCAGAGCAACGCCTACCTGAAAGCAGTAGAAACTTCAGCAGAGAATTAAGGACTGGCATGGGACAGAGTTGGCATGAGACTCTTGCCCCAAAGCCAGAGGTCTTCACCCGAGCTTGCTGGAGGACTTGCACCACAGCCGACATGACTAATGGAACATTGACTTGAGCCATGAGGCTGAAGGTCAAAGGGCCTGTGAGCCTCATGAGGACACGTGAGCCTCATGGACACTGTCTAGACTGGAGAATTGTACATGTGAGAAACCATCTGGACCGAGGAATTGTATCCTGCTGTGAACCTTAATTGTAACCTGATCACTTTCTTCATAAATCCCATAGCCATGAGAATGGTTCTGTGAGGTCTATGTGGCCATTGCAATGGATTTTAGACCCAGTTGACCAAGATTGCTGTTGGAATTAGTGGATGTAGGTGCCAGGAGCTTGGGAGACCATGTATGACCTTACAGGAATAGTATTGTACTGTTTATAAATGTTATTGATGGGAACAGGTACCCTTAGTGGAGTTAGTACAGGTCACACTTAGCTTTCCCATGCGACCTACACTCATTTTAGACTCTTCCTGCCCTTCTAACATCCCCATCCTTAGACAGACACTGTAATAGGAGCAAGGGCTGTGTTGGGAAAGCCACATCCTATTTCTACTAATTTTACAACTGTCACCATCATCCAGCAACACAAATCTAATTCCCATGAAGTCAGACGTGTCCTCTCAAGCTGCTGCACCTACTGCTACTAATCCAGGGTTTGATAGTCATTGCCAATGGCCACACAGACTGCCTCTTTCTTTTACTCACATTTGTGGGATTTATTAGGGAAACTGGCATAGGGAAGGCAAACGATAATCACACAGTGAAAGTTCAAGTTTAGTAAATAGCAGTTCCAAGCTGGGGTTGATAGCAGGACACAATCTGTAAATTATTTCAGAGAGTGTCTCAGTCAACAGCAGGATCCAGTCCCTCAGCCAGTCTCGGGAGCTTCTCAGTCCACAGCAAAATACCGCTGGTGCAGGAACCGGAAGGAGCTCTCACAAGGACTTGAAGGACACAAACTGCTGTCTGTGCTGCTGCTGTTGCTGCTGCTTTTTACTGGTGTCAAAGTTCCAAGACTTTCCTGCTGGTGCTGCTCAACTTATTAGACTAGCCAATCCCTTGTGGCTCGCCTCGCACACCCTGTGGGGAAGAAATGGCTCGCACACCCTGTGAGGAAGAAATGGCTAATACACCCTGTTGTTGTTGTTATGTGCCGTCGAGTCATTTGCGACTCATAGCGACCCTATGCACAACAACACTAAACCCTGATCTATCCTGCACCAACCGCACTGCCTCTGACACGCCTATTCCGATTACCCCAGTCACCCAATCAATCCATCTCATAGAGGGTCTTCCCCTCCTGCACTGTCCCTCCACCCTCCCAAGCATGATGTCCCTCTCCAAGGACCTGTCCCTCCTGGAAACATGTCCAAAGTATGTCAGACGAAGAAATGGCTCGCACACCCTATGAGGAAGAGATGGCTCGCACAACTGTTGACAATGTAGGTGGGCTGCCAGCCTGCAGGGAAGCTGGATTATATCGAAGCTTGTCCCAGAAGATGGTAGCAAGGCCAAAGAATAATAATTTAGTCAGGCCAAATTTCCAGTCAGCAGACTGCTACAACACAACCAACAAATCTGATTTCTATCTCTATAAATTTCACCATTCATAAATATTTCCTATAACTGTAATCATAAAGAATGTGGTCTTTTGTGATCTGCTTCTTTCATTGTATATAATGTTTTCAAGATCCAGCTCTGTTGGGGGGTGAGGGAAATGGAAAGAATTTGTTCTTGCAAACGAAGTATTCAAATTTTGTAAATAAATTAAAAGATCCAACTATGTTGTAATATGTATTAGTTTTTCATGCTTTTTTATTGTGGAATAAGTTTCTATTATATGTATATAGTAGAATATTATTTTGTATTATTATATGTGGGAGCTCTGGTAGCTTAATGGTGAGAAGCTGTTCTGGAATCGCAAAGCCATGCGGTTCAAATCCACCGGCTACTCTGTGGAAGAAAGATGGGCAGTTCCCTCCCATGCGGTTTCCTGCCTCTGAAAACCCGCTGTAGCATCAGGTGTAAGTCAGTTTTGAATCAGTGATACACAATGAAAACAATATATGGATATATTAAATTTTCTTTATCCATTCATTGGTTCATGTATATTTCGGTTTCTACTCTCTGAGCATTACAAATAATACTGCTATGAATATAAATTCCAGTACAAGTTTTTATGTGACCACATGGCCTTTTGGGTCTATACCTGGTAGGGAGTTCTGGTGGCCTCGTGGGTAAGGAGTTGTGCTGCCACCACAAAGGCATGTACCATATTCACATCCCCGCCTGCTTTGTGGAGAAGGATGGGCAGTTTCCTCCCACGAAACTTACAACCTCTGAAAAGCCGCTTAAGGCTCACATACTAATCGGTTCAGACATGATGGCACACACCAAAAACAGATGCATAGAAATTAAAGGAATTGATTTTGTCTATTATGTAAGTCTTTCTTCTTTATATGAGCATTTATTATGACCCAGCGTAAGTCATCCTTTCCTTTCTAGACTGCAGTGCCAGTTCTCATCGGAGACTGTCTATCTAGACACTCTCTAGTTGGTCCTGTGCTCACTTTTTCTATACTTTCTGGTAATACTATATTCTCTTACTTATAATAGCATGATTATCAGTTTTATTATCTGGGAGGACATGTCACACCACCTGTGTTCATACCTGTGTTTATATTAAGGTTATCAGCTTTCTTAAAAACTTACTGACATTCTCACTGGACACATCAGTGCTGCACTATCACCGCTGAATGGCTCTCAATTAGTACGGTCTTTCACATGATAGTATACTTAGAAAACCCTAAAGACTCAGCAGGAAAACTATTGGGCATGGTTGACCAATTCAGCAAAGTAGCAGGATACAAGATCAACATACAAAAATCAGTTGGATTTCTCTACAGTGACAAAAAGAATGCAGAGCTGGAGCTAAGAAAAACAATACCCTTCACAATAGCTAATCGCAAGATTAAATACGTGGGAGTAAATATAACCAGAAGCACAAAGGACCTATTCAAAGAAAATTGCAAAATATTATTACAAGAAACAAAGAGAGATCTGGAGAAGTGGAAGAATATCCCTTGCTCATGGATAGGAAGACTCAATATTGTGAAAATGGCAATACTACCAAAGGCAATTTATACGTTCAATGCAATCCCAATACAAATACCAATCCCATTCTTCAAGGTGATGGAAAAGGTAATCTCTAGCTTCATTTGGAATGGAAAGAAGCCCCAAATAAGCAAAGCACTCCTTAAAAAATAGAAAAAATGTAGGAGGCATCTCTCTCCCTGATTTCAAATCTTACTACACTGCCGTGGTGGCTAAGACAGCATGGTACTGGTACAATGACAGACACATAGATCTATGGAATAGAATTGAGAATCCAGAAATCAGCCCATCTACCTATGGTCAACTGATTCTTGACAAGGAGATGAAATCAGTTAAGTGGGGAAATGACAGCCTTTTTAACAAATGGTGCTGGCAAAATTGGAAAGCTGTATGCAGAAGACTAAAACAAGATCCACACCTCACTCCATAATAAAAAACCAACTCAGGGTGGTTCATGGACTTAGGACTAAAACCAAGGACTATAAACTTCATTCAAGAAAAGCTTGGAAGAACTTTAGTGGTCCTAATCCACAACATAAAAAGTCTTCCAAGTATCCTGGAAAATCTACAACCAGGAGAAGATAAAATAGATGAATGGGACCTTCTAAGAATCAAATCCCTATGCACATCCAAAAACTTCTCCAATAGAGTAAAAAGGGAAGCCACAGACTGGGAAAAAATATTTGGTAATGACATGTCAGATAAGGGACTTATATCCAGAATTTATAAAATACTTGAACACCACAATAAGATAAAGGTACATAATCCAATAGAAAAATGGGCACAGGATATGAACAGACTCTTCACTGAAGAAGACATTCAGATGGCCAACAAGCACATGAAGAAATGTTCAAAGTCCCTAGCTCTGAGATGCAAATGAAAACAACTACGAGATATCATCTAACCCCAGTAAGAATAGCAAAATATAACAGAACAGCAAGCAACAAATGCTGGTGAGGATGTGGAGAAACTGGAACTCTTATTCACTGTTGGTGGGAATGTAAGATGGTGCAACTATTGTGGAAGTCGGTGTGGCGCTTTCTCAAAAAATTGCAAATAGAGATACCATTTGACCCAGCAATCCCATTACTGGGAATATAGCCCAGAGAGACCATGTCTGCCATCCAAGCAGATATATGCACACCCATGTTTATTGCAGCTTTGTTTACAATAGCAAAGAGTTGGAAGCAGCCTAAGGGCCCATCAACAAACGAATGGATAGAGAAGCTGTGGTATATCCACACAATGGAATACTACGCAGCATTGAAAAACAAGGAACTCATGCAATATTATTCAAAGGGGTGACCCTGGAGGACATTATGCTGAGTGAAATATCTCAGTCACAGAGGGACAAATACTGCATGGTGCCACTGTTGTAGAATGGATCTGACATCAGGGTGGGGGTATGACAGAAAAAAAACTGGATAAATTATGTATATTGTATTGAAACAGATGAGGGAAAGAACAGATTAGAAGTGATATATGATTGAGTATTATGGTTAGCACAGGAATCCAGAATTAAGGTTGCATTGAGAAGTGTACTCGGGGTGGGGGGTGGGGTGGGGGAATTGTATACTAATGAAGGAATTTTTTTCTTTTTTTTTTTTTTTCTCTCTTCAGAGGGGGAACTGAGCTGGTGGGGAGGGGTGGAAAGGGAGAAAATTGCGGCAATGAATGAATGGAAATCCAAAACCTCTGTAAAAAAAAAAAAAATTAAAAATTACAAAAAGAAAAAGATTAAAAAAAAAAGACCGTGTTCTCCTTAGAATCTCACATATCTTTTAGTAGTTGTCACAGTGAAAAATGTGTAATAAAAATAGAAATGGACTTTTACAGATTAATCCTTCATTTGGCCACGTTTCTAAGTATTCTTCTCATTATTTGTTTGTTAATTCATTTTTTATTTTTTATGTCAAAAATCATAACATCAGTAATTGGAAATTTTCAGTTCCTATTTTGCAAAGAGTTTCTGTCATTACATTGTATCTGTCTTTTATCTGACTTTTCTGTTTTAATATATTAATAGAATAAATTTGGTACCGTTTCTTCTAACATTGTACCAGCACCATGCGTGTTTATATGTCTTCTCAGAAAGGTTGACCCGAGAGTGTCCTTTATATGCCTGTCCTCGGCATGGATTTTTAATTGATGTTGTGCCAGCCTTATACATCAAATGCTCTTGGATCCTTCTTTTTCTTTTCTCTCGAAGCATTTACATATGAGTCAGTTATTTGTGTTTGTCAACTATGTGGTGGAGCAAGTCAGTGGCGCCACCTGAATTAATTCTCCAATAAGTTAACAATGCCATTCTTTGAACGTTACTTAGAGGGTACTTTTTTCCATTTTGAAAACAAAATGTCCTCAATTAGGCTGAATTCTTATATGATAATCCTGGCAATCCAGAATCTTTTATAGCATGTGTCCATCTTCCTCCTTTTACCAGAACTTGTCAGGTTTAAAAAAAAAATGCATGATGAAGTTAATCACTTTCTAAGCAAACAAATTTATTTGTATTTTAACTCTGAAGTGAAAATGAGCTTAATTGAAAGTTACCAAAGCACGTTTAGATATAATATCTTTGAAGTTGTGAAAACTTTTTTTTGTAAATCAACGCTCTTTATGTCAGATGATGTTTTAGACCTGCCCATTTATAATAAAGAAAGCAAACACATCTTTCCAGGCGGATGCTGGTAATTTTTTCATTCCAGTTACCAGTACATGCTAATGATTGGGATTCATCCTGGAAAGGGTCAAACCGGGCTGCTCCTTGGAGGCAAGGATTCTGAGGCTCCGTCTAACATACTTTGGACATGTTGCAAGGAGGGACAGGGCCTTGGAGAGGGACATCATGCTTGGGAGGGTGGAGGGACAGCGCAGGAGGGGAAGGCCCTCTATGAGGTGGATTGATTTAGTGACTGGGGTAATCGGGATGTGAGGGTCAGAGACAGTGCGATTGGCACAGGACAGAGCAGAGTTTAGGGCTGTTGTACGTAGGGTCGCTATGAGTTGCAAGCAACTCGACAGCACATAACAACAACAACAGTAAGAAACTTCAGCACTAAGGTATTAACTGATGTTTATTTTTTAGGATAGTTTTTCTATTTGAGACAGATCATTGGGTTGCAGTTGGTGAATATCATTCTGCTCTGATACCACCACTGAGTCAAGTCACATATCTAGACAGCTAAGAAGAGTGTACAAACACAATTAGGTACAGCACAGGTAGGGGTGTGGAGAGACAAGATACAGGCATCATTCTGTGCACTGCATATAGATTCAGTGCTTCTACAGAGCTCTTTCAAATTTGGGGTTCATATCCACCAGCTGCTGTGTGGGAGAAGAATGGGCAGTCTCCTGGGTGATTTACTGTCTCTCAGCACTCGCTGAAGGGTCAGCTGTCCATCAGGTCCTACCTGATGGTACACAACAACACAACAAGAGAGCTGTTCAGAAGAAAGTAATCTTTTGGCCAAATTATGGTAATATGCCCAGAAACAAACAAGTGAAAAGTAATTTGTCATATTTGTTTTATGAGCAATGACACACAATTGGATGAGGCAAATATACAAGAATAAGGGTATAATTCAGTTAACTCTGCTATACTGTGATCATGAATCCCAGAAAGGCACTGAAAAAGGACAGTACACTAATAAATGGAAATGAAGATGTAAAATTACCATGAGAAAAAAGGTAGAACAGTATCTTTATGGCAGTTATACAATTAAAAACTATATGCATTAGAAAATACTGACATTTGATTGGTTATGGTATTAGTGCTTTTGGAAAACTAACATTTCTTATCCATTCTTAATAATTTTGTATTAGTCATTGTGGAAATTAGCAAGCAGAGGTGTACAGTAAGAATAAATTAGTAATATACAGTAAATATGTACTTTTGTTTATGAGACATTTTTCCTACTTTGACATAATTGTGATTAAAAAGCAAGGCCTTTCAAATCAGATTGGAAATTTGGTAACATCTTTATCTGTCCTTTCTCAGACTCTGTTATTTAAATCTTGTCACTTCTTATGGCCTCCATCAAGAAGAACTTTTCTTTCATACTGTCTATCTCATTATGTTTCCGGCTGCCTGCTGGGAACTGGCTTCCATCTAATCTTTTCATTTCTAATCTGTTCTGAGGCTGTATCCAACTTGCTCTTTATCCTATCATTTTTCCTTTTATGACTTCTTATTCCTACTTCAGAGCTGTAACCTCTTCCCTTATCATCTCAGTGTATTTATTAGGCTTATAAAAAATTCTTACTTCACCTGTTTCAATTATGCTGATGTAGTTGTGTGGGTTAGGTTGGGGGGTTTTTGTGGGTTTTTTTTTTTTTAGAAAATAATTCATTTTGCTCCTCTAGTCTGTTTACTTTGACTAGTGGATCCACATTCCCCTGGGAGTCTGATAACATCTTCTGGGGAACAACAAAAGTTCAGACTTTCATCTGTGCCCCCCCACCCCGGCTGAGATTATGGATAGAGGAGATTTGGGGCCTCAAGACAGTGCCATACCTTCCCTTTCACAGCTGATCCATCAGCAAAGTCTGTTCATTCATTCACCTCTTCTTGAAAGAAAGCAGCACAGACAGCCGCCTTGGAAGGTGTGTGTATCCTCCGACCTGGGGGGCTTGGTGAGAACAGTGGAATTACACCCAAGAAATGCCCTCCGTTCACACCTATTTTCATGAATTCCTCACCCCAACATAGTTTCTTCTTGTCTTTGTGCTACCAGACTCATATTAATACCGTGGTAGTTTTTTGCATCCATCCGGGGCATGGGACAGATAACACCGCCCTGTGACAGCAAAGGGAGAAACGACAGCAGAAAGTCAAGAATTCCTTCCCATCGTTCTTCTAAAGTCTCCTCTGACTTCAGCACATACGTACTATCCCGTTCAGGGTTTCTTGTTGCTGTTATTTTTATGATTACTTTTTTTTTATCATTAGTGTTTCAGATTTATGCTTCCTGTGGTTTCTTCTGGGTTGGCCTGAGGTAGGGCACCAGCACCTCATCCTGTTCTGTTACGACACCACTGAGCTCCTTTTAAAACTCCCTTGTCCCCTTGAAAACAAAACTGTTGTCACTGTGTATGTTGGTCTAGTCACAGAAGACTTCTTATGTGTTTCAGAGTTCCAAGAAATTGATTTTTTATTATTCTAACATGCAGATTTTAAAGAAGACTCCTTTTTAAAGCCAAGAGCAGAGACAAGAGATTTCGTTTTCAAGGACCATAGGTCTGTACTATAGATATAGATATATAGATACAGATAGATATATAGATATAGATAGAGATATTTCCCCCTCCCACTGGAGATTTTTGAGAACAGACTTCTCATAGGACATACTTTTTTACATTCCCCTGGACTGTCCATTTCAAGTTGTTGGTTTGCCTTCGAGTTGGAACCAACCCATAGTTCCAGTGGGTTTCAGAGGCAGTAAATCACACGGGAGGAGATTGTCCGTCCCTCTCCCATGAAGCAGCTGGTAGGTTCAAAGTGCCTTTGGGATTGGGGTACCCTATCTCCATCTGCCCAGGGAAGCTCAGGTTTGTTATTTTCGAATCTTTGTTCTCCCAGTAAGTAGATTAAGTTTTTGTCCAGAGATCTGAACCAGACTCTTCTAAGCTAATACACGGTGAAAACAGGTTGAATAGTTCAAGTGTAGGCTTTTAGTGTGTCCTGACTGACCAAAACTCGAAAGAAATGAAAACGTTGTATTTTAATGATGGCAGTCTGATTTGATGGCTTCAATGATTAAATAAATTAATCTGTATAGTATATCAATCACCTTTCTTGGGAATAGGAACAAATATTACACTCTTCCAATCTGTTGGCCAGATAGTTGTCTTCCAATTTTCCTGGCATAGACTGGTGAGGGCACTGAGGGCTGCATTTGTTAATTGAAACAAGTCAAATGGTATCTCAACAATTCCTGGGGCCTTATGTTTTGCCAGTGCCTTCAATGCAGCCTCTACTTCCTCCTTCATTACTGTTGGTTCCTACTCATATGGTCCTTCCTGAATTTTTTCAGTGTCAGTCAATTCTTTTTGGCACAGTGATTCTGGGTATTCCATCTAGCTTCTTTTGATGCTTTCTAGGTCGTTCAATATAGACTTTAAAGATGCCCATAGCATCTTTCAGTATTATGACTCGAGGCTTACATTTATTTTCAGTTCTCTCAGCTTGAGATATGCAGAGCAAGTTCTTCCCTTTTTATTCCACAATTCCAGCTGTCTACACATTCCATTCTAATACTTTGCTTTGTCTTCTCCAGCTGCCCTTTGAAATCTTCAGTTCAATTGTCTTACTTTGGCATGATTCTCTTTATTTTGTCTTCTCAACATTCTAGTACAATTTTTAGAGTCTCTTCTGACATTCATTTTTGGGTTTTTTTCCCCTCCTGTGTCTTTTTAATGATGTTTTGCTTTCCTCACGGATGATATCATCCCATAACTCGTCTGGTTATCAGTCACTGGTGATCATTGGTGTTCAGTGCTTTAAACTCATTTTTTTATTAATTTTAATAGAAATTTACAGAGATTTTGGATTTCCATTCATTCATTGCCGCACTTTTCTCCCTGCCCACCCCTCCCCACCAGTTCGCTCCCTTCTCCAAAAAGAAAAAGAAAAAAAATTCCTTCAGTAGTGTACAATTCCCACATCCCTTTTCTCCCACCCCCCACCCCGAGTACACTTCTCTATGCAACCTTTATTCTGGGTTCCTGTGCTAACCATAATACTCAATCATATACCACCTCTAATCTGTTCTTTCCCTCATCTGTTTCAATACAATATACATAATTGATCCAGTTTTTTCTTTCATACCCCAACCCTGATGTCAGACCCATTCCACAACAGTGGCACCATGCAGTATTTGTCCCTTTGTGACTGAGATATTTCACTCAGCATAATGTCCTCCAGGGTCACCCAGTTTGAATAATATTGCATGAGTTCCTTGTTTTTCAATGCGGAGTAGTATTCCATTGTGTGGATATATCACAGCTTCTCTATCCATTTGTTTGTTGATGGGCCCTTAGGTTGCTTCCAACTCTTTGCTATTGTAAACAAAGCTGCGATAAATAGGGGTGTGCATATATCTGCTTGGATGGTAGACATCATCTCTCTGGGGTATATTCCCAGTAATGGGATTGCTGGGTCAAATGGTATTCTATTTGCAGTTTTTTGAGAAAGGGCCACACTGCCTTCCACAATGGTTGCACCATCTTACATTCCCACCAACAGTGAATAAGAGTCCAGTTTCTCCACATCCTCGCCAGCATTTGTTGCTTGCTGTTCTGTTAAATTTTGCTATTCTGACTGGGGTGAGATGATATCTCATAGTTGTTTTGGTTTGCATCTCATTTTAAACTCGTTTTTAAGACAATCTTGCAGTGCAGATAGAATTAATTCAAGATCATATCTTAGTTCTTGTGAACTTATTTTTCTTTGGCCTCAATTTGTACTTGCACAAGAGTCATTGATGGTCTGACCCACAGTCTGTCTTTGGCCTAATTTTGACTACCAATATTGAGCTTCTCCAGTGATTTCTTCCCCAGATAGAGTCAGTCTGAATCTTATGCAGCCCATCAAGTGAGGTCCATGTGTAAAGTCACCATTTGTGTCTTTAAAAAAAGGTATTTGCAATGGATAAATCATTGAAAATACAAAATTTGATCATTCTATTTTTCAGTCTCATTTCTATTACCAGGCTCATATTTTGCAACTACTATTCCTCCTTCCTGTTTCCAACTTTTGCATTCCACTCACCAATTATCATTATTGCCTCTTGATTTGGTCAATTTCAGACTGCAAAATTGGGTAAAAATTTTCAATTTCTTTGTCTTTGGCTCTATATGTAGGAGCATATATTTGAATAACAGTCATATTACCTTATGGTTAATATCCTGTCACTCACAACATTGCATTTCAGGATAGAACTTGAAATTGACTTTATTTTACTGTAAGCGCAACAGTATTCTTGTTTTCATTCCATGTTCCAAACTGACTTATAAGATGTGTGGGCAGAGTAAACATTCAGAATGAGAGCCCTTATTCCTGAGCACGTAGAAATTATTCATTGGCAAAATCCAAAACAGGGTAAGCATTGGATTTTCCTTGAAAACTAAAGTCCCTGCTTATTGTAAGTATTTTGATTGCCAAAGCAACTTTTTATCACTTACTTTTCATTTCCTGGTTCCTGTGTCCTAATGTTACGTTAGCTGTTCCTGGCATCTCTGGGTTTTCTGGGTTCCCCCTGAGCACAATGCTGGCTTAATTGATGCTAGTGAAAAATGTATAATGTATAAAACAGTTAACTTTGTGTTTATAGAAAACATTGTGTGATAATTGCACAGCTAATGCATTAGTAACAATACGAGGTTCTCTTAAATTTGGACTCACTTAATTGGGTTCATGCTGATTGGATTAGGAACTCTGGTGGCATAGACCTTAAGGAGTTGTGCAGCCAAGTCAAAGGCACATGGTTCAAATCCACCAGCTGCTCTGGGGAGAAATACTGGCAGGTTTTTTTATGTGATTTGCTGCCTCTGAAACCTGCCTGAGGGCCAGTCAGAAGGTGGTCCTGGCTGGATAGTTCCGGCTGCAACAGAAGGGTAACATGGCTAACATAACAGACCAATTCTTTGTTCAGGCCTCATCTGAAAACAGCTAAAAAAGCTGTATGAACAATTTAAAAGCTTTTTTTTAGTGTGTTTGTGAACTGTCAGGATTCTCAGCAACACAAAATGAAAAGAAAACAGACACTCAGAGTTGTAGCCAGAGTACTAAAAGCAGTTCTCACTTCCTACACCTTTACAAACTTGAATTTCCATTTTTGTTTATTTGCCTTTTGGATTTCACGGAGCACAGGGCACAAAAAGCCAAGTCTGAGGACTGCTGAAGTGAAGACTCTAATAGGATGGATCCGCCATGCATAGAGCTGGGACATCAAAGATCCATGCCCCCAGTTACTTGCTTCAAAACTTGGTGCTGGGTAGGGGCTTGTCCAGTAAATTCGCAACGACAAACCAGCCCCGAGGAGGATTGAAAGCCTGCATTAGTATTATCAGAGCATACTTAAAAACTCAAGACTGGAATTACTTTCAAGTTATTCAGAGATTCTGATGTCTCTGCTTGCTGGAATCTCATGATTGGTACAGAAACAAGATAAAGTTCCCAGAAATACAAACTCACATTATGGAAGGTTAAGAACTCAAACAACTTAAGAAATAAGAACCCTAAACTGATTTCCGGGGGGGGGGGGGGGGGGGGGGGGGGGGCAGAGAGAGAGAGAGAGAGAGATAGATCTCGAGATCTCTATCTCTCTTTCTCAGCAGGATTTAAAATATCCTAGGTTTCTTTTAGTGTTCTGGAAGCTATGAACGGTAATTGATTTTATTAGATGTGGATCTTGGATAGAAGTAAAAGAAAATCCTTGATAGCTCAGTCTTTTGTCTGTCTATCATGATGAGGGGTTTTGTTTTCTTGATGCTAAGTGTAATCTTTATTGGAGGCTATAGTTTTTATCTTCTCCAGTTGGTGCTTCAGGTCCTCCTCACTTCCCCTCAGCACAGTTGTGGCATCTGCATATTACAGGGTGTTGATGAGATCTCCTCTGTCCTGACGCGATACTGTTCATTTTTCAAAGCCCATAGAACTTCATAACATAAAGAGTGAAGCCTGCTGTAAACTGTGGGCCTCAGATATTTCCACAACTGGAGAGTACACATAAACCACGTACTTAATGAGTGCATCATATATTATACTTGATTCTTTAAAAACTCACTGTATTTTCCCCCTCAAACACATCGTAAGAGTTTTCAAAGAGATGACGTCCTCTGGTCACAGTGCCATTCGAAATCAGTAACAAAAGAATCATCAGACTCTAAGTGTTTGAGAATTATAAAGCATACTTCAGTATGACTCAAAGGAACAGTGAAAACTTAAAGGAATAAAAAGAACACATATATAAACCTACAAGGTGAACTAAAGCACTATTTAAAGAAGCTCTAGAGGGGTGTGTGTGTTACCTGATGTACGGCCAGCAGAAAGGTCAGTGATTCACATCTACCATGTGCTCTGTGGGGGAGAGAAAAGTCACCCCGCTCCTAAAAAGTTCCGGCTTCGGAAACTCAGTGGAGTGTTACCATGAGTCACCATCAACTCAGTGTCAGTAGGTTTGGTTTTATAGTTCTGTGAAAGGATAAACCATGAAAGAATAAAATTAGTTCAGCCTCCAAACAAAAAATTAGAAAAGTAATGCAAAACAAATGCAAATGAAGTAGAAGAAAGATTCTAACAAAATTAAGAGCAAAGATCAAATAGAAAAATAAACCAAGTGCTGAATTACAGAAGCACTGTTGAATTTTGAACAGGTATGTTGCAGAATAATACATGTAATATCATTGCACTTACATATGAATTTGTTGGTGGTGTCTCATAGTTAACCAGCCAGCCAGTTCAAGTCAGAACCAAGTCATAGTTAACCCTCCAGCAGGTTTTCCAAGGTGGGAGGAGATTGCCCATCTTTCTCCCAAGGAGCAGCTGGTGCTTTTGAACTGCCTGCCTTTGTGGTGACAGCATAACGCCTTTCGCTAAGCCACCAGAGTTATGTGTGGTAAAGAGTTTCAGGTCATGCTTGCCCCTGAAGTCAGTGGGAGGGCATGGGATTGTGGGATGACAGGAGGAAGATCTAAACTTGCTTTTTGTTTCATGTGTGCCAGCCTTTTGCGTTTGTCTCTTTTATAACTTCCCTGTTCATCCCTCCATTTCAAACAAGGTCATTGCTGACATGGAGAACCAAATGCACAAGCTGAGAGAAGAGCTGATTAATGTCAACTCGCAGAGGAAACAGCAGCTCGTGGAGCTTGGTCTCCTTCGAGAAGAGGAGAAGCAGAGAGCTGCGAGAGACCACGAGACCACTGTGAACAAACTGAAAGCCGAGTCCGAGAAGATGAAGATAGAGCTGAAGAAGACTCATGCTGCTGAGACGGAGTTGACACTGGAAAAGGTAGGCCAGCACCCCTCGAGACAGTGGAGCCCCGCGTAGACTCCTCGGCCCGCGGCTGCTGCGTCTCCACCAGCACCTCCTATCTCTCTAAGACGCTCATGTGGGTTGCTCTCCTGAAGTCAAAGTCTTCAGACGAATACTTTGAGTATCTTGCCCTAAGTCTTAATCGATTCTAAAATCATCTAGGTGATTTCCTCAATTCCCCCTTGACTTTCATGGAAAAATGGAATATTCCCTTTTATAATAACTAGATGCATGTTATTAGAAACAAATATACCCGAATATTATACTAATTAGCAGTATTTGGGCTTTAGTCTTACTTGGTCTTAGGTTCGAGCTGTACTTCAGATCATTGTAAGGTAGTCTAATAATCATTTTGTGAAGCTTTTTCTCTTTTTAAAAAATGTATTGATTTTTTTTTATTTTACATGGGTTTGCATGCAAAGTTCCTGTGCATTGTGTTCACACTCCCCTTCCTTCACATTGTGTTTCATACAGTCATTCTCCTTCATTATGTTTCATAAAGTCAATCCCATTAAGCCATTGCCCATCATTATCTGTCTTTCCAGATCTTTCCCATTTCCTTTACTTCCCCTCTGCCAACCAAATTGTACCACCCTGTGATTTCCTTTCTGCCTGCTCTCATCTTTTTGTTCCTACCCTTTCCCCCAAGGTCTCCATATATGGTTTACTAGTTATTTTTCTGTTTTTACAACAATGGTCCTATGCAATATTTATCCTTATGAGACTGAGTTAGTTCACTCAGCTTAATGCCCTTCAGTCCCTCCCAGACTATGTAGTAATTTTTGAAATCATTGCCCCTGAGTGCTGCGTACTATTTCATTGTGTGAATGTACTACAGTTTCTCAATCCATTTGATTGTGGTTGGACATGCAGGCTGTTTTCACATTCTTGTGATTGTGAAAATGCTGCCGTGAACATTGGTATACAAATCTGTTTGTGTCTCAATTCTGATTTCCTTGGAATATATTCTTAGGAGTGAAATCGCTGGATCATATGGAGTTTCTGTGTTCAACTTTTTGAGGAATTACCAAACTGCCTTCCAGAGTGGTTGTACCATTTTGCAATCCCACCAACAATATATGAGAATTCTTATCTCTCTACATCCTCTCCAACATTTATTGCTTGCTTTCCTATTAAACTTTGCCACTGCTACTGGGGTGAGATGGTATCTCATTGTGGTTTTGATTTGCATCTCTTTTATTGCCAGTGATTTTGACCATTTCTTCATGTGTCTTTTGGCCAATCCTAACGTCTTCTCTGTGGAAAGTCTTTCAGTGTTTCTTGCTCATTTTGTAATTGGGTTATCAGTCTTTCTCTTCTGGGGACCTTGTAGGATTCTATAAATTTTTTTTTACGAGGCCCTTGTCTGAGATGGTATTGCCAAGTACTTTTTCCTAGTCAGTAGGTTTTATTTTTACCGTCTTGGGTAAAATTTTTAATGTGCACGGGGATATAATCTGTAGGTGGTCCCACTCATCAATTTTATCCTTTCTTGGTTGTGTATTTTTTACTGTATTTGACATAGGTGAAGCCTTCTAAGCTTGGTCCCAATTTGTCTCTAGTGACATTTTTATGGTTTGGGGCTTAACACCTAGGTTTCTGATCCATCTTGAGTTGATTTGTGCGTCTAGTGAGAGGCATGGGACAGTGTTCAATAAAGGAAGAGAGCTCTGCCCGTAGGATTTTGCGCTGCCAACCACAGATGGCATCCTGGCGGTTCAGATCCACGAGCCGCATGGGAGAGAGGTGAGCAGTCTGTGCTGTTAAGATTTCTGGCCTCAGAAGCCCAGTCGGGATGAGTATGAGTGAGAACTGACTTGGCAGCATTGACTTTGAGTGTCTTGGTGTGGGGTGTTCTTGTTTATAGAATTTTTGGTTTTTCAGATTGATTTTTTTCTAGAACAAAAACTTTTTTATAATTACTTTTTTTAAAACTAGATGTCTGGATAATGTTCATATGTTTGAGTTACTCAATACACCATTTCAAATACTCTTTTTTTGGTATTTCACTTGGGCAGTAAATGTAAACTGCTATTAGTCATGACAGCTGTACATTGTTGCTGACTTAACACTTTGAGTCTATTACAATGTTTTACCTCTTCTTTAGCATTGTATACTGGTGAGTCTTGATAGAGAATCCCATACCTTTCTATGAATTTCACATTCCTTTTACATACACCTAATCTTGAGATGCCTACTTTATCGGAAAGTCAGATTTAGCAACTTTGTCCAAGGCGACATTGCTCTGGATCCAGACGTCCATCCCCAAAGGACTCTGAAAAGAGTGAGCCTGGTTTCCTGGTAGAAGTAGGTCAGTCTGGGTGGGAATGGGTGATGGAGGAGGACAGGGGCAAATGATGAAATCTCACTACTGGCAAGGTGCCATAGCAATGTTAGTCATCGGCATGGGGGCAAGCAGTCGAGGTAGGAAGTCCTTGAGGGTCCAAGCGAGGTGCATAAGAAGTAATAAAAGCCTGATCCTAATGCCAGTGGCATAGAAGACGCATGCTTCAGAACCATTTGAAGACAGTATTGGTTAGACTTATTGCCATTTCAACACTTAATAAAATGAGAAGTTTCTGGTTTGAGGAGGAAGACAGTGAGTTCAGTTCAAAGCAAATTGGGTTTGAAGTGTCAGTGTTACACTTAGCCTTGGTATTTGTCCACTTGCTATTGAAAGGACATTTCTAGAGGTCATAAATAAAAGGCAGGAATGGGGTAAAAATGGCTGTAGTGGTCACCCACAGAGAAGCCATGACGTGTGGCAGTGGGATTGAGTAAGACTATTAACAAGAAGAATATGGAAAGAAAGAAAGAATAACATGATAGTTAAGGAAGAATTTAAAGGAAGAATTACATTTAAGAGGTTAACGAGAAATAAGTGTCAAGGAAAGGTCATCTGGGTGAGAAGAATATGGGAATTGGTTTTCATAGAGGTAAAAGAAAACTGTATTTAGAGAGGGAGGTGTGTCAGTCATGTTAGAGAAAATCAGGAAGATTGGAGGTTGAAGAAAGTGACTGGAATTGTAACTGAGAAGTCATTGATTATCTTGACTGAGGGTAGGCAGTAAAGATGTGGACACAAGTCGGACATTATTGGCAGGTGAGAGAGTGATGACGAAGTGAAGGCTAAGTTTTGGAAAATCTGGTGTTAAATGTCCCTTGTGATTCTAAAAATCAACAAGCCTTGAAGGGAATGTATTTTAGGCTGGGAAAAAAATTGTATTTTGAAGTACATGAGAGGAAGAACTTAACGATGCAAAGAACTGTAGATCCTTGAAAGCTTGAGGTCTGAGAGATGGAGTTAGAGCAGGTCTCCACCAGAGCCCAGCGCTGCCTGTGGTTACAAGGCTCCCACCCGATGAGTCTGTTTCAGGAACCGCCAGGCTCTCCTGCCTCCAGATCTGTGACCCTGCCACCCCTTGTGCCTGGCATGCCCTGCACAGAGATTTTCTTTGGGCCTCAGTGTCTACTCACTGACCTGTACTCCTCCCAGAACCTTTCCCTGACCTCTGTAGCTAACCTGCTTGACTCTGCCTGGGACTTACCTTTGTCTTTAAAAGGTGAAATCACATCTTTGTTTATTTTCATTTATTGACTAATTCTTCCATGAAGATGTAAGCTATGTTAGCACAGTCTTTTGAGCTTATTACTTTATCATGAGTGTCTACAAATTGGATTCATTTTGTGTACTCACCAAGATTATTTTAAACAAATTAATAAACAGAAGCATGACTTTCTGTGAGGGAAGAAGAAGTTTGGTCAAGATACAGTAGAATTCACTATTTGCACCTGATCCAGGCTATAGTCTTTGCAATTACATGCTATGCATAGGAGAGTTGGACAGTGACTAGGGATGATAGAAAGAGAATTGATGGCTTTGAGCTGTGGTGCTGGAGAAGAGTGTTGAATATACCATGGACTGTTAGGAGAACAAACACGTTCATCCTGGAGAGGGTGAAGCCAGAATGCTCCCTGGAGTCAAGGATTCTGAAGCTTCGTCTGACATACTTTGGGCATGTTGCAAGGAAGGACCAGTCCTTGGAGAGGGACATCATGTTCGGGAGAGTGGAGGGACGGCGCAGGAGAGGAAGACCTCGATGAGGTGGATCGATTCTGTGAGTGGAGTCGTGGGAATGAATGTGTTTGAGACAGCGAGTTTGGCACAGGATAGAACGGTGTTTAGGACTCTTGTACATAGGGTCACTATGAGTCGCAAATGACTCAATGGCACATAACAACAACAACATATGTAAAGTGAGATTATATCTACTACTACATCTTCTTAGTAGATAATTTCACTAGTCTGATCACAGAAGAGAGTTTCAAAGAAACTGAGATGCTGAGGTTTTAGGCTGAGCACATGGATGGAATGCCTCTGAGAGAAAGAAGTGAGGGAATTTGCTGAAATAAACTGGAGTTACGCAGGTAGAGGGGTGAGCAAAGGCAGTGTGAGTCTGGAAGAATGGGATACTCCTGACTTGAATTGAGAATGGAGATAACATAGGTCACCTCCTTGGTGGCATAGGAGGCTAAGTGTTGAGCCGCTAACTAAAAGGTCAACAGTTCAAACCCACCAGCTGCTTCTCTGGAGAAGCATGAAGCAGTCTCTTCTACCTAAAATGTACAGACTTAGAAAACTAGCAGTGGATTACAAAAAGTCAGAATTGACTTGATGGTGATGGAATTGGTTTACTTGTTTGATTTTTGTGTAGTAATTTTAGGAAATAGGCCATAAAGAAGTTGAGGAAGTTGATCAAAATGCCAGGACTGGCAAATGCGGCAAATTACAAGAGGAGAGAACGTTAATTCGGCTAATATTTAGTCGAGCTTAGTTCTTTTTCAGTTGGCAAAATGAACCATTTTCCAAATTCTATGGGAGTAGGCCCTTAACAAAAAGAGTAATTTGTATTTGTGAAGAATATGAATTGTTTTTATCTAACTAGTGAAAGAAATTTTAGTATTTATACCCGCAGTGAAGAGCTGCGCTCTGATGCCTTCGGCAGCTCTTGTTGTTAGGTACCATGGAATTCAGTATGACTCATAGCAAACCTCTGAACAGTGGATCTGAAATGCATCCTCTCCTACGCCATCCTCACACTTCCTGACACACTAGAGCCCATTCTCGCAGTCACCATGTCAGTCTGCCTGGTCGAGGCTCTTCCTTTGTTTCGCCAACCCTCTTCCCCTTCCCAGCACCATGTCCTTCTCCAAGGAATAGCTCCTCCTAGCAACATGCCCAAAGTATGTGAGGTAAAACTTCATTATCTTTGTCTCCAAAGAGCACTCCACCTGCTCCCTCTCCAAGATGTATTTGTTTGTTCTTTTGGCCGACCATGGGATGTTCACAGTACTCTTCTCCAACACCACACAGCTCAAAGGCATCAATTCTTCTTCTGTCATCCCTGTTCATTGTCCAGCTCTCAGATGCATAACAAGTAATCAGAAAGACTATGGCCTGAATCAGGCGCATCTTAGTCTTCAAACAGACATTATTACTCCTCAATAATTTGTAGCAATCCCTGACTGAAGACTTCCCCAGTGCAATGTGTCTCCTTATTTTCTGACTGCTGGTACCAGGGGTGTTCATTGTAGGTCCAAGTAAGATGAAGTTGAGGACAGTTTTCTATCTCTTCTGCATCCATCATGATAATTGCCTGTCAGTCCAGTGGTAAGCATCTTATTGAGATGCAGTCCATATTGAAAGGCTGCATTCCTTGATCTTCTGCAACAAGTGCTTTATATTTTCTC
>NW_006399798.1:14647005-14844437 GCF_000299155.1 Elephantulus edwardii | reverse complement strand
TTTCTATCTCTCCAGCCCCTGTGACACTAAATTCTCAGGATCACACAGTCTCCCCACAGAGCAGACAGATAAGAACCATTGAGTGAATGAAAGGATGAAGATCTGTGCTGAATGATAGTGTAAATAAATAAGACTGTGTTGTTGGTTTATCCAAATTGTATTGCAGCTCATTAAAAATACATTGAGATAAGAAAAGTCACATCTTCATATGTAAACACTAAAATATTTCCTAATGATTAAAAATCCAGCCAGAACCAAGGGGGTTCAGAAGTTAATTTTCTGTTATTAAGTGTAAAATTGCCGTTGGAAGAGGACAGGAAAATAGCACCAGAATAATAGCTAGTTTGAATGTAACATTCCACACAGGCCTGGCTGGTTTCAGTAGCGCTCACAGTGTTAAGGTTATAAAGGAATTCCGAAGCCCAGATCCTACCTGGATTTCTGTCAGCAACAATTTAGACCCAGATGACATCTTCAATGGCTTCAAGTTAAGAGAAACATAAAGTATCTCACAAGGTCAAAAGACTTGGAATTGTGAAGCCAAGAGATGAAATGATTGACATTTGCAAAGCAAAAGCAGCTTTTCTAGCCTTTTTAAATTCCTTCAAACCAAAATGAAACAAAGTCCATAAAATATGAACGTTTAAAAAATTAAAGACCATTATTAAGTGATGATCGTAATTTTCAGAAGAAGAAAAAAAACATAGGTGTTTAAATATTACCATTGCTTCAGATTTTTGCTCAGCTATTTTTGAAATAGCCTTTCATAGAATAGAGGATATTTTAGAGGATATGGAAAATAGAGAGATGTGTCCAAATTCCTTGCTAGTGTCACCGCTCAGGTGACCTGTAGTGTGTAAAATCGGCTATTAACCCAGCTGGCCAAGGTCATCCTGAATCAACAATTGTGTTTCTTATTTTTATAAACTTTATACAAGGAATATTCCAATGTCATCTGAAATTCTTTTAAAACCAAACAAAACAAACCAATTCTCATTTGTTTATTTTTTCCATAAAAAGAAAAGCAGATCTTTTTGAAATGTATTAAAATTGATGCTGAGAGTAACCTCTTTATATGCAAATCTTTGTCAAGATTTTCATTCCCCCCCCCCCAACCCCCGGATTAAAGTACTAGTAGAATTACCAGGTCAAATAAGCTTTTGAAAAGTTGTGTCAGTTCTGACTCAAAGGTAAGGAGTCAGGGTTTTTTAACCTTAATTGATGTTTCCAACCACATTGTACCTTGTCTTACCTCGACTGGCTCTTAGTATTATTAATATCTTTAACTGTCGATGCTTTTCATTTCTGAGAATCACCTCTTTATATCCTTTGCTCTCATGGTTTACGGTCTTCGTGGTGTTCTCATCAACTTGTAAAAATTTCTTTTATATAAAAATTGACAGAATCTATATTCTTGTGGCAAATATTTTTGGCATTCACTTTTTAATTCCCTGATCTTTCTGGTATAAAGAAAAACCAAATTTGTATTTAGTCAGATCTGGTTTTATTTTCTTCCTGAGTTCTCCCTTATAAGTAGGTATTTTAAGTTTCTCATTTTGATATTAAAACGTATAACAACACATGAAGCATTTTCGACAGTGTTGTCTATGGAATATAAAGCGCTTATGAAGTTGACATGGCGTTTACCAGCTTGGGGTTCCTGGTCGATAGTTTTAAATAGTGGCTGAAGGATTATACTGGAATTCTGCCAGCCTGAAATCATTAAAAGGCTTTGAGCAACAATTCAGCATCTTTTTCAAATTTAAGAAAAGCTCCATATGGCATAATTATTCAAAGCTAAGGTCAGAGAAACTACTTAAACCTTTGAAATTTATAATTAAAGGATTAATATTAACTTATAAAGACATTGTCATTTTGGCTTAAAATGGATTTCTAATCTCAAGTCTGTTCCTTTTACTTTGATCTTTTCTTTGACTTGTTCCTTTGCTAGAATGTGAAGTTTTAAAATTTTAAAGTAAATATTATGCCCAAGCAGTTTCAATTTATAAAAACGGATTGACAAGAAACATCCAGTTTTCTTTTTATTCTGCCCCACCAGTGTTGATGCCTCTCATGCTGGCCTTGTCCTTTGGCTGCAGCAAGCTGCAGCTCGGGCTGTAATGACATTTCTAAACATAGCAGTAAGTTAATTTACGAAAGGAAAACAGTGCAAAAATGACGACTCGGAAAACTCAGGGCATATGTGTAACATGAATGCAATCAACTGATGCTCATTCATTTTAAGATTTAAAATTTTGAAATGTCTTCACGCGATCGTGAACGTCAGCCTTCTTTGAGTGACACAAGGGGTTATAGCTTCTATGAGAGCTAACAGTTCTGTTGTCATTTTCACAAAATATGGAAATCAAACATTTTGATTAAATGTGTGTGTATACATAGATATATCTCCTGCACAGCAAGAGGAATTCAGTGCCTTAGACTCTTTTCTACATCAGTCTTCAGTTTTCTCCTACCTTTTCTGGTTCTTGTTGCGGATCTAGTTCACAATGATTCTACTAAATAAATGCAGGAGTCCTACCTGGGATGTTTGTTTGTTTGTTTATTAAACAAAGGACAAGGTAGCCTATGTTCGTCTGTCTGTTTGAATAAGCAAAGGTTGTCTCTGTCTGAAAGGGCCACAAAGCTCAAGGTCAAGTGGAATCCTGGGTAGAGCATGAAGAGACTTATTAAATAAGTGTGATAACCTCAATAGCTCAAAACTATGAAGCTTTTAAAAAGAAGAAGGTATCTCTGTATCTACTTGTATGTGACAAGACAGTCTCCACAATGTGTAACTAAATGGGGTTGGGGGGGGGGTGTGTATACAAGAGTCATCCCGAGTGCTTAGGAAGTGGGTGCTTGGGAATTTTTTTAAGTAATATGCTTGTATATGTGCACTAGATATTTCTGGAAGGAAACCCAAGCATCTAGTTAAAACAGTATAAATACTCCTAGGAAAACTTTTAAGCCTTGGGGGACAGGGAGGAAATGAGGAATGGCAGAACTTACTCAGAAAATTTAAATACTACTATAAAAAATTTCCACTCATATAGACACATTCATGGAGAAGAATGACGCTTAAAAGCCACTACTGACCTGGAAAAATTTGGAAACAAATGTTCAGCAATGTGTATATATGAATCATGGAGTTTTTACTTTGTGAAATCTATGTAAAGTGTTGTAGAATGACAGTGCCTGAAAAAAAGTACTCATAGTGTCCTGACGGGAAAAAAATGGAGAGTAGGTAAAAGTTCATGTATTTGTTTCAAATTTAGCAAACACACACAGAGGAGGGATGTGTCATTAACAGTGTTTTGTATGTATATGTCAATATCAAGAAGAGAAAGATTCTCACCATTGGACCAGTCGGCAGTATCAGGATGGATGGTAAAGAGATCGAGATTGTTAACAGCTTTAGTTTGGTTAGATCCATAGTCAACACTCTTGGCACCAAAAGCCAGGAAATTTAAAAATGTATTGCAGTAGGAAAGTCTGCTATTAGAGACCTCTCCAAAGTACTGAACAGCAGTGGTATCACTCTGGAAACTAAGATGTGCCTGATAGAGGCATGGTCTTTTGCAATCACTTGCAATGTATCAAAGAGCTGGACAAAGACAAGGGAGGAGAGAAGGAGAATTGATGCCTTTGAGCTGTGGTGTTAGATAAGAATATTGAATATACAATGGACTGCTAAGAAAATGAACAAGTTCATCCTGGGAGGGTTAAAGCAGGTTGCTTCTTGGAGGCAAGGATTCTGAAGCTTCATCTGACATACTTTGGACATGTTCCAAGGAGAGACCAGTCCTTGGAGAGGGATGTCATGCATGGGAGGGTGGAGGGACAGCGCAGGAGAGGAAGACCCTCGATGAGATGGATTGATTCAGTGACTGGGGTAATGGCGGTGGGTGTGTCGGAGACAGTGCGATTGGCTCAGGACAGAGCAGGGTTTAGGTCTGTTGTACACAGGGTCGCTATGAGTCGCAGGCGACTCGACAGCACATAACAACACATGTAACTAAGTAGTGCTGATTACCCCCAGGGGTGTTATTGCCCTGCCCCTCTGCCTTGGCCATCTTGAGCCTTCTTCCCCATTTCTGCCCCAGGGAAGTTACAGAGGGAACATGTTATGCATGGAAAGGTCCTTCAGCCCTGGCATCACATTGGGGTAGCTGACATCAGAAACTGAGCAGGTGCACTCTGATATCACCATGCATGCCTCCCTCCTGACAGAGGATTAGGGGATCCTCAAATCGTTCTCTGTTAGGCCGTCAATTACACTTCACTGAGCAGGGGACCTCCCTCAACATTTGCTGGTCTGTGTGCCTTGACCTCCAGGAAGGGTCTAGAAATCTAGGAGAGAGTGAAGAGAGTTCGGGCAGAACTTTCTGGCAGGTGTAGATTTAAGTGAATGGCATTTCTGTCTTGCTTACAAATTGACACAGCTTCTTTGGCCACAGTAAAGTGGAGCTGCCTCCCTCTTTCTGGGGTGACTTTCTGGTCAAGGACTTCTAGAATCCTATTCTACACCCCTGCCTGTCTTAACTGCCCCCCCCCATGTGCTGTTCCCACTCTTGGCAGCGCTCTGTTCCACAGGTAGCGGGAGGCCTTGGCCCTTCTGCTTCACAGCTGCTCTTCGCTCAGCCTCCATCACCTGTGACCTCAGCTGCCCCCCGAGACAGATGCAACCCTCTCTACCTCCTGAACCTCTTCATTCATTCTGCTCTTAAAAAAAATGTTTTCATCAAGATAGCCTTTGTACCCAGATATTTCACCCTTGTGTGTGCAGTTCTGCAAGTTCTGGACAAAAGTGTATTCTTGTAACCACCTTTCCAAGGATGGTGAAGAACCTACCGCCCTAAAATGGTAAAGAGATCTCCATCACCTCAGATCCCCCCAGACTCCTCATAATCAACCCCACTTCCGTCGCTTCCATTCACTCCTGAAGACAACCACTGATCCCTTTTTTGTGACTGTAGATCTGCCGTCTCTGGGTTGTCATATGAACTGACCGCTCAGTGTGTGACCATCACACCTGGCTCCTTTCCCTTGCCATGATGCATTTGAGAGTCACCATGTTGCCTGCAGTAATCACCGACTCCCCCACCCCCACCCCACTTCGGAGTATTGTACTGTGTGATTGTACCAAGTTTGTTTGCCCTGGTTCCAGTTGGGACTTATTCAGGCTGTTACAAAGAAGCCTTGGTGGTGCATTGTTTAAGCAGCTAACTGAAAGTTGGGCATTTTTAATCCGCCCAGTGGCTCCATGGGAGAAAGACCTAGCAATCCTTTCCCATAAAAATAACAACCTCGAAAACCCCATCTTGCAATTCTGCCTTGTCAGAATGGGATCACTGTGTGTTGAAATTATCAGACTGTTAACCAAAAAGGTCAACAGTTCAATTCCACCAGCCTCTTGTAATTAGAAAAATGAGCAAACTTTCTCCTTAAGATACTCAGCCTCAGAAACCATGTGGAGGATCACTATGGATTAGCATCAACTTGATAGTAGTGGGTTTTATTTGTTTATTTTGGTTTTAACAACAGTAAACATTCATACACAGTTTTTTGTATGAACATGTATCAATTTCACTTAGATAAACATCAAGGAGTCCATTTGCTGAGTTGTATATTAATTATGCTCTCAAACTTGATTAAAAACGGTCAAATTTCTCCACAGTGACTGTTGCATTTCACATTCCCACTAGTAACAGTTGAGAGTTCCTGTTGCTTCTCTTTCCCCCAGCACCCTGGGATTAGTGTTACTGTAGCCATTCAGACCTTGGTGTTTCCTCATGTCAAGCATCTCTGCCTGTGTCATCAGAATAGCTTCCTTGGTGAAGTGTCTCCTCAAAGAGTTTTTCACATTTTGTTTTCCTTTGGTTGTTTATTTTCTTACTCTTGAACTTTGAGAGTTCTTTATATATTCTGGATACCAGCCCTTTACAAAGTATATGATCTCCAAATGTGTTCTCATAGCCAGTGTTCTTTTAACAGTGTCTTTTAAAGAGCACATGTTCTTAATTTTTAGGAAGTCCAAGTTCTCTTTTTTTTTCCCACCTTGTATGGATCATGCATGCTTTTGATGTCCTAGCTAAGAAAGCTTTGCTTAACCCAAGGTCACAGAGATGGTTTCTTTTAGAAGTTTTATGGTTTTAGGGTTTTTGTTTAGGTATATAGTCCATTTTGAGTACATTTTTGTGAATGATGCAAGGTATATGTTAAGATTTCTTTTTTACATATGCAGGATCAATTATTTCAGCACCTTCTATTGAAAAGACTACCGTTTGTTTATTGAATTATCCCTGCACCTTTGTGGAAAATGGCATGCATGTGTATGTCTATCTCTGGACTTTCTTGTTATGTCCCACTGGTCTTTAATGTCTCTCTTGTATCATGGACCATAGCTCCTTGAGTACAGTAATTTTAATAGTAAGCCAGAAACATATACTGAAACGCGTTACAGACACACATATACATCTCCATATTTTAAAGTATGCTAATAAACAGTGTCGGTAATATTACAGTCCATATCAGCTCCACTTAGTCTAAATGCTAAGTTAGCCAGCCAGGTGCAAGGATCACACATTTCGTTTTGTTTTATTTTTTTTTTTTCTTCAGAATATATTACAAAATACTACTGAACAAAGAGAAGAGTTACGTTTTTAAGCGTGTACAGATGTGGATTTTAGCTAGCAGCACTGTTTTTCATATTCATCTATGGTATTTTCTTGGCGAAGAGATGGCTGTTTGTTCCCACTGCATGACTTACAACTTTAACAGATCAGGAGTCGTCCTCAGAATCCTCAGGGAAGCAGCACTGGTGTGGAAACTCCCTCACACCACAGCGGTGCCTGTGAATTGATCTTACTCGGGAAAGTTGCTGTGTCATTACGCTTTTCATATTATTACTGAATGAAGAACTCTTAACAGATGTTTAAATAAGATCGTTACATTTTTTTAACATTTCCAGTGTAGACCATTGCTCTAATGTCACACAGCGCAGTAGGGGAGCTCTGGCAGCATAGTCCACAGGGCTGCACTGCTAAGCCGGAAGGCCACTCCTTCCTTGCTTTTTTTAAAAAATATTTTAATTTAATTTTATTTTATCTTAGGGACCTCTCCAAAGTACTGAAGAGCAATGGTGTCTCTCTGGAGACTAAGGTACGTCTGATACAGGCCATGGTCTTTGCAATCACTTGTTATGCATCAGCTGGACAATGACCAAGGAGGATAGAAGGAGAATTGATGCCTTTGAGCTGTGGTGCTGGAGAAGAGTATTGAGGGTACCATGGACTGCTAGGAAAACAAACAGATTCATCTTGGAAAGGGATAAACCGGGCAGCGCCCTGGAGACAAGGATTCTGAGGCTCCATCTAACATACTTTGGACATGTTGTAAGGAGGGACCAGTCCTTGGAGAGGGACATCATGCCTGGTAGGGTGGAGGGACAGTGCAGGAGGGGAAGACCCTCTATGAGGTGGATTGATTCAGTGACTGGGATAATCGGGATGGGAGTGTCAGAGGCAGTGCGATTGGCACAGGACAGAGCAGAGTTTAGGGCTGTTGTAGATAGGGTTGCTATGAGTCAGAAGCGACTCGACGGCACATAACAACAACAATATTCTTCCCATTTCTTTTTTTTTTCTCATTCACTCATTGCGGCACATTTTCTTCCCTGCCCACCCCTCCACCCCAGTTCATTTTTCTGAGGGCTTGACTTCATCAGCCGCTCCGCCCAGAGAAAGACGGGCAGTGTCCTCTCATGCGATCTGCATCCTTCGAAAGCTTGCCTGGAGGGTCAGCCATGAGCGCTTTCTGCCTCAGAGCAGTGATTCTGTTTGGGACGGGGGTTTTTTTGTCCTTACTGTGTGCCATCGAATCATATCTGACTGGCGCAGGAGGAGATTGCATCTCCTTCTACATTGGAGCACCTGGTGGATTTAAACCGAGCATCTTCGGGATTGCAGCACAGATGCTTGCCACTAGGCCACTGGAGTTCCCTAGCAGTGAGTTTTAACATTTAAAAAAAAAAGTAGGCCTATATTTATATCTCAGAAAGCTGGACAATGACTAGGCATGATAGAAGGAGAATTGATGCCTTTGAGCTGTGGTGCTCGAGAAGAGTATTGACTGCTAAGAGAACAAACAGATTCATCCTAGAGAGGGTTAAACTGGGCTGCTCATTGGAGGCAAGGATTCTGAAGCTTCGTCTGATATACTTTGGACATGTTGCAAGGAGGGACCAGTCCTTGGAGAGGGACGTCATGCTTGGGAAGTGGAGGGACAGCGCAGGAGGGGAAGACCCTCTATGAGGTGCATTGATTCAGTGACTGGGGTAACAGAGGTAGGTGTGTCAGAGGCAGTGCGATTGGCACAGGACAGAGCAGGGTTTAGGGCTGTTTCACTTAGGGTTGCTATGAGTCATAGGCGACTCAACAGCACATAACAACAGCTCTAATATGCATTATGGTAGGTATTTAACCCACATTATTAAACTGATGTGAGAGTATCATATATTCTAGAGACTTCCTGAGGCAAAAGAAGTCTCAGGATTGCCACACTTGAGTTATAATTAGTAGTCCATTAGTCCTGTATTTGGTGGGTAAAACCGGTGATTAGACATTTAGATCTCTAATTCCATTAATTTGTGAGTGAACATGTCAATGTATTTGATAAGAACTTCCCTAGGACCCTTGTACACTGTGAGTTAACTCATGGTCTGTCAACCAGAAGGGCACGATTTAGACCTACCAGCCAGTCCCCAGGTAGAAAGGATGACGCCATCTGCTTCCATAAAGACTCGCAGCCTTGGGAACCCTGTGGGCAGGTCTGCTCTGTCCTTCAGATGACCTGTGAGTTGGATAGGCTCGGTAACATGGGCTGGTTTCTGTGCTGTGCTCTCCTCAGTGCTGGGACAGTCGTCATAAGGTGTGTAACTGTGTTCATGCTTTCAAGAGGCTTTTATTATCGTGAACTAGGAGTGGCATCCACTTCCTAAACAACATGCCGGAAACACTATGAACTTTGATAAATGTCAGTAGTTGTAGAGGGGCTTCAGGCCTTTTGTTCATAGGGTCACTATGAGTCGTGCTTGACTCGAAGGCAATCAACAACAACAGTGAGAAGTAAGCAGACAACAACTGAAAAACTATATAACCATGCATAAGAAAATTCATCAAGATGCAGTTCTGGAAATTTTAAGAAGATCTTTAAAAATTAGAATTATAAAGGAGAGATGGTCCTTGGCGTGCACTGTTTGACTTGACATTTTGTTATTAGTTGCTGCAGAGTTGACTGACTCTGTGGGACCTCGTTTTTGACAGAATGGAGCATCAGCTGGTCCTGGGCCACAGTCATGGCTGTCAGTGTGTCTGGGCCACACCCACGGCCGTCAGTGTGTCTGGGCCGCAGTCACGGCCGTCAGTGTGTCTGACTGTGTCTGGGCTGCAGCCACGGCCATCAGTGTGTCTGGGCCACAGTCACGGCCGTCAGTGTGTCTGACTGTGTCTGGACCGCAGCCACGGCCGTCGGTGGGTCTGGGCCGTGGCCATGGCCGTCAGTGTGTTTGCCTCTGTTGTCCTGGCTGCTGCATCTGCAACTCCGTGCGTTTTCAGCAATCACAATTTTACCAGCCGTGAGTTGGCACTAGTGGATAAGCACAAGATGGAAAAGTTTTCTGAAACAGTTCTCAAGATCGAAAATGGAAAGCCACCTTGTTGCTGTTAGGTTCCCTTGAGTCTAGTACAGTTTCTAGTGATGCTATGAACAGATCTGAACTCTGTCCTGTCCTTTGCTGCCGTCTCTGAGATACTTGAGCCCACTGCAGCTGTCACTATGTCATTCCATCTCATTGAGGGTCTCTCTCTCCCTTGCCATCCATCCCTCCACCTTTCCAAGCATGATATCTTTTGCCAAGGAATAGCCTCTCCTAGCTGCAGGCCCAAAGTATGTAAGACGAAACTTTGAAAGGGAAGCCATGAGTTTAGTGCAGATTAGGGAATATATCACATAATTATTGTTTATGAAAACTCTACATCTTTTTAGGAAATTGAAGATGACTTTTAACTTTTGATTTTGCACTTACTTAAAAAGCTGCAAAAGTAAATAGACTCTATTCAAGTTTCCCCAGTTTTTCTACTAACAGTCTATGCCCCTAGAATCCAACCCAGGGCCCCTATTGTGTTTCGTTGACCTAGCTCTTCTTTTCCAACTTACAGCTTTTCAGTCTCTCTTTGCTTTTCATGATCTGTTGAAGTATTCATCAAAATTTTGTAGAATGTTTCTGTCTTTGAGTTTCTCTGATATTTTTATATGTTAAGATTGGGCCAAGAGTACAACCCACGTGGCGGCATGTCCTGCTCAGTAGTATGCCTTTCTCCTCAGTGGGTTCGTGGTGTCGGTATTTCTTGTAACATTGGACGTGTTGTTAGGATGAGACCTGCCAGGTTTTTCTGCTGGAGAGTTAATACTTGCACTTTGTGATTAATCAATATTTTGGGGAAAATGTTTTGAGATTATGCAAAGATCCTGTTTCTCCTTAGACTTTTGCCCACTGTTTTGAACATTAGTGGTGTCGTGTTTTGATCTGTTAATGTGAGTCACATGATCAGTGTTATCCTTTTACTTACTCTGATTTTCGCCTTCGCCGGCTTCACTTTATGCTGAAGGTAGGATATCTTCTGTGTAGGATTGACTTTCATTTTTGTACTTTCATGTCATTAAGGGAGAAAATATTAGATGTTGAAGGTGACTTTTTATATGCAAGTTTTTGTTTGTTTCAAGTCAAGAATCACATGTAAGGGGAAAAAATAAACTGGAGATAAGTATAAACCTGTTGTCATTCACTTGATTCCAACTTACAAGAACTCTGTAGAAGAAATTAGCACTACACGTGGGGTTTCTGAGGCTGGAAGCCTTCATGGAAGCAGGTTGATGCCACGTCTTTCTCAGATGAATTGTCTGAAGCACGAGGGTGAGGATCACGCGGGACCAGGTTCCATCTCTTCTACACAGAGTCGGTCACTGTAAATCAGAACAGGTGCTACAGGACCAGCAACTACTAAGATTGAGACATCATTTGGTCTTGAGCCATCCACAGGAGATTAAGTAAGAGTCTCTCAAAATAACCTTCTCACAAAGGTAAACTCAACATTAATCTTGAGAAGATTATAAAAGTGAGATTTTTGTAAGCCTTTGTCTTGATTATCTTAATTTATTTTATTTTATTTCCTTAATTTTAATGACCATTTACAGAGACTTTAGATTTCCATTCATTCATTGTTGTCTTTTTCTCCCTGCCCCCTCCCCCAGTTCACTCTTCTCTTTGGAAAGTAAATGAAAAATTCCTTCATTGGTATGCAATCCCCCCGCCTCAAGTACACTCCACTATGCGATTATCCTAATTTTTGAGAGATTATTTTGCTACATATTTGCTTATAACAATTGCTCTGCCTTCTGGAGCACAATACTGAGAAAAGATGTCAGTCAAGAGGAGTGACCACGTGCTGCGGAGGTTATCTCATGAAATTTTCTATTTTGAAAGAGCTAAGAGTATTTGGAAGCAGGAGTGGTGCCCACTTCCTAAACAACGTGCCTCCAGAAACTCTATGAACATTGATAAATGTCGATAGTTGCAGAGGGGCTTCGACCGTTTGTTCATGGGGTCACTATGAGTCGTGCTCTACTCGACAGCAGTCAACAACAACAACAGTATTTAGGACTTTGCTATTCTCTTGGATGTGTGGCCTTTCTGTTTTCCATGAGAGCTTTGCTGTTTTTACCATTGGTGTCTCTGCCCCTCCGGATTACCTTGCCAGGTGCTGCCCCTCTCAGCTTAGTCCCACTCAACTTGCTGTTCAGGTGAGAAGTGTCTCTGGTGCCCCCAGGTGAGCCTTCTGACCAGTCAGCTCCACCCTTGCCTTCGTTCTGCCTCCTGGTGACCGCGTGTGGCCACGGGGCGTCCGAGGCTGACTTTTCTGAGGCCCATCACCACGTCATTCTCCCACGGCGCCTCTACGTGGACTCGATCTCCAGCTCTCAGCCACCCACCAAGTGCACTGTGTGTACCTCGCTGAGACTCCAAGAGGAAAACACATCTTCATTGATCAGTGCGAAAGCATCAAACTTTACTGGAGCATGAATATTTTTAAAATATTACATACTGCCCTTAAAATATAGTTGAGGATAAAATAACTCCCATGTAATATCAACTCAAATTAGATTAAGAGCTCACCTTGAGCACGTGGGTTACATTTGGCTACATCTGGGGCCCTGAGGGGCTGTAAAATTTCCATAGTATCTGCATTTATTAGGCTATGAGCCGAATATAAAATTCTAAAAAAAAAAAAAAAAAGTTGTGTGAAATTGGCAGCAGTACCATTTACTCCGTAGGGTCATATTTTTGCCCAACTTTTAACTTCCCTATACCATGTTTTTAAAATGTGCTTTATATTATGCACAAGGAATTAAGACAGCATTTTTATTTCTAAAAAATTCAGGTATGGTAACTGATGTTTATTTCTGAAATGCCCTGAGAAATCTCAGGAAGAGAACCAAGTCAAAATTATCTGGTGTTATAGTTTAGCCTTTACTATTCAGAAGGTTTGGATAGACAATTCTTAGAAAAACTTGGTTGTTGACGTTGCTAAGTGCTGCCGAGTTGTAGACGACTCATAGTGGCCCTGTGAACTTAAGACCTGAACACGTGTATAACTTTCATTGTTTCTCCAAGCTCATAGGGTTTCCGGAGGCAAACTATTTCTGAAATGGATGCCACTCCTGCTTCCAAGCTTGTTTTAATTGGGGAGCTCCACCAAACACTGTCCACCATGGGGAACCATTATCACATTTGGCACATCAGTGTCACAGTGTTTAGCATCACAACCACAAGTAATCTCTGTACAGCAAGTGGACAGATCAGTGCTATACCACTTAAAAGAATGTTTAACCAAAAACAAAACCAGGTCTGAGGGCCACAGATTAAAATCACCCAACTTTGGTTTTGTTAGCATCACTTTGTGTCTACTAGGCCAACTGAGTTCTCTCTATTACATTTAAAAAAAAATTACATGAGCAGGGACTCTACCTGAAAGGAAATCTGATTTTTGCTTTGCTCATATCTTAAAACGGGAGTGAATGTTATTTAGGAAATAATTTTGAGACCTTTTTCAGAAAATCTGTGTTGCTTCAGCTTAATACATCTTCACATCAAATATTTCAGCTACTATTTCATAATATTTAATCATCTATTTAATTTTTGTTAATGAGAATATGCGTGGCAAGACATCCAGAAATTCAGCCTATCTCACATGTAATTCAGCAGCATTAGTTGTTGTTAATGGTCGAGTCGAGCCTAAAGCCTTGCTGTAACTTTCATCCTTTCTCAAAGCTCATGGAGTTTCCAGAGGCATGTTGTTTAGGAAGTGGATACCACTCCTGCTTTGGCAGGACAACCAAAAATTCAGCCTTTCTCACATCCAGCGGCGTTAGTTACAGACTTCAAATTGTGCCTCTGTTTTCATCCCTCTTCCCACTCCATCCTCCCGTTAACAGAAACTCACTGTCCTCCAAGTGTCCTAGCCCATCATCTCTGTTGTCATTGTCACTCTGACCCCTTATGCATGGTTCACAATGATTGAGGCAATCATTCCCTTACTAGTTTAACTAAACCAGGAGATGGCCCATCCTTCTCCTGTGGAGTGGTTGGCATCCTCAAACTGTGTGCCTTCGGGATTATGGCACAGCTTCTTACCACTAGGCCGCCAGAGTCCCCTTTGTTTGACTTTAAAAGGATTTTGTTTTGTTTTGTTTTGTTTCTGATTTAGAGATTATTTTAGGGTAGTAGTTTCACCAGTTTGTCCAGTTGCCATGGTGCCAGAAAGTCTGGATTCCATAAGAATTTGGAATTCCATTCTGCATTTTTGCCCTTTTCATCTGGATTCCTCTAGAAAGTCTTTGATCAAAATATTCAGTGATGGTAGTTGGCATCATCAAATTCTTCTGGTCTCAGGGCCAAAGAGGCAGCTAGCCACCCATTCCGTTTCTCTTCCTTCCCTAACTGTCCTTTCTCTGTTGTTCCAAATAATTTGGAGACCTATAAGGTCATATAGCCCTGGTGTGTCCACTTGATGTACAGAGGTAACTTGTGTTTGCTGTGAAGCTGAACACTGTGACACTGATGTGTCAAATGCAATAATAGTTACCCATGGTGGACAGTGTTTGGTGGCACTCCCCGATTAAAACAAGCTTGGAAACAGGAGTGGTATCCACTTCTGTAATAGCTTGCCTCCGGAAACTCTATGTACCTGGAGGAAGGATGAATGTCACACAAGTGTTGAGGACTTTTGTTCATAGGGTCATTATGAGTCGCCTACGACTCAACGGCACACAACAACAACAAACAACATAAGACCCCTTAAGTATGCATCAGAATAGGAGGTAGAACACTAAACGTATTATTAGACCAATTACCAGGAATATCTTCTAAAACTATTGCCCTAACGCTGTAGTCCAAGGAATCAAATCCTGTGGTGTGTTTGGCTATACATAAGCATTCTCCCTCAGATTCATTCTCTCTCTCTCTCTCTCTCTCTCTCTCTGTGTTTGTGAGGTCATTGTTGTTAATATATTGGTCACATGACATAGTTAACCTTTTTGCAAATATACAGCTTAGTATATGGCATACTGTTACATTAAATAGCTGGGCAGCTCAATGAGATTTTTTCCAGCTGTAAACTGTAATATTTTTAATTAGATAATATTTTGGTTTGACCTCATAATATGACATCATTGCCTAATTTAAAGGATAACATCAGTCACTATGTGAAATATCTATACTTAATTATGAAAATATAACAATATAATTATGAATGTGGATATTAAATGATTTTTAATTTTACATTGTATTCAAAATTAATTGCATATTATGTATGCATATTAGTTGCCATTTACATTGTCTTTTCAATGCTGTGAAACAACTTACAAGTGAGGTTGTTGTTATGTGCTTTTGAGTCTCTTGCGATTCATAGCAACCCTGTGTACAACAGGCCTATACCCTGATCTATCCTAAGCTAACCTTATTGTCTCTTGACACATCTACCCCCATTACCTCAGTCACTGAATCAATCCATCTCATCGAGGGTCTTCCTCTATTGCACTGCCCCTCCACCCTCCCAAGCATGACATCCCTCTACAAGGACTGATCCCTCCTTGCAACATGCCCAAAGGATGTCAGACAAAGCTTCAGAATCCTTGCCTCCAAAGAGCAGCCTGATTTCACCCTCTCCAGGTTGAACCTGTTTGTTCTCCTAGCCAGGTAACCATTCCCCCCAACCCCCCCCACTAAAATTCTTGTTTTGCTCTCCCTTAGTGCAAGAAACAATGCTGCCAGCATTCTCTAGAGGAAAGGATCATACACAACTGCTTCTACAGTCTCTTTATGGGAACAGCCCAGGAATAATGAATGCATGAATAGACAAAAAAATACATTTTAAATCAATTGACTGCACTGATGGATTCATAAAATTTTGTTGTTGTTGCTGTTATGTGCCGTCGAGACGCCTGCGACTCATAGCGACCCTATGTACAACAGCCCTAAACTCCGCTCTGTCCTGTGCCAATCGCACTGTCTCTGACACTCCCATACCAATTATCCCCTGAATCAATCCACCTCATAGAGGGCCTTCCTCTCCTGCGCTGTCCCTCCACCCTCCCAAGCATGATGTCCCTCTCTAAGGACCGGTCTCTCCTCACAACATGTCCAAAGTATGTTAGACGGAGCCTCAGAATCCTTGCCTCCAAGGAGCCACCCGGTTTAACCCTTTCCAGGACGAATCTGTTAGTTTTCCTAGCAGTCCATGGTATTCTCAGTACTCTTCTCCAGCACCACAGCTCAAAGGCATCAATTCTCCTTCTATCCTCCTTGGTCATTGTCCAACTCTCTGATGCATAACAGGTGATTGCGAAGACCATAGCCTGTATCGGACGCACCTTAGTCTCCAGAGAGACACCATTGCTCTTCAGTACTTTGGAGAGGTCCCTAACAGCAGACTTTCCCATGGCAATGCTCCTTTTAATTTCCTGGCTGCTGGTGCCAAGACTGTTGACTATGGAGCCAAGCAAACTAAAGCTGTGTACAATCTCAATCTCTTCACCATCCATCCTGATGCTGCCAGTTGGTGGTCCAGTGGTGAGAATCTTTGTCTTCTTGACATTGAGCCTCAATTCATATTGTAGGCTGCAGTCCTTGACCCTCTGCAGCAGGCGCTTCAGGTCCTCTTCAGTTTCAGCAAGCAGGGTTGTGTCATCTGCATAACGCAGGCTGCTGATAAATCGTCCACCAATCCTGACCCCACATTTCTCCTCATAGAGCCCAGCCTCCCGGATAATCTGTTCTGCATAGAGGTTGAAAAGGTATGGAGATAGGATGCATCCCTGGCGTACGCCCTTCCCAATTTTGAACCACGCAGTGTTCCCTTGCTCTGTTCTGACGACTACCTCCTGATCCAAGTATAAGTTTCACATTAGAACGATCAAGTGTTCTGGGATTCCCATTCTTCTCAGAGTCAGCCATAGTTTGTTATGATCTACACAGTCAAATACCTTTGCATAGTCAATGAAACACAGATAGACATTCTTCTGGTATTCCCTGCTTTCAGCCAAGATCCATCTAACATCAGCTACAATATCTCTAGTACCACGACCCCTTCTAAACCCAGCCTGGACTTCTGGTAGTTCTCTGTTGATGTGCTGTTCCAGTCGTTTTTGGATAATCTTCAGTAAAATCTTGCTTGCATGTGAAATCAGTGCGATTGTTCTGTAGTTCCATATTCTGTTGGGTCACCTTTCTTTGGGATAGGAACAAATATCGATCTCTTCCAGTCAGTTGGCAAAGTGGTCGTTCTCCAGATTTCTTGGCACAATTTGGTGAGCACGTCCATGGCAGCATCTGTTAACTGAAATATGTCAATTGGTATACCATCTATTCCTGGAGCCTTATTTTTTCCAACACAAACACTTTTAGATATTTGAAGAGGAGGAAGCTTCCCAGCTCCTCTTGTAAACTTAGCATTACCCTAATACTAAAACTAAACATATTTGGCAAAAATGTAGTACGATAATGAATTGGGAAAGGATACCTTCCAACAAATGACTCTGGAAAAATTATTCTCCATGTGTGTGTGTGTGTGGGGGGGAAATGAATGTTTAGCTTTTATACCTAACATATATAGAAAAGTTGACTTGAATTGGATCATAAGCCTAAATATAAAAGCTGACAGTATAAAATCTTAGGAGAAAATCGTTTTAATGTTAGCTTTTGAAAAGATAGATTAGATTGAAATCAACAGGCATGAACAATGGAAAAAAAACACGACGAATTTTACTTCACCAAACCTAAAACTTGGCCTTCAAAAGACACTATTAAGAAAATAAAATGTTAAGGCACAGACTGGGAGAAAAAACAATTGCAAACTGTGTGTCTGGTAAAAGACTTTTATCCAGTACAGACCAACCAAAGGCTCTTACGTTTTAATAAGAAAAAAACAACATTATTTTCTAAAATGAGAAAATGGCTTAACAGACTTCACCATTGCAGATACACCGTGGTAACTGAAATTTAAGCCATGGTTTTAGGCATTGGTATTTCTAGAAACTGTGAAGATGGTAGCATCACGCTGAGAGAGGTAGGGAGGCCAGCTAAGGAGAGGCAGACCCTCATTGAGACGGGTTGCCACAGTGTCTGCAGAAATGGCCCCCAGCATGTTGAAGATCAAAGGACGGAGCAACACAGACTTCAGATCTCTTCGTGGGAGTGCTGTGAGCCAGTCAGCTAGACAGCACTCCGTGACAACAGCAAAACCTCAATTGGTGGGTGTCAGAATTCTGCAGAGTGACGCCTTGTCCCTACAAAGGATAGCTGCAGCTCCTGTTGAGGTTTGTTTTACCTGCTTGCCGCTCCAGTAAATGTCTAACTAGGGACACATTGGTTTCTTTTTAAGGTACCCCCATCTGTTGTATGTGTTCTACGTATGGTACGAATCACTCTTAGTTCTGTTTATCTTTTCATGCTGTTGTTAGATTCTGACGTAGAAACTCCCTTTGGAATAGAGTAGAACCACTCTGCATCTTATCTGTGGTCTTTATGGGAGCAAATCACTAGGCTGTTGCTTGACAGAACCTCCTAGTGGATTTTCCCTGCCCTTTTGGATGACAGCTTAATGCTTAACCATTTGAGCCCCCAGGGATCCTTCTAATTATTGTTGTTGTTGTTGTTATGTGCCATTGAGTTCACAGTGGCTCGTAGTGACCCTATAAGCAGTAGCTCTGCACCTTGACCCATCTTGAACCAGTCTCACCATCTCTGACACACCTGGCCCCATTACCACAGTTACAGTGTCAGTCCATCTCATCCAGGGTCTTCCTCTCCTGCACTGACCCTTTACCTTTCGAAGCATGATGCCCTTCTCCAAGAACTAGCCCTTCTTGGCAACATCCCCAGAGTATGAGAGACGGAGCTGCACAATTCTTGCTTCCAGGAAGCAATCTAGTTTCCCCCTGTCTAGGACCTGTTTTTCTCTTGTGAGTGCTTGGTATGTTCAGGACTCTTCTCCAGCACCGCAACTCAGAGGCATCGATTCTTCTTCTGTCGTCATTAGTCCAGCTTACAGATGCATAGCAAGCAACTGAGAAGACCATGACCTGGGTCAGGTACAACATAGTCTTTAGATTGACACCACACAAGATAGGATCACAAATAGACATTCTCTGGTCATCTCTGCTTTCAGCCAAGGTCCATCTGTCACTGGCAATGATATCCCTGGTGCCACAACCACTTCTAAACCCAGCTTGTGTTTCTGGCAGTTCTCTGTTGAGGTACTGTTCCAGTTGTTTTTTAATAATCTTCAAGAATTTGCTTGCATGTGATATTAGTGACACTATGATAATTTTCACACACTGTTGGATTTCCTTTTTGGGGAATGGGAATAAATACGGCTCTCTTCCAGTCAGTTGGCCTGGTAGCTGCCCTCCAGGTTTCTTGACACCACCTAGTGAGCATGTCCAGGGCTGTATCAGTTTGTTGGAATGCCTGTGTCATTTGGTATTCAATTAATTTCTGGGGCCTTATTTTTTTGCCATTTCCTTCAGAGCAGCTTGAATTTCTTCTTTCATCATCATTGCTTCTTGATTATATGTTATTTCATTAAATTCTTCTGTGTCACCCAGTTCTTTTTAGTACAGTCACTCTGTGTACTTCTTCCATCTTCTTTTGATGCTTCCTGGATCATTCAATATTCTGCCCACAGCATCACTGAGTATTGCAACTCGAGGCTTGAATTTGTTCTTCAGTAGCTTCAGCTTGAGAAATGCCAAGCGAGTTTATCCCTTTTAATTTTCTGACTCTAGCTCTTTGCATATTTTGTTATAATACTTTATCTTCCTGAGCTACCCTTTGAAGTTTTCTCTTCAGCTCATAATTTCCTGAATTCCTCCCTTTGCTTTGATTTCTCAGAGTCCTAGTTAATATTCGGTCTCTTCCAACATCCATCTTGGCCTTTTCTTCTTGTTCCCTCTGTGTAATGACTTTCTGCATTCATCATGGATGATATTCTTGTTATCTTCCCACTGCTTACCTGGTCTTTCTTCGTTATTGTTTAAGGCCTCAAACTTGTTATTGAGATGGTTTGTAAATTCAGGTGGGATAGACTCAAGGTCATTTTTTTGTTCTTGTGGATTTGTTTTAATTCACTTTAGCATCAGTTTGAGCTTGCACAGGAGTCGTTAATGGTGTGTTCCACAATCAGCACCTGCACTAATTTTCACAGCTGATATTGAGCTTCTCCAACAGTTCTTTCCACAAATGCAATCAGCCTAATTTCTGTTTATTACATCAAGTGAGGTCCATGTATATAGTTGCCATTTCTGGTTTTTTTATAAAAGGTATTTGCAATGAATAAATAATTCATTCTACAAAGTTCTATCATTCTATCTCCACCTCATTCCTGTCACCAAGTCCATATTTTCTGACTACTCATCCTTCTTTCTTGTTCCTAACTTGCATCCCAGTCACCACTTATTATGAATGTATCTTGGCTGCATGTTCAATCCCTTTCAGACTGCAGAAATTGGTAGAAATCTTTTCGTTCCTCCTCTCTGACTCTAGCTGCATCTATTTGAATGATAGTGGTATTAACAGGTTTTCCTAGTATGCATATGGATATTATCCTGTCACTCATAATGTTGTATTTAACAATGGATCTAGAAATATTCTTTTTTAATATGACACTTTTTCATTTCCAGCATAGTAGATCAGGAGGTTGTCTGATTCAGAGTGGCCCATGCCAATCCATCTCAGCTGTCCAGTACATAGTAAGCCAATATTTATATATTCCATTTCCTTTTAACAATGTCCAATTTTCCTACATTCATAGTTTTTACATTCTATGTCCCAATTATTAGTGACTATTTAGAATTCTCTTCATTTATGTTTCCTAATCAGAGGGCTCAACCTCTAGTGCAGAATCTATTAGACCCAGGGTGCTGAACTGTTCATAGGGTTTTCGAAGACCTGTTAGTTCAGAAGTGAATGAATCCTTCTTCCTAGTCTGTCTTAATTTGGAAGCTCAGTTTTAGTATAATATCTAACAGACAAGCTTTTGCCCAGAAGAGCAGATGAAAGACACTTCCCCCAAGATAAATTTGAAGGGCCTGTATCTGGCCCCACCTGCTTGTGCCCTGCCCACCAGCACTCTCAACCCCACCCTCATCCCTGCAGGTGGCTGCTAAGTGAGGCCTGAACTCCCCCCCCCCCATGTTATTGTATGGGCCTGCAGTCACTTCTGTCCTTCTGTCTCTGCTCCCCAGCAGTGACGACACACAGGGCCTCCTGGAGCGCTGTAGCTCATGGTCTGTCCCCTCCTGTACCCCTTGGCCTCATCCCTCTGCATGCCTGGTCTCCTCCTCCTCCTCCCTTCTAATTGTGCGTGGTATTAATTAAACGGCCAGCATTCATTATGCAGAGTATCTAAAATTGTAAAGTCTTGTTTCATTTCCCCCACCCATCAAATTGTAGAACCCCGTGGTTAATCTCCCTCTGCCCCTGCACATCCTCATCCTTCTGCTGCCCCCTACCCCTTGGATCCTTATACTCTTTCTACAATAATGGTTTTATACAATATTTACCCTTGTGGGACTGAGTCAGTTCACTCAGCATAGTGCCCTCCAGTCCCTCCCCAGTTTTATCATGATTTACAAAATCATTGCTCCTGCATGCTGCAGAGTACTCCATTGTGTAAATGTACCACAATTTCTTAATCTGTTTGTGGTTGGATATCTGGGCTGTTTCCATGTTCTTGTGATAGTGAATAACGCTGCTATGAACATTGTTGTACAAGTCTCCGTTTGTGTCTCAAGTCTCATTTTCTCAGAGCATATTCCAAGTAATAGAGTAGCTGGGCCATATGGAATAATCTATGTTCAGCCTTTTGAGGAAGCACCAAACTTCCTTCCAGAATGTTTGTACCATTTTACAATCCCACCAACAGTGTATAAGAGTTCCTTTCTCACAGTGCAACAATGAATGAATGAGAACCCAAAATCTCTGTAAATGTTCATTAAAACTAATAAAATTTAATAATAATTTAAAAAAATTGAAATTATCATTTAAAAAAAAAACAAGAGTTCTTTTCTCTCCACATCCTCTCCAACATTTATTATTTGCTGCCCTGTTAAACTTTGCCACTGTTACTAGAGTGAGATGGTACTTCATTGTGGTTTTTATTTGCATCTCTCTTATTGCCAGTGATTTTTAGCATTTCTTCATGTGTCTGTTTGCCATTTGAATATTTTCTTTCATTGAAAAGGTCATAAAAAGACTTCCCCATAAGAGAAGCCCTGGACCAGATGGCTTCACAGCTGAATTCCACCAAACATTCAGAGAGGTTTAGCGCCGATTCTACTTATTTTTTAAAAAATGGAAAAAGAAGGAACACTTCCAGAATCATTCTATGAAGCACAAATAACCCTAATACCAAAACCAGACAAAGATATTACCAAGAAGGAAAATTACAGACAAATATTTCTCATGAATATAGATGTAAAAATCCTTAACAAAATCCTAACCAATAGAATCCAAAAACACATCAAAAAAATAATTCACCATGAACAAGTGGGATTCATAACAGTTATGCACGGATGGTTCAACATAAGAAAAACAATCAGCGTATTCATCCTGGAGTGGGTGATGCCAGGCTGCTCTTTGGAGGCAAGGATTCTGAGGCTCTGTCTAACTTACTTTGGACATGTCGTGAGGAGAGACCGGTCCTTGGAGAGGGACATCATGCTTGGGAGAGTGGAGGGACAGTGCAGGAGAGGAAGACCCTCTATGACGTGGATTGATTCAGTGACTGGGGTAATAGGGGTAGACGTGTTGGAGACAATAATATTGGCAAGGGATAGAGCAGGTTTTAGGGCTATTGTACATAGGGTCGCTATGAATTGCAAGCGACTCAAAGGCACACAACAACAACAAATAACAAGAACTATATGATTTTAGCAGTTGATGCAGAAAAGGCATTTGACAAAATCCAACACCCCTTCCTGATAAAGACATTTAACAAAACTGGAAGGGAAGGGAATTTCCTCCACACAGTGAAAAGTATATATGTAAAACCAAAAGCTAATATCATTCTCAATGGAGAAAGACTGAAAGCATTTCTTTTCCTTGCGAACAGGGAACAGACAAGGATGCCCACTGTCCCACGTCTATTCAGTATTGTATTGAAAGTGCTTGCTAGGGCAATATGACAAGAGAAGGAAATAAAAAGCATCCAGATCGGCAGAGAGGGATGATTAAACTGTCGCTATATGCAGATGATAATGATCGTATGCACAGAAAACCCCAAAGACTCAACAAAAAAACTGTTAGAGTTAGTAGGCCAATTTAGTAGATTGGCAGGATATAAGATCAATATCCAAAAATCAGTAGGATTCCTCTACAGTAACAAAGGGATACTGTCTTTTTAAGCTTTAATTTGTCATATTTTCTTGTCTGTTTTCTACTATGAGGAAAGAGAACCTAAATCAGTAAATGAAGGTGCCTCTGATCTGAGTTTAGCGCTGTTGGCAAACAGTTACACTTTGACTACTACTCTTGCTAACTTTCTCATTTTTCACCTCACCAGTTTGACACAGAAGTACAGCATAGTTTTTGTTAAAAGTTGACATTGCCTATTTCTAGGAAGGAAATTTACTCCCTAAATAACCAACTACATAAGATCCAAGGGCAGAGATAGACTTAGAAGGCAGGGAAAGATAGGATGGAAGGATTAGAGGAAATAACACTCAGAAGTGCGAAGGTGTAGTTGCCTTGTGTGCATTGTAACTAAAGTCATGAAACAAAATGTGTATGAATGGTTGAATGGATAACCAATTTACTGGTAAACTTTCACTCAAATCACACTCAAAAAAGTTGCCATTGTCAATGCCAAGAAACAAATGAACCATCTCCTCTCTGTTGCCCTAAGGCCAGAAACAAAGAATCTAATACTGTGCTTCTGTGTGCTGATATAAATTCTTTAAAATAATTGATGTAAGTTGGAACGACTGATAAGCAGTATACTGTATACATTGCCCGAGCGGAGAAAAATACTTGCTGTGTGTGTCCCATGTGCCAGATGCTCTCACATACATCATTTGCTTTCATCTTCACAGCCCTTTGAAGTTACTATTCCCTGAGAATAGTCGAAAGTACTGAGGCTCAGGGAAATTAAGCAGCTTATTCAAATTTACAGAGCTACAAGTTGTAGAACCAAAATTCCAATTCTAATGTATCTTCAAATCTCCACCAGAAATGGCTTGCCTCTCACGCCCGTCCCCTGCTGACCCAGCCTTCGTTGGCCCAGGTAGGTGACCAGGATCAGAGAGATAGTAGCAGCTCCAGCTTCACAGGGTACTTGGTTTTGGGAACTACTTCATGCTCTGTGGCCCTGTCCCTCATCCCCAAGAGACTGACCTGGACTCTTGACCCCTCGTTATCCACACCATTTGCTAACAAGTCCTTTCACTGACGTTTCTGGTTTCTGCTTTGATTGGTCTTCTTGAATAGTCTCACATAGTTCGGTCATGCTGTTAGGAGAAGCCATTTCTTAGAAAGGACATCATATGTGAGAAAGTGGAGGGCTGACAAAAGATGGGAAGACCTTCGATCAGATGGGCTGGATTGACACAGGAACTGAGCGGTGGGCTCAGATGTGTCAGAGATTGTGAGGATGGCACAGGAGAGGACGGGCTTCTGGTCTGTTGTTCAGAGGGTTGCTGTAAGCTGTAGTCATGTCAGCAGCACCTAACAACAATGGGTCTTTCAGCTCTTATTTGACCTTTTTGTACTTGATCTCAGACTCATCTGGTTTGTGGAATCCTCTTAATTATCCTTTCTAGCACAGTTACTGGTCCAGGTCTGTGGACAAACACCAGACCTTTTCCTGCTTCTGTCTGGGATGATCAGAAGTGGTGCCCTCCTGGGAGGCCTGCTCTCTCTGGAAGCCTGTGGTGTCGGAGGAAATTCTCACTCATGCTTTATCTTGTTATTTGAAGTTTGTGTTCGAGATTTTCGCTTTGAGCTTTCATTTGTGCTGTGGGTTTTTCCTTTTCCTTGAATAGTTTCTGTTCAGCAAAAAATTTAGAAAAGCAGTATCTGCTTTACTTTTTAATCTGAAAGTGTAAAAAATAATATTTTTAAGTAAATTCTGAAATGTTATACTTTTACTTTTAAAAGTATACCCCCAAACAACTATGAGATATAATCTCACCCCAGTAACAATAGCAAAATTTAACAAAACAGCAAACAACAAAGGCTGACGAGGTTGTAAAGAAACTAGAACCCGTATTCACTGTTGGTGGGAGTGTAAAGTGGTGCAGCCACTCTGGAAGGCAGTATGGCGCTTTCTCAAAAAGCCGGAAATAGAAATACCATTTGACCCAGCAATTCCGCTACTGGGAATATACCTGAAAGAAATCCAAACTGCCACCCAAACAGATATATGCACACCCATGTTTATTGCTGCATTGTTCATAATGGTAAAGGGATGGAAACAACCCAGGTGCCCATCAACAAATGATTGGATAGGGAAACTATGGTATTTTCACACAATGGAATACTATGCAGCACTGAAAAACAAGGAACTTATGATATATTATACAAAGTGAGTGACCCTGGAGTATATTATGATGAGTGAAACATCTCAGTCACAAAAGGACAAATACTGCATAATGCCACTGTTATAAAACAGGCCTGACATGGGGGTTGGGGGAAACGAAAAAAGAGGGGATAAATAATGTACATTGTATTGGAACAGATAAGGAATAGAACTGCTTAAAAGGAATATATGATTAGGTATTATTTGCCTGACAACAGTACAGAATAAAAGCTGCATAGTAAAGCGGACTGGGGGAGGAGGGCATTGCACAAAAATGAAAGAATTTTCTTTCAAAGAGAAAAGTGAACTGGGGCGGGGGATATGCAGGGAGGAAAATGTGCAGCAATGAATGGATGGAAATCCAAGTTCTCTGTAAACTTTCATTAAAGCCTCAATTTAAAAAAATGTGCTTCCTGTCCCCCCAATTTTGCAGCGCTATCTTCAGAAAGTCCTGCCTGTTGATAGAGCAGTGCTGGAGAGTCTCTTTAACGTTGGAGGCCGCCAGATCGCCTGTCAGTCTTTGAAAGATTAGGGATGCTTATTTGCAAAATTGCTCTCTTTTGTTTAAATAAAGCCGAAGTTTGGCTGTTGCATCATAATATTTTGTTTTAATCTGGGCAGTTCTTTCGGAGATAATGTCTAAGAAGAACCAAAAATAGTTCAATGAAAAGCATTCAATTATAAATGGGTTGAGCACTGTTTGATCGCTTTAGGTGTCCTTGTCAGCTGCATTAGACGGCTGTACTTGATACTTCTGAAAGGTTTTCTCTCTGCTGCTCCTCTGTGTTGGAATAAGGGAGTGTGGACCAATTCTTTTCCTTTCTGAACTGTCAACAAAGGAAAGGGATCCTTTTCAAAGTGTCCCAGAAATAACTCATTCACAGTGAGTTGGTACCGACTCATGGCTGACCAGCAATAGGGTTTCAGGGACTGTCAACTCAACTCATGGCCGTGAAGTCAGAACCTACTCATGGCTGACCTCCCAGTGGGCTTTCAGAGGCTGTAATCCGCACAGAAGGAAATTGCTCCTCCTCCTCTGTCAGAGCTGCTGGGGGATTCAAACCGCCAGAGAGGCCCCACTTTAGAGTCAGCGGCACAGTGCCCTCGCCACTAGACCATCTGAGAAAGTGTGAACTAAGGAGAGAGTATGATATTCAATACGGCTATGACTCTGAAACAGTAATGACAGAGAAAAAGATGTAAAGAAAACAAGTACTTCGTAGTGATGTGTCATTTCCGTTTAGAGTCAGAGACCACAAAGGAGGGAGTTCACTACTGCAGAAATGCACAGGCGTGCATTTCCATTTCAGCTCTAAATAGGAAGTTTCTGAAGTTAAGAGGAGCCCTTTCCCCCCCTTCCTTTTGTGAAAATGCTTTCCTTGTGAGGTTTAGATGTTGCTTCATACGATGTCTCATGCATGGGGCTGTTATGTTCTGTTGAGTAAGACTCAGCTCCTCCCTGACCCTCCAGCAGGTTTTCAGAGGCGATAAATAGCATGGGAAGAGATTGCCCATCCTTCTGCCATGGAGCAGCTGGTGGATTCGAACGACCAGCCTTTGGGTTGGCAGCACAACTCCTTACCAGGAGGCCACCAGAGCTCCGTATCTCCTTCATAGGGCTTCACTTTCCTGGATGTACCCTGTACACGGTGAACTGGTTCGCATAGAGCAGAAAGGGCCTACTTGAAATCAGCATTACCAAGTTGACATTGGGCGGCAGCTTCCCCATGAAGAGCCTTCCCACCTGCTGGCCTGCCTTTACTGAAACTCCCTCCAACCTTCCAGCAGCCTTTTCCTTCTCTCCATCTCAGCTGGCTTCTATAGTCATGACCTACTTTGTGGTTGTGAGGTGCCATCCAGTTGGCTAGGACTCATAGCAACCCTCCTGGTGCCAGATCAGAACCTTGCCCTGTCCGGCGTGATCTCTTGGAGGCCTTGCCAATTCCAGTCACTGCGTCACCTCCGAAATCTTGCTTTCAGACATTTCACTATCACTCTGCCTGCTGCCATCCTTCTGACTCATTTCGGGATCCTTACTCCAACAATTTTTGCTCCATGGAGACTTCCACTTCCTTTTGCTATGCTAGTTTTTTATTTTACATTAACTTCCTCATAGCTTTGCTTTCCAGTTTGGACTTCATGGTCCATCAGTGTAATCATTTCCTTCACTATGCCATCAATCCTCTCGCCCTTTTTCTCCTGTCCCCACCTCACTGGCTTGTATTCTCTATACTTGCTCTTAGGCAGATGAACGTGGACATGAACGTGGTTTGAGAGACACTTGTGCTGCCCTCACCTAAAGTTAAGGTTACACATTGCAGATGAGCTTTCAGCACTTGCATTCTTTGTTCTTTTTCCAGCCACCTGAGAAAATGTCATACTTCTATTTATTTCTTCCAATCTGCAGGGTTGTTGATCACCATCAAGTTGAGCATGACCCATAGCGACCCCATGAACAGAAGTCCTGAAGCCTTTCTATAACTATCAACATTTATCAAAGTTCACAGAGTCCAGAGGCACGTTGTTTAGGAAGTGGATGACACTCTTGCTCCAAACCTTAAACTGGGAGCTTCACCAAACACTGTCCACCATATGTAAGCATTATGACATTTGACACCACAATCGCACAAGGTTCAGCATCACAGCAACCCCGGGTCACCTCAGTACAGCATATTGACAGCCATCGCCAATACTGCTTATTTATTTTCAAGTGATGACCTCGATCTCACTGGAAAAATGGAAGCAAATAGACAAGAACCTCCTGATATGGCCATCCCCAAAACTACTCCTACTTACCTTCCTTTAAGAGGGATAATGCCTTACCTTGGAAACGGGTATCCTCAGGTCGTCACTGGTCAGTCACACCTCACAGCTTTCTAGTTAAGGTGTCCTCCTCGAATTACCCACCCTTTCTCTTTTTGATCAGTATTTTTCTCTGTTGTATTATTTTGAAAAATACAAAAACATGTTGAGCATCACCAGATACCCCTGACTGGAGAAAAAAGGGTGTTAAGATCTCACATCCAGTCCTTTCTGCTTTGGCCTAGTTATGACACATTTCGCTAGTAGTCCATTAGGTAAAATGAGACAAAGGACCTCAAACTTGTAATCTATACTGAGTGGGGGGCAATTGAAAACTCAGTCAGCAGCAGATATCTCTGTTGCAGTTCCACATTCCACTTAAATCACGAAGAGAGATGGATTCCTACAGTGGCTGCCTCAGTGGGCTTGAGCGTTACAAGAGGATGACGATGACGCAGGATAGGGCGAGGGTCAGATCTGTTGTTTATAGAGTCACTGTGGGTTCTGGTCTCCCTGACGGCACTTATCTACAACCATCGTCTCATTTCTCTGAGATTTGTAGTGGGTTTGTTTGTGTTTGGAGTTTTGGTTTTTTGTTTTGTTTTTTGGTGTTTTGGGGTGTAGGGGTTTTTTTGTAGTCAAACTGAAGATTGAGTTTTCTGTTTCTTTGTTCTACTTTCTTATATTCTCTCTTTTTCTTCTTCTGTCATCTGTGCTAATACTACCCTTATCCATCTGTTAGCCAGTCAACGAATGATCTCATCACTAACTGTGGTCCAGTCTCCAAGTCGCTTGACCTCCCAGCAGTTTTTTACCCCTTTGATAACTCTCTCTTCAATATGCTTTATTCACTTTCTCAGTTAAAAGAAAAATCACATTCTTCAGGGTTTCTTCTGAAAGTTTAAGAGGCATGAAGACACTTACTCATGAAGATTTAATTTTATTTAGGTTTCATTCTGGATAGATTGAGAGACCCCGTGATCAGATTCTCTGATGCTTAGGAAGGGGTCAATTCTGATTCTTTTCTCCACAAAGCAGTTTCAAGGCAAATAAAAGGAAGTTCAAGAATACCTCATCTATCAGATCCTCCCCAGGAATAAAATGGTTCCCGTGTCTGTTTCCAAACGTTAGAGAGTAACCTCGGTGTCCTTCCCAGTATTTACCTTCTGAAGAATATTTCTCTAGCATATTCTGCTTTAAAAAAACAAACAAACAAACCCACAGTGCCGTGACATCATGAGCTCCTCATGACCATTCAGAGTCGTAATTAGGAGCAGTTTGTTACACATAGGAAGGTCCTTATGATAAAGACGCCCCACATTGTCATTCTAGTTCATGTTTTCTATAGTTCTTCAAACTCCTCCTCCTTTTCTTTGTTGTCTTTTTGTTCTAATGGAAACATCTATCCATTACTGATATTGTAAATGCATAGGCCTAAGGGTAACTTGTAAATAATACCATCCTGCTGCCACTGGGATTTGGGTTTCTGGTCAGATGATATATGATAGTGATAGTAGAAGCAATAGTAAACTATAAACACATTAGGGTCACTATACATCGCAGGTGACTCAACAGTGCATAACAATAATAACATACTGTGACAGGTTTGGAAGCAGGAGTGGCATCCACTTCCTAAACAACATGCCTCCGGAAACTCTGTGAACACTGATAAATGTCTTTAGTTGGAGAGGGGCTTCAGGTCTTTTGTTCACTGTGAGTCATGCTCAACTCAAAGACAATGAACAACATAAACAATGATAAATAATAAAACAACATCAGTAATGATCTTGTAGAGGAGCTCCGTGACCCTTTGTTAACCTGTGTCTTTCCTCGACTGGCTGGTCAGTGCGCTGACCCACCATGTAGGCATTGTTGCGTGTGGTGAAGTGAGCAGGCTCTGGGTCACAGCAGTGCTGTGTCCAGTAGAAGGGAATCCTCTTGGGTCTTGTACTGTCCTCATACTCACTGCTTCCCTAAGTCCATTGTTGCAGTTACTGTGTTAATTCATCTCACAGAAGCAAGAGTTGAGACTTTGTGCACACAATCATGATGAGCTTAGGAAAAGACACCATGCTTTGAGAAGGCATGGAGACCCTGAGCATGATCAGTGGTTTTCCGTCAATGTCACGTCAAAGAAACCATTTCCATTTGGAAGGTGATCGGGGATTCTGGTTTCCTTGCTTGTTTTTCAGTGTTAGTCTTATAACCCTGTTCAGACTCCTTCTGGACAAGAAATTACATAGTCATTCTGCATATGATGCATTTTAAATAATTTATAGAGTTCTAATGAGCTGCTTCAATCAGCTCAAAAATTAAAACAAAGTTCCAATATGGAATATTTTTTAAATGATGGATTTAGGAGTATAGTTTGTGTAGAATTATTATGTTCTGTGTATTAAAGCAAAATGAAATGTGAATTCGGGTTCTTTTCTTAACATTTTCTTTTAAGCTATAAATTGGTGATAGAGGAAATTTTGGCAGGTGATATAGCACCTCAGACATATTTAGTGAGTAAATAGATTTATTCATGTTATGTTTCAAGTGGGAACACATCTATAACTTTGCTTGTAAAAGAAGTTTTCTAGACACAGATAAAACAGTATGATGAGCACAGATACAAAGAAAATGCTGTATTTGTGCATCTGAATGCGAAGCTTGTCTCAGGTTTACTTAAATTAACATTTCTTTTGGCTCCAGTAAACCAGACAAAATACATTTTTCAAAATTACAGATAATTAATCCCAACTCCTTTAAAGCATGCTGAGAGGTTATTGAAAGATGGCAAATTATTTTGGATGAGGTTTTGTTTAATGTTGAATTTCTTTTATCTGAGTTAAGTAGCATCTGTTCTAAAGAAATATAATCTCAAGATATTAACAGCTATTAGCTTCAGGTTAAATGTGTTAAAAACAGAAGCATCATTTCTGTCATTGAGGGTTTGTCTGCTTCTAAGATATATTAAATAATCTATAATTACAACTTATTTTAAAATTTCTATATAAGTATCACTTAAGTGTGTGAAAACAAAGCTTTAACAAAATTACTCAGGGACTCATAAGAAATTCTTTTATAAGGAAATTACAAAAACACATTTCCACATTTAAGTTTTCCTTAGAACCATTAGTGCAGGAAATCTGATATATTTAAATACTATAGTCCTAGAAACTTGTAGACTAAGAAGCAGTGGTTTGAACAGAACAAGGGGGCACAGCGAGGCTTAAAATCAGAAAAAGTGTGTGTAGGGTTTGTATCCTTTCTCCATACCTATTCAGACTGTATGTTGAGCAGATAATGCTAGGTGCTGGACCAGATGAAAGAAAGTGGGATCAAGATTGGAGGAAAACTTATAAACAGCCTACCTTATCAGATGAAATACTACCTTTCAGAAAGTGAAGAAGACTTGAAACACTGAAGAAAGTGAATAATACATACAGCCTTTGAAGTCCATTACATTTCAACATCAGGAAGACAAAAAGCCTTGCCACCAGACCAATAGGCAACATTTTAATAGAGATAGATTGAAGTTGTCAGTGATTTCATTTTACTTGGATCCAGTCAAAACTCATGGTAGCAGCAATAAATCAAAAGATGTGTTTCACTGGGCAAATCAGATGTCACAGACCTCTTGAACGTGCTGAAGAGCAGGGTTATCAGTTTAAACACTTAAGTGCACCTGACCCAAATCAGGGCATTTTTAGTTGTTTCATACACATATGAAAGTTGAACAATGAATAAGGAAATAGTAGAGCTGATGCCTTTGGAATTGTGTTGGAGAAGAGCCTTGAACATCCCCCTTTGGACCGTCAAAAGAGCAAACAAATCTACCTTGTAGGAAGGGCAACCAGCGTGCACGTTCAAAGCTGGCGTGGTGACACCAGCTCTCACATACATGGGATGTGTTGTCAGGAGGCACCAGGCCGGGTCAGGAGGCATCATAGTGGGCACATTAAAGGGCCAGTGAGAAGAAAGGAGACCTTCAGTGAGATAGATTGTCATAGTGACTGTTACAGTGGGCTTGGACATGGTGGATATCATGAGGATGGCCCAAGGCTTGAATCTGTTGTTTATAGGGACACTGTGAGCTGTGGTTGACTGGACCACATCTGACAACAATAACATAAGCTTGTAATCTGAATGATTAAATGATGTCCTATGAAATTATCTGCAGGGGGTGAGGCATGGGGAATTCAATGCCAAGAGTTTACCTTTGAGATAAGACCTGGTGTTTGGTTGAGGGGTCTCCCGATGGCAAAGTCCATAGGAATTGTGCTGCTTACCTAAAGATAGTGTGTTTCTGGCAGTTCAATCCACCAGTGTCTCCGTGGGAGAGAAGGCACTTTCTTCCTATACAGTTTACAGCCTTTGAAAACCAGCTGGAGGGTAAGCTCTGAATCAATTCCGGTTCAAAAGCAATGAGTTGAGTAAAATGCTTGGTTTGATTCGTAAAAGTTATTTTGAAAAGAAAACAGTGTAACCTTCCAGTTATTTGTGAGAAGGACTTTTTTGCTAGCCCCATAACATTCTATGACAGATTTAGAAGCAGGAATGACATCTACTTCCTAAACAACATGCCTCCAGAAGCTCTGTGAACTTTGATAAATGTCCATGTTTGTAGAGGGGCTTCAAACCTTTTGTTCATAAGGTCGCTGAGTCATGCTCGACTCCACGGCAATCAACAAGAAGTTCATTCTGCATGTAAGTTTATTATATCTTAAAAATATTTTTCTTTTAATAATATATTTATTACTTTTTTCCATTTAAAAATTATTTCTAATCATGAAAAGAATGGAGAATATTGTGCAAAGTATTTGTGGAATAAAAAAACAAAACAAAAACTCACTATCTTCTCTGATGGAGTCTTTGTTCTTTCATTGCCTAATGGATTCAGGTAGCTAATGCTACACAGAGCTCTGGTGGCCTAGTGGAAGAAGCTGTGCTGCAGTCCTCAAGGCATGCGCACGGTTCGAGGCCACCAGCTGCTCCACGGAAGAAGGATAAGCAGTCTCCTCCCGTGAGATTAAATGACTCTGAAAACTCACCGGAGGGTCAGCTAAGGGTTGGTTCCAACTTGATGGTACACCACAACAACAACAGTGCTGCATAACAAATCACAAAACACAGTACTTTAAACAGCATTTATTCCTCCTTAAATGTTGGGTGCCTGGGGAATTTAGGAGGTGTTGTTTCTGTCTTAAAGAATATCACACGGTTGTGGTCAGATGGTGATGGGGGCTGAGATCATCTTGAAGGGTTTCTTTCTTACGCTGTAAGCTCTCTGGTAAGGAAGACTTAACCAGCGAGGCTGCTGTACCATGCCTCTTTGTATGTTCTTTCCATGTGATTTCTCCATGTGGAAGCTTGGGAGGAGCTGGAAGCCTCACATGTTAACCCAGGAGTCTCATGTCCGAAGATTGAGAGCCAGGTGGCATCAATATCATGTCTTGAACCCTGTTGGAAGGCAAACAGTGCCATTCCTGCTATGTTCTGTTGGTTAACACAGCTTCAGAGTTCTTCCCAGGTTCAAGAAGACATTGATAACTCAGACTCCCTCTCAGTGAAGGAATGTCAAGGTCGTTTGCTAGAAGTATCTAGTTTGGTGCAGACATCCTTGGAGGATACAGTCTGTGGCACTATGACTAGACACCAAGAACTATGACTAGTTCTTGGAATGTTGTTGTTGTTGTTGTTGTGTATTGTAGAGTCAGAAACCACCCACAGCTGACCCTCTGACAGGTTTTCAGAGACAGTTAATCACAGGGGAGGATACTGCCTATTCCTCTCCCACAGAACAGCTGGTGGCCTCGAACTGTGTGCCTTTGGGACTGCAGTGCAGCTTCTTGCCAGTAGTAGTCTACCAGAACTCCATGGTTTTTAGAATAAGAAGAGAAATAATATTCAGTTCTTATTCACATGGTGATTATGGGCCAGTAAGAGAAACATCCATGTAAACAAATATGCAAGTTTATTAGAATAATAAGAAACTGGTTAGCTTTGTGGAAGGTGAGGTATCAGAAGACTGAGTTGGTATCCTAGTGCTAACATTTCAAGAGAAAGGAAAGAGATACTCCCAATTTTTCAAATGTCTAAGTAGTTTAAAACTTGTTGGCCTAGAGAAACCTATAAGATTATATATAGAAATATTTGTTGTTCTTTTATAAGTTGTACAGGGAAGATGTTTGTGTTGAAGATGAAAATGTATTTATTAGGTAGAAAGTGATTTTGTTATAGAACCTGAAAGCTTATACATACCTGGATAAATTGCCCAGAAAATGTTTGTACAATGAGAGGAGAAAAGGGGGAAAGATGTTAATACTGTAGGAAAAACTCTTACAGAAGATGCTAGAGAAATAAATCAAGGGCAACAAGAAAGTAAAGGCTTTTGGAAAGACTCTCATAAAAAGAAATAAATAGTAAAATTGGTAAAAATCCTCAAAATCGGGTTTTTCCTCTCAGAACTCTGGGAAAAAACCAAAGCCTTGCAACAACTTGAGAAGTGTCCACAGAAGAGAAACAGCCAAGTCTTGATGGTAATAGCAGACTTGGTGGAGTTTGAACTTGCCCTGTGCAAAGCTTCTTTCTTCTCTCCCCAACTGCTGCTGTGGGGGGGGGGGGGGGCAGCCCTCTGGTTAAGTCAGACTCATAGGACCTGATGAACAACAGACCTGAACCCTGGCCTGGCCTGTGCCGTCCTCATCATCTCTAACACACCTGATCCCACTGCTGCAGTGTTTCAGTCCATCTCGTTGTGGGCCTTCCTCTCCTTTGCTGATCGTCCATCTCTCCAAGCATAAGATGTCTTTCCAACAAGTAGCCTCGCCTCACTACACATTCAAAGTTAATGTGAGATGAAACGTTATCATCTTTGCCTCCAAGGAGCAATCTGGCTGCATTTCCCCGAGACATATCTGTTGTTCTTTTGATAATCCATGGGATATTCAGAACTCTTCCCCCGCAGCACAACTCAGAGACATCAAAAACCAGGAGTAAGCTATGAAAACTGGTACCCGGCAGCCACTGGAGGGGCAGAGCAGGGTCGGGCTCCTTCAGGCCCCATTTCCAGGACGTTGGCTGACCTGCCTGCTGGTTCCTGGGAAGACCCTGCTCTCAAGATTGTCTGTTCCACCCGACTTTGAGCTTGCCCAGTGTGGAAACACCTGCCTCAGACTGTCAACAAAAGAAGAGTCCAAGTGACGACTTTAGATCAGAGCTCCCCGATGTGGTGGGTAAACAGTTGAAGAAAGTAATACAATAAACATGAGAACTTGAAAAGCTAGGGAGTAAGCAGTCCATAAAAACGTTGACAGCCTTTGCTGTCTTCTCAGGCCTCTAGAAGGCCCTGCTTACATGCAGGGTCGCGTGCATGCTCAGAAAGACCTGAGAAGGTCCTGAACTCTCACCTCTGGCCGCTTTTGAGGCTCAGAGCCAAGTAGGAAGTGAAGCAGATGCAGAGTTGTAGTCAGCCTGACTGAGCACTGAACTAACACAGCTACATACACACTGAACCCCATGAGGAAAATGACCTCAACCAGCTCGTCGTTTTGTCAGGGCCAACTCACAGCTGACCCTCTCTCTCATGGGCTTCCCGAGGCTGTAAGCCACACAGGAAGAGATTACCCGTTCGTCTTTCTCCCCTCAAGCAGCTGGTCAACTTAAGCAACCAGAGCGACACCGGCTCGGGGTTTGCAGTCCATCTCCGTACAGGCTACACCACCAGAGCAGTTTCCAAAGTTAAGGAGAGAATATTTAGAAACAGCAAATCATCGAGACAGGTAGATTTGAGGTTTACAGAATCTGGAAGAGGAGGGAACAGGAAGTGATGCTCAGAAAGTACATGGCTTCTTTTGAGGGTGATGACAATAACTTGTAATTATATAGTTGTTATGTTTCCATAAACCTGTGACTGCTAAATCCACTGGATGGTCCACTTTAAAGGGGTTTGAATTAGATCTCAGCTTTTTAATGTGGGCAAAGGAAGAAGAAGCTGTCAAGGATATTGAGCAAGGAGTCTATCAAGTGGTAGAACTTGTGAGAGATTGATTTCGTATCTAGAAAAGAACAAGTTTCAGATTTCACGTCTAAGATAGGGCACGTTTCTTGTCCATGGTTTTTAGGGAATTAATTATATGATACACCCAAAGTTAGAGCTCTCAAAGCCTCCTCTCCTTTCTTTTGTTACAATTGCACTCCAAAATGGACCCAAACTAATATTATCTTTAAACAAAGAGTTACTGTAGGAAAAAGTGAAGTTATGAATGTGTCAGTGTGTAGTTGCCAGTATGTTTGTGCTAGAAAGGTAGACACTGTGTAAGAGATCGTGGTGCAGTAGTTCCCTTTTGTTTGAAGCTTTTGATCGGCCCCTCGATGGCTTTTTTCTTCAGTCCTAGGGGCAAGCTGGAGTAGCCTCGTTCCATTTCCTGTCTCTCCTGAATGGTATCATCACGTCGATCCTTAAACCCAGGCCCTTGCCCGCTGCTGCCGTTATCGGCTCTGCTCTTCTGGTTCCCTCCATGCAGCCAATATAGGCATCTCTCTCCAGCCACAGCTCCAGTCATTTTAGTCTTGTTCACAAACCTCTAATGGATCCTCACTGTGTCCAGAAAAAAAAAATCCAAAGTCCTTGATGTGGCCAAGCCCCAGAATTCTGAGCCCTGAAGCTGGAGTCAAGTGGAAGCAGGGAAGAGAGTAGAAGAAACCCATAATGAGGTACATCTGGATAAGGTGGAGGGATCAGTGCCAGCTTCCACCCCCAGCTCCCTAGCCTGCAATCGGGAGCAGTCGAAGCTGTGAAGACAAAGTGTTTGCCATTAATAAATATTCCTAACACTCTTCTGTTGACAGTCACAGATTTTATTTCAAAAGGAGAGGAAAAAAAAAATGGTCTTGCTGAGGAGACTGTGCATCAAAATAATTTCTTATTTCCTCTCAAAACACAAAGGAAGCAACACTAGAAAATTAGATACACATTACCTTTTATTTAGTATTTGTAATTTAAGTGGAAAACAACTTTTGAGCCTATCTTGAGGTGAAATATTGGTTGTAAAATTTTCAGCCCGTGAAAGGAACTTAAGCAGTTAATTGCTGCCTAGTAAATTATTTAGTTCATACTTTTTAAAAAGTTTGTATTTTTAAGACTTGTGGCCATTAGTAAGGATTATGAGTTCATCAAAGCACTCTTGAACAAATTCTGGTTCATGCATTTGCATATAGAATTTTATTTCATCTTCTTTGTGTGTGACTGAAAACCCACTCTGATGTAAACCATCAGAAAAACAAGGATTGAGTAACTTTGGTTTCTAAAGGAATTAACTCTAACCTTTCCAAACAGGAGACAGTAACACTTCCAGTTCTTTTCTGAGACTGCAGTAAGAGATGAGTGTTTGTGACAAATGACGGATATCATGCTTGTCAAGGGTTTGAGTTAGAATGAGAACGACCTTAGATGCAAAGCAGAGCATAGAACGAGAGTGAGCACACTGGCGAGTGGAGATTCTGCCGCAGAAGGTGGCCGATGTGAGTCAGTCCCCACGTAGCTCACGGGGGCACTGCACCCATGGGGTTTCTAGACTGCAAAGCTCAGCACTAGATTATGACCCATGGTAGATTCAGAAGTTAGATCCCACTTCCTCAATGGTATCACAGAAGACTGTCAGTACCAGCCTTTCCCAACAGTGCATTAACACAGATAGAAGCTGTTCATTCAGATGCCTGTAAACGACACTAAGTTTTAAATAGGTAAGATTAAAAATATACAGGTCTTCTTTTAAGATAAAATATCCTGAATTGAGTACCAAGGTGACTCTCCATTCACACAGTACCAGGTTGGTCAGAGTCATAGAGCGCCCAGTCCTGAACGATCAAAGGGGTAGGGACCCTGCGGGAGGACTAGTGGGATTCCAAAGGGGAATCACTGTGACACAATCCCCCCAGCACCCCGGCTGCTAAGGAATAAACTGCCAGCATCTCCCAGGGGTCACGGTCCATGGCATGTCTTCTTCCAAAAAAATTTCTGGTCTGTATGTTGGTGGTTTGTGTTATCTTGTCCTGTTTTGTTTAATTGTTTTGGAGTGGATTAAAGTTATCTTTTGCCTCTGAGACATTGGTTTTGTCTCATACAGTGGTGTCATTTTGTATTATTTTGTTTTGATATATTTCTTTTTTTTCTCTCTCTCTAAGTTGTACAGCACTCCTCTGACAGTTGCTTCACTGAGGTAATAGGGGTTTGCTGTGATGCTGAACCTTGCGCCACTGAGGGGTCAAATGCCATAACGGCTGCACATGGTGGACAGTGTTTGGTGGAGCTCCCAGTTAAAGACAGATGTGGAAGCAGGAGTGGCATTCACTCCCTAAACCACATGCCTCTGGAAACTCTATGAACTTGGAGAAACGACTATAGTTATTGAAAGGCTTCAGGCCTTTTGTTCATAGGGTCACTATGAGTCATGCTCGACTCGATGGCAATCAAGAACAACAACATTGAGTCTTACAAATATGCTGTGCGACTTGCTAGTTTGGTAATACCTTAGTCTTTCACCTCCTGTTTTCTGGCAGGGGTGATAGAGGATGAAGGTGTGTGTACAGTTCTCTGAAGCAGAAAGATAAGGAAGCATTCTTCCCTAGAGCCCTCAGAACAAGCTCAATCCAGTCAGTGCCTTGGTTTTGAACTATTAGATTCCAGAACTGTGAAAGGATCATCCCAGAGCCACCTGATTCTCTTCAACACGTATCCTTTCTCTCACCTCTCTGAAGCAAGAACTAGATTGCTTTCAGTATGATTTTTCAGTCAAATAATATTTCCAGCTGAATATCAGGCCACCCATCATGTGTGGCACATAAGAATAAAAGCAGACTCAGAAAAGAAGGAAAAAAAAGAAAACCTAAGAATAATGTGGAACACCATCAAGAGAAATAACATGCGCATCATTGGAATCCAGAACGGGAAGAAGCAAGTAAAGGCACCAAAAAAATGTGGAACAATCGTCGTTGTTATGTGCCATTGAGTCACTTGCGACTCACAGTCCTAAACCCTGTTCTATCCTGCGCCAGTCGCCCTGCCTCTGACACACCCATGCCGTTTACCCCAGTCACTGAATCAATCCACCTCTTAGAGGGTCTTCCCCTCTTGTGCCATCCCTCCACCCTCCCAAGCATGATGTCCCTCTCTAAGGACCTGTCCCTCCTGGCAACATGTCCAAAATATGTCAGACGAAGCCTCAGAATCCTTGCCTCCAAGGAGCAGCCTGATTTAACCCTCTCCAGGATGAATCTGTTTGTTTTCTTGGCTGTCCATGGTACATTCAATACTCTTCTCCAGCACCACAGCTCAAAGGCATCAATTCTCCTTCTATCCTCCCTAGTTATTGTCCAACTCTCTGATGCATAACAAGTGATTGCAAAGACCATAGCCTGTATCAGACACACCTTAGTCTCCAGAGTGACACCATTGCTCTTCAGTACCCTGGAGAGGTCCCTAACAGCAGACTTTCCCATAGCAATACGTTTTTTTATTTCCTGGCTGCTGGTGCCAAAAGTGTTGGCCGTGGAGCCAAGCAGACTAAAGTTGTTAACAATCTCAATCTATTCACCATCCATCCTGATGCTGCTAATTGGTCCAGTGGTGAGAATCTTTGTCTTCTTGACATTGAGCCTCAATCCATAGTGAAGGCTGCAGTTCTTCACCCTCTGCACAGCAAGTGCATGAGGTCCTCCTCAGTTTCAGCAAACAGGATTGTGCCATCTGCATAACGCAGATTGTTGATAGATCTTCCACCAATCCTGATGCCACAATTCTCCTCATAGAGCCCAGCCTCTCGGATAATCTGTTCTGCATACAGGTTGAAAAGGTATGGAGATAGGACACATCCCTGGCATACACTCTTCCCAATTTTGAACCATGCAGTATTTCCCTGCTCTGTTCTGACGACTGCCTCTTGGTCTAAGTCAGAGTCAGCCACAGTTTGTTATGATCCACACAGTCAAATGCCTTTGCATAATCAATGAAAGACAGATATACATTCCTCTGGTATTCTCTGCTTTCAGCTAAGGTTCATCTAACATCAGCTGCAATATCCCTAGGACCACAACCCCTTCTAAACCCAGCCTGGACTTCTGGCAGTTCTCTGCTGATGTGCTGTTCCAGTTGTTTTTGGATAATCTTCCGTAGGATCTTGCTTGCATGTGAAATCAATGATACTGTTCGATAGTTTCCACACTCTGTTGGGTCACCCTTCTTTGGGATAGGAACAAATATAGATCTCTTCCAGTCAGTTGGCCAAGTGGTTGTTCTCCAGACTAGAGGAAAACTTTCCAGGCATAATGAAGCATGAGAGAATATATATTCAAGAAGCTCAGCGAACACCATATAGAATAGGCTCCAAAAGAGAAACACCAAGGCACGTCATAGTTAAATTTGCCAGAACCAAAGGTAAGGAGAGAATCCTGAAAGCAGCAAGGGAGAAACAAAGAGTAACCTATAAGGAAGAGCAGATAAGATTAAGTGCTGATTTCTCAGCAGAAACCATGCAAGCAAGAAGAGAGTGGAAGGACACTCAAAGAACACAACTGTCAACCAAGAATACTGTCCCAGCAAAGTTATCCATCAGATATGAAGGAGAGATCAAGACATTCCCAGAAAAACAGAACCTAAGAGAGTTTGTAAAAACAAGACCAGCATTGCAGGAAAGACTCAGATGTCCATCTTACAGAGGTACCACAGAAATGGACCAAAAGTAACTAGCAACAACACCAAAAAGAACTAAAAGTATATGCAAGTATATTCTTTAAAAGCATTATGCTGGGGGGAAAGGTTAAAAAACAAGGTAACAACAAAACCACCATTTTACAGCAAAGGAGAAGAAGACAGACAGTAGTAAAGTGTAATGTTCACAGAAGTGTGTGTATGAGCAAGGGAAGAAGCCACTGAAAAGGGACTTTCTTTGGACAGCTGTCATTTCAGTGACTAGTTAGCCAGTCCTGCTGTTTACAAAATACTCTGTTGAGAGAGCACAAAGATGAAAAAAGAGACCTGTACAGCCTTACGTAAGCAAACCTTCCAGTGGAGGACTGTACACTCCAGTAAACATTTCCATAACTCTCCACTTGAGAGCAAAGAATACCAGAAGGATGTCTACCTGTGCTTTATCGACTGTGCCAGGGGCATTTTATTGTGTGGATCACAACAAAGTATGGTTAACATTAAGAATAGGAATCCCAAAACATTTAGTTGTGCTCATGTGAAACCTATTCCTAAACCAAGGGGTGGCCCTGTGAACAGAGCAAGGAAACACTGCATTGTTTAAAATCAAGAAAGGTGTATGTCAGGACTATTCCTTCTCCGTACCTATTTAATCAGTATGCTGAGAAAATAATTTTAGAGGCTGTACTTTATAAAGAAGATTGTGGCATCAGGATTAGAGGAAAAGAAATCAACAACCTGTATTGTGAAGATGACACAACTTTGCTTGCTGAGAGTAAAAGGGACTTGAAGCACTTGCTGCAGCAGATCAAGGTCTGCAGTGTTCATTACTTCTTAACATCAACAAAAGAAAGGTCTTTACCACTGGGTCAATGGGCAACATCATGATAGATGGAGAAAAGATTGAAGTTGTCAATGTTTTCCTCTTAGTTGGATCCACAGTCCAGTCCCTTGGTACCAACAGTCAGAATATCAAAAGATGAGTCACACTGGGAAAACCTGCTGTCATGAACTTCTCCTGATTACTAAAGAGCAATTGTTCCAATTTAAATACTAGAGTGCACCAGATCCAAGCTGTGGTCTCCTCATTTGCTTGCTATGTATCTGAAAGTTGGACACAATCATTAAGGATGATGAAAGGAAAATTGGTAACTTGGAATTGTGGTATTGAAGAAGAGCACTAAATATTCCATGGACCGTCAAGAGAACAGACAAGTCTGTCCTGGAAAATGTCAAACCGTAGCACTTCTTGGAGGCAAAAATGGTGAGACCCCAACTTATACATGTTGTTAGGAGGGACCAGTCCTTGGAGAGAAGGACATTATGCTTGAAAAGGTGGAGAGACAGAATAAGGAGGAGGAAGACTTCAACAAGATGGATTGACCCAGTGGTCAATAGCAGTGGTCTCAGGTCTCTCAGAGGCAGTGAGAATGGCACGGAGTGAGGCAAGATTAGAGCCGTTGTTCATAGATTCGCTGTGAGTCACAGTTGACTCGATGGCACAATAGGAACAACAGACAGCAGGAACTTTTACCCGTTTTGTCCAAGCTGTGTCCCCCGTTACCAGGACAGGGCTTATGATAAGCATTCAGTAAGCATAGAAGAGATGAATGAAACTTTTCCGCTGAAAGATTATATCTCAATTGTGTGAGAAAACTGTTAGGCTATTTGTCTCGTTGAGAGTAAGTTCTGCAAAGCCATCGCATTCAGCCATGGTGATTGGAGTGGAGGCACTTCCAGAGAACTGAGCTGTAACTCATGCTAAAGGAGTGAGAGTGAAGGACTGATACTCCAAAGGGTTAGGGACCAGCAAGGATTGTCCTTTCCAGAAGAACTCTTCCCAGCGTGTACAAATGCTGTTTTTCTGTAGCACGATTGTGAGGATGTATAAATATGGTAACTACAAAGCTAGAGGCTAGAACTTTATCTCAGTAGTTTCTGAGAATGGTGTGCTAAGAATGAGGAAATGGAGGGAAATAGGTCTGTGTTTCAGAATGTTAGCAAATCGGAGTCAGATGGTTGGGCCACCTGTTGCCTCAAGGGCAAAAGAAAGAAAATAGAATATGTAAGGCGGAGTGGAAGTTCTTGCATGAATTGGAAGAATTACTTTTGTTTAAAAATCACCTAAGGTAGAAAATTCTTATGATTAATGGAGAAATTGTGTTTTTCTGTCCCTTTGCTTACAAAACATAACGTGAGTCAATCAGTATTCATTTCTAACATCAGCACCAGACCCTTCAGAAGACTTTAAAGTCTACAACCAACTAATGGAAGGAATGAAACAACATTTTCGAAGTGAGGTCTCTAAAATCTGACTGAGGACGCTGATCACTTGGGGAGACATTTTAAAACAGAAATGTGAAGTCCTGCTAAATAGGAATTAGGAGAAGAGGGACTTCTGATACACAGATGAGAATTGGAAAGCGCTGATCTGAGGTAAAGACCTAATTGTTGCTCATTGACTCCAGTGCGTGACACTTGCGTGGGTTAAGGTAGATCTGTGCTCCGTGTGGTTGGTTTTCTATGTCATCAAGTTGACAGCTACGCACAGCAGTCCTAACAGCAGTGGAGCTGAACCCTGTCCTGTCCTGCGCAGTCCCCACCATCTCCCACACACTTGAGCCCTTTGTGTCAATGTGTGTCAGTCCTTCTTGTTGAGGGTCTTCCTCTCTTATACCGAGGAAGCACAGTGCCTCCCTTTCCAAGTATAACGTCCTTCTCCAAGGACTTGTCCCCCCCAACCACATGCCTGCAGTCTGCGGGATGAAGAGCCCAGTGCTTTTGAATTGTGACATTGGCGAAGAGTATTGACTATTACATGGTCCGCCAAGAGACCAAAAAGATCTCTCCTTGAGAAGGTGACACTAGAGTGCTCTTTGGAACCAAGGATGGTGAAACTGCATCTGTACTCCATAGAAATAATAATAATAATAATAGGCCCTCTATGAGGTGGATTGATTCAGTGACTGGGATAATTGGGATGGGAGTGTCAGAGACAGTGCGATTGGCACAAGACAGAGCAGAGTTTAGGCCTGTTGGACATAGGGTCACTATGAGTCACAAGTGACTCGACGGCACATAATAATAATAATAATAATAATAACAACTATTGTTATTATTAACTTTTTATTGTTATTTAAGTTCAAGTTTCCAGAGTACATTTAGGCAATTCACATTGTGTTTCCTGCTACTAGTGACAGCTCTCACATTACGACACACTCTTCTCACACTCTCCTTGTGTTACTCATTTCCTCTCATCCCTCTCTCCTGCTCCCTTCCTTCCTTCTGAGCGTTATCTGTGGACAAATGCTGCTTTTTGGATCTTGTATAGTTGATTGTTATCTAGGCCAATAATCTTTCATTCATTCTTCTTTGCACCAAACAGGAAAAGACTATAATTGCAACTTAGATAGCCTTCCACAAGCTTTTAGACCCAGTCACTGCTTGCCAAAGTAGGATATAGTTCATCATCTTTGTGGACCTTGATGTCCCCCAGCTTCTACACTCAGCAACTAATTCCCAGAAGGCTTTTGGTTATGGCTAAGGAGTCTTTATCATCATGTCCCATCTGCTGTACTAGCCCCAGGGATCTACTTATAACACGAACAGATACTTATATAGAAATATCATCTACCAAATCTATATCATCATGGATGTTGTCTCATTCACTTAGATACATTCCTAGATGAATGTTATTACTGATAATGCTAGATTGTGTATATAATTTACCTGTGTTGTCTGTTAATTCATATAATCTTATCTGTTAATTTATATGTTGTCTGTTTATTTATATACACTTCTTTTTGTTTACCTTTTCCTTACTAATATTGTGATTGTTTTATATATAAACACATATATTGATGCTTTTCTTTTCCTCTAATTTGTGTCTTTTACCTAGTTAGTGATTTTTCCTTCCCTTGTTATCCCTGGTAACCATCAGAAAATGTTTTTCTCTATATAAACCTTTTCTTAACTCTTTATGAGAATGTACTAATACAATATTTGTCCTTTCGTCATTTACTTATTTGACTCAACGTAATGTCCTCCAGGTCTATTCATGTTATGTGGTGGTTGTGAATTCTTGAGTGTTCTTTAACAATACACATTATTCAGTTCTGTTCATATACTGTAGTTTATCCATTCATCATTTGATGAGCAAGTAGGTTGTTTCCATCTCTTTGCTGTTGTAAATGATGTACAGATGTGCTCAGTCAGTCCCAACCTTTCCTTCTTTAAGGTTTAATAACTAGTAGTAAGATTGCTGGATCAAATGGCATGTCCATTTGCAACTTTTAAGGAAATTCATACTATCTCCCACAGTGGCTGTACCTCTTCAGAGTTCAGCCAGAAGTATATGAAAGTTCCAGTTTCTCCAGCATTTTTTACTTTTTCTTTTACTGAATGTTACTAGAGTGAGAAAATACCTTGTGGTTATTTTGATTTGCATCTCTAATGACATGCATCTCTGGTAAGCTAATGATCTTGACCATGTCTTCATGTATTTGTGGACCACCCTAAAGTCTGCTTTGATGTAGCGTTTCTGTCCTCTGATCTTTTAAAAAGAAAAAAAAATTAATTCCCTGGCTTTGGGGTCCATTATAGAGATTATTAGTCCCTTGTTCGATGTGTCACTGCCAAATATTTCTTCCAGTCTGCAGGTTCTCATTTTACTTTTTTTGAGAAGTAGTGTTATGTACATAAAAATAGTTTTAGAAGATCCAGGTCATCCAGCTTCTTTTCTTCTGTTTGTATATTTTTATTATGTACAATTTATACATAATATACATATTAAGTCAATTTATACCATATATCAGGGTTCCTAAGTTTGCCCTAATTTTTTATAATATTTATAGTTTTATTTTGAGGTTTTACATTTTAGATCTGTAATCTATTTTGAATTAGGTTTAGTTTTTGGTGTGAAGTATGGATCTTGCTTGACTTTTCCGCAAATGGATATCCAGTTTTGCCAGTAACATTTGTTGAAGAGACTGTCTCCTGTTTAGTGAATTTCAGCTTTGTCAAAGATTATCCAGATATGGATGAATTAATTTCAGGAATCTTTCCATTTGTCTGTGTATCTGTCGTACCAATAATCCCAAGCTGTTCAGAAATGGGCAAGTTTGAAAATACTTATTTTTTTCCCCCCACTAGTGTTTTGCTGGTCCTGGTCTCTTTTCTAGCCATGTAAAATTAGTGATTAGCTTTTCTCTTTCTTTAAACAGTGTTGGTGAATGTGGATCAGGATTGCATTATTTATAGCTAGGTAAATAGCTTACTTTGGTGATCTATCGGTAGCTAAATGGACCACTTTGGATAGTAGAGACAGTTTCACAACATTAAGCCTTCATATGTATAAGCATGTTAAATTCTTTCATTTACATGGGTTTGGTTGTTTGGTGTGTTGGGGTTTTTTATTGTTTTGTTTCAAGTAGTGCTTCTTGTCTTTTTTTTTTTTTTTTCTTTTCTTTCTGGTTACGTTTATTCCTAAGTGTTTTGTCTTTTTGGTAGCAGTTGTAAATGGCATTATTTCCTTAAATATCTTCAGACTTTTCATTGTTGGTGGAGAGGAATCTGACTGATTGGTATGTATGTTGATTTTTTACCGTGCCACCTTACTGAATCTTTTTTCATTGACTCCAGGGGTTTTCTTGCTGCATCTCTGAGACTTTCTCTGTAGGATAATATCATCTGCAAATTACTTGTTAATGTGATACCTTTTTTCCCTCTTTATTGCCTTATTGTTCAGACTAGGACTTCCAGTACAATGTTCAGTAGAAATAGTGATAACGGACATCCTTATCTGGTTTTATTTCACAAGTGCGGGTGTGTTCAGGCTCTCCACTGAGAATAATGTTGACTTTTGGTTTTGCATATATGCTCTAATTTTTGTTGACAAATATCCATTCTTTTCCTATTTTGCTGCAAATTTTTTTTCAGGAATGTATTTTACACTTTATCAGTTGCCTGTTTTACATAAATTGGTGGTACCTTGTTATGTTTTTTCTGAATTTTTGTATATTACTTTATTTGACTTATTTACATGGTAGATAATGTTGATGATTTTCCTAATACTGAAACATCTGTTAATACCTAGTAGAAATTTCACTTGGCTGGAATACATTATTTTTAAAATATCAGATTGGAGTCTGTTGACTAGTATGTTATTATCTTTGCATCTTTGTTTCTGAAGGATATTTACCTGTGGAGGATTTTTGTTCTTGTGTGTGTGTGTGTGTGTGTGTGTGTGTGTATGTATCTTTGCCAAATTCTAGTATCAGGGTTATATTTGCATCATCAAATGAATTCAAGATTATCCTAATCCTTTTATATGTTCTGAAATAGTTTGAAAGGAATTGGTGTCAGTTCTTTTCTGAATGTTTAGTAGAATTCTCCATCAAAGTCATCTGTTGTTGTTATTAGGTGCTATCGAGTACGGCTCATAGCGACCCTATGAACAAAAGATCTGAACCCTCTTCTATCCTGTGCCATCCTTACACTTCCTGACACACAAGAGCCCATTACAGCAGTCACCGTGTCAATCCACCTGGTTAAAGGTTTTCGTCTGAGGGTCTTCCTCTCTCTTGCCGACCCTCCACCCTTCCCACCATCATGTTCCTCTCCCGGAAACATGCTCAAAGTATGTGCAGCGAAGCCTCATCATTCTTTCCTCCAAAGAGCGCTCCGGCTGCACCCTCTCCAAGACTGATCTGTTCATTCTCTTAGCCGTCATGGGATGTTCAGTGCTCTTCTCCAGCACCACAACTCAAAGTCATCAAATCTTTTTCCATCATCCTTATTCACTGTCCAGCTCTCAGATGCATTGCAAGTGATCGGAAAACTATGGCTCGAATCAGATGTACCTTGGTCCTCAAACTGACTTCATTACTCCTCAGTAATTTGGAGAGGTCCCTAACTGCTCATTTTCAACAGTGCAGTGTGTCTCCTTATTTCCTGACTGCTGGTACTCAAGTGTTATGGTATCAAGGATAATCATACATGAAGAAAGCAGAAGGTCATTACGAAAACAGGAGAAGGGAAAAAGTCAGAAGGAACTCTAAAAATTGCATTGGAGCTTTGAGAAGCCAAAACAAAAGGAAAACATACAGAAGTAAAAGAGCTGAACAGAAGATTCCAAAGAGCAGTTCAAGAAGACAAAAGAAGATATTCTAATGGACTCTTCAGAGAGCTGGAAATGGGGGGGGGGCGGAGCTGGAAATGGGGGGGCGGAGGGAAGAGCTCGCTCTGTATTTCTCAAGCTGAGAGAACTGAAAAGCAGATTTAAGCCTCATGTGGCAGTATTGAAAGATGCTATGGGCAATATGTTGAATGACTCAGAAAACATCAAAAGAAACTGGAGAATCACTGTATCAGAAAGAACTAATTGACATTGAAAAATTTCAGGAAGTACCAGATGAACCAGAGCCAATGGTAATGAAATCATGAGTCAGGATTTTCTTTTTGTTGAGAATTTTCCCCCCACAGGGTCAACTATGGGCCGGTTCTGTCTCAATAGTAGAAAACAACAACGATTTATTCCATTTTTTTCTTTTGTTATGTGTCTCTTTAAATTTTTTACTTTAGTCTTTGTGTGGGTATAGGTCATGGCTTAAGGTGTTGATTGTGGTTCATCTTTTTTGTTTTCTGTTTTGTTTCTATAGTAGACCTGTGAGCCCTGTATTTGCTATGTCCCAACAGTTTTGATACGTTACATTTTCTGCTAGGATTTTTTTCCCCTTTCATATTTTATTTCTTCTGTTTCCCAGCAGTTTTTTAAGTAGATGTTTTGTTTCCATGTATTAGATTTCCCTACTATCTTCCTATCATTGATTTCTGATTTTATCGCATTGTGGCTTGAGATGGTAGTATGGTAGTTTGTGTTATTTTGATGTTTTTACCTTTATTGAGGCTTTTCTGTGTGATCTAACATGCAGTCTGTGCTGTAAAGTGATCCAAGTGCAGTAGAAGACAGTGTACATTGCATTTATTTTGAGTTTAGTGTTCTGTATATGTGTGTGAAGGCAAGTTTATTTATCTCGTTGTTGAGATCTTTCTTGTCTTTGTGGAGTTACTTTCTCATTTCCTCCGTCCTTTGTCACAGGTGGTTAAAGTCTCCTACTCTTCTTGCTTATTTCTCTTTTGAATTCTCTGAATGTCTGCTTTGAATTTGAGGGCTCTTTAATTGGGTGCATAGATACTATGATGATATCGTCTAATTGGATTGACCTTTTAATTATTATATACTGTCCTTCCTTGTACCTCATGCTGGTTTTTTATTTGAAACCTATTCTATTCGTAATTAATATCTATTCTTGCCAGTTGGTCATACTGTGGTGACTTCCACATTCCATAGTTGCCCACTCACATCCATGCCTCTTGTACATCCACTCACTAGATGAGAGCCACGATGTATTTCTGCACTGGATCAATGATAGACAATAGATAACACTAGCCCAGCCCACCCTGAGTTGTTCTACACAAACAGCAGACAGAGACCTGTACTCATACCTCTATCAGCTGTCATTCCCACCACAAGACGGTGAGAGGCTAAATGGTACCAGACTAGCAAGCAGACTAGTACACCTACCCTGCATTCTTGGATATATTAAAACAACCTAAAACTAAAAGTCCAAAACCTAAACAGAACACACCAACATATGTAATCACCAATTAAATAAAAATACAATAATATCACAGTATCTTGGAGACAACAGACAGCCTCACTTCACAGCAAAACAGTATTCTGAACAACAGAAAATCTTCATGAAGAAGAAACTGCATTAAAATTGCTTGATAAGGAAGTCAGAAGAATGATACTTAGTTACTTAAATGAATTGAGAAGCAATTTAGAGAAACCACCAATAAAATCAAGGAAAATATGGCAAAGTTCTAGATGTATTTTAAAAACTATATAGAAACAGATTGACAAAATAAAGTAAAATTATAAAGCATTCAAAACCAGAAAATAGAATCGAGCCTATTAATACAAGATATAAATGAATAACATATCAGAAATAACACATTAAAAATACCAGAAGTAAAACTGAATCAATGAAAGAAAGAATTAATAAGATTGACCACATATCTCTGAGTACTACTTTGTTAGTTGTTGTTATATGCTATTGAGTTAGACCAGCTCATAGCCGACCAGTGGGTTTTCAGAGGCAGTAAATCGATATAGAAGAGACTGCTCATCTTTCTCCTGAAGAGCAGCTGGTGGGTTCAAATCACTTGCCTTTGGGTCTGCAGCTCAACTCCTTACCACTCAGCTGCCAGAGCTCCCTAATCTGCTAAGGGAACAGTGAAAAAGAAAGCAGACAAACAAAACACCGGAAGGAAGCCTTTGAAGTTCAAGGCTCCCGCATGATCCTCCATAACTTTCACTTGGTTTCTTCTGCCTTTGTAGAAGAGGGTCTAGGCAGATTATCTGCCTAGTCTGCCATCTTAATTGTAACTTCCATTGGGTTTTCCGTGCCTGATTTCTCAGTAGTTTGCTAGACCTGTCTTCCTAGATGCTTCTGGTTTGACTTGAACCTCTAAACTTCAGGTTAGTAGTCAAGTGTGTTAACCATTTTCACATAATATATAGTAGGGGCATGCTAAATCATAGTTGTTAATTTGCAGTAGTATCTTAGAAGTCGGTTTTCAATGGGATGAAATGAAGCTCTGGTGATGTCACCCTTGGAGAGTTGCCCTGCTAACCCAAAGGTGATGTGTCTCTGGCATTTTGAACCCACCAGCATCTCTGGAGAGAGATGACAGTCACCTCCCATGTGGCTTACAGGCTTCAGAAACGCACTGTCGGTCAGCTGTGCGCTGATTCCGACTCACCAGCAGTTTGAATTCTCTGTTATATAGAATGACTGTGCATCATTCACTTACATTTAGGGAAAGAGCTGAGCCTATCTTTGCCAAGAATAATTTCCATTTTAATTGTCTCCTATATTAAGAAGAGGACGTGTGTGTGTGTGTGTGTGTGTGTGTGTGTGTTATCTCTGGTTAACTCTAGTGACTTTGTGAGAAGGAACTGCACTGCCATCCCAATGGCACAGGGTTCAAATCCACCAGTTGCTCCTAGGGAGAAAGATGGGCAATCCCCTCGCATGTGATTTCCGGCTCTGAACCTGCAGGAAGGTCAGCTTTGAGTCAAGTCCGACTTGATGATGCAAAACAGCAACAGGAACAATCTGTAATTAGAATAACTTTCTTCTGTTGGTTTTGCATATTTCACATCAGCTACTATCCTTATTATGAAGAAAATGCTAAAATTACGAACCTATTTTACAGTCTCATAAGTTTGTTCTTTTTAGAGAGTGTTCTAGATTTCCATGTTTTGTGTGTCTTCTCTACTTAAAATGAAATTGAGAAACTTGGAACTTTTCTTTGAGAAAGGAACGTAGTATGTAACTAGTCTTGCATTGTTTTAATGAGAACAAAAGCAGACTGTTTCAAGATTACTTGCTTGCAGCTACAAAGCTTGTTTAAGGAATAAAAAATCTCCTTCATTAAATGCATGAGAAAAAAGAATTGTTTTGAAGTTCTTATGATCAGCTTGTATAGGCTTCATTGTAAACTGATACTAAAGAGCCCCCATTATGATCTGTATATTTGGGTGCCAGAAGGGGTTTTTTTTCTTATGCTAAATTATTAAATTCTGTCAGCTGCTGGGCTGTCATATGGAGATATAGTAAATCACATTATATTTTGTCATGGATTACACTGAGCAATAAATTTAGGACTAAAGATCAAAGTAGTTCCACAATCACATCTGAGTGTAGGAGGGATGTTTAACTTGTAGAAAACTGATTTAGGTGAAGCTGTTGCAGTTCTTGTGTGAATTTTAAATGAATTTGGGTATTTGGTTGAAAATGAATGAGAAAAATCCCCAAATGACCTGCCATTTTTGTACTTAGCATGTGTTTAACACCTACCTGCATTGCATGAATTAGATAATTACATGTCAAGAGTAGTGGACGCTGTCAAGAGTTTTATTTATGCATTTTAATTGCCTTCAGAATTAAACAATATATTCCTTTTTACTTTTATTTGGGGCTTGAAGACCACATAATTAGTTAGATACTCCATCGATAATGCTGTCTTGCCTCCTCGGGGCTGAACTGTTCTTTTTTACTGCATTTAAAACCATTAAAAATAAGCCAGTTTAAGCTCACTAAGCAACCGTGATTGTTGAGACCTTGATAGTTATTATCTTCGTTCTGTGTTGCCATAGAAACTCTTGGAGGGGGTTATCAAAGTTGATGGTATCCATTTGTTTAGAACAACAAATCTGAACTTGTTGGGCTCTTTTCAGAGAAGCAGTTAGCATAAGAGAGATAATAGTAGTAGATAAACATAGCAGAAATTATGTGCTTTCTGTAAATTATTCTTCTAATACTTTAGGAAAGTGCCTTCATTTGTATGCTCAAATGACTAGTTAAGTTGTTCTCAAACTTAGTGTGTTGTAACTGGAGAGCTTTTAATACAAATTTCCTGGGCCACAATGTTGTGGCCATTCTGATTCAGTGGACTTTTGGTCTCAAATTTTATCTTTCTCCATTCATTATGGTCTCCTCTCCCCTACTTTCTCCCACCATTCTAATCCTATTTGTGGAAGTATTTTTAAACATGACAGCCCATTAATAAACATTTCTGTTTTGCAAAATTTTTTTTAGATCTTGGTTCTTCTCTTTTTCATCTCCTACTGACACAGGATAGGGCAAGGTTCAGATCTGTTGTTCACAGGGGGTCTCTGAGCCATACTCGGTGGCACCTAATAACAACAGCTGACGGAGTGGGTTAAATGCTGTGTTGCTAACCAGAATGTTGGCAGTTTGAACCCATCAACTGCTCTCCAAGAGAAATCTAAGGCTATCTGGTCCCAGTCTGGAAAACCCAGTGGAAATTTCCAATAAGTCTGAATCAATGTGACAGAAACAAGTTTTGCCTTTTGATTTACTGTGCTCTCTGTTCATTGATATATTTTCTCTCATGAAATTTAGAATTATATTAATACATTACTCCATCAGTTTGTCATTATACAGTATAACAAATTCTGCTTAAAAAATCTTAGGAAGATTAAAATTTCCGTATTCTTATTGAGCACAGGACAAAACATATTCAGGACGTAGATAAGATAGCTTGTGGTGCTGATTTTAGTCTTAAAGAAAAGAGAAAGCCCATCTGGGTATGCCTCCCTTGAGGTCAGTCCCCAAAGGGATGTTAGTGGGCTGAGGTGGGTGGGTTAGCAGAGAGGCTGCAGAGGCTCAGTGCAAAGTTGATTCCTTGTTGATGCCTGGACACATTGAAGCTCCCAGGTGGAAGCCAATCTTCAGAGCCTCGCTGTGATGAAACAGGTGCAGCTTTCGGAGAAGAGAATACCAAAAAGAATGACTTAAGCCCTTATGCTTAGAAAACAGAAGACCTAATTCAGGCCGCTCTGTGTAAAGGAGCCAAGGATGGAGAGGTTGAGGTCGATGTGAAGAGTGGAGTGTCTGGCCCTGCCTCCTCTAACTTGGGGCGTATCAGCTCAGCCAATCCCAGTTCATGATGTGGGCCCTCGCTGGCAGTTTGCCGTTTGCTGTTCCCCCAGGTATGTGAAACTGTTGTCATTTATTCATTCAGATATTGAATGTGACTATGACGGTATCTTCTTGAGTTCTCACCACGTCTACATTTTGCCTGCACTCACTTAGGTTCCCAATTTCCAGTTCCCGTCATAAATCTATCTCATTCTACAAGTGAGACCTAAACCCTACCCTAGTTTATCAGAACCCTGATTCCCCAAGGACTTCTTATTTCCAAGGACTTCTTATTTCTAATTCTTCTTAAAGAGGTGAAAATGCCTCCCACTTTAGGATACAATTGCCAAGAATCACTTGATCCTGGAACCTTGTCTCCGAACTTCTAGATTGTCTTTCCAGAGTAGACTCCTTAGGTAGCAAACTTTCATCTATTCTTTACCAGAGATTCAAAATAGTGAAACTAAATGATACATTAATTGTGCCCACAACTATGTTGTTGTTGTTGTTGTTAGATGCTATCGAGTCGCTTGTGACTCATAGCGACCCTATGTACAAGAGTCCTAAATGCTGCTTTATCCTTTGCCAATCTCACCATCTCTGACACTCACTCCCACCACCCCAATCACAGACTTAATCCATCTCATCGAAGGTCTTCCTCTCCTGCACCATCCCTCTACTCTCCCAAACATGATGTCCCTCTCCAAGCACCAGTCCCTCCTTGCAACATGTCCAAAGTATGTCAGACGAAGCTTCAGAATCCTTGACTCCAAGGAGCATTTTGGCTTCACCCTCTCCAGAACAAAGCTATTTGTTCTCCTAGCAGTCCATGGTATATTCAGCTATACCGAAAAATATTCAAAAATAGCAGAAACACTACATCAGTAGAGAACTGCCAGAAATTCAAGCAGGATTTAGAGGTGGATATAGCACCAGGGATATCATTGATGATGTCAGTTGAATCTTGGCTTAAAGGAGAGAATATCAGAAGAATGTCTATCTGTGCTTTATTGACTATGCAAAGATATTTTATTATATAGGTCACAACATGCTTGGGAGGGTTGAGGGACAACGCAGGAGGGGAAGACCCTCTATGAGATGGATTGATTCGGTGACTGGGGTAATAGGGATGGGTGTGTCAGAGGCGGTGCGGTTGGCGCAGGATAGAGCAGGGTTTAGGGTTGTTGTGCATAGGGTCGCTATGAGTCGGAAACGACTCGACGGCACATAACAACAACAACAACAACAGGTCACAACAAATTATTCTAACATTGAGAAGAATGGGAATTCCAGAACAAGAAACCTAGACCTAGACCAAGAGGCTGTTATCCAAACAAAGCAGGGAACATTGGCAGGTTTAAAATCAAGAACGGTGTGCACGAGGCCTGTGTCGTTTCTCCATATGTATTCAATCTGTACACTGAGTAAATAATTTAAGAAGCTGAACTTTATAAAGACGAATGTAACATCATGATTGGAGGAAGACTCATCAACAGCTTGCAATATGCAGATGACACAGTTTTGCTCATTGAAAGTGAGGAGGACCTGAAACAATTGCTGCAGAAGATCAAAGACTACAGCCTTCAATATGAATTACATCTCAAGATCAAGAAGACAAAAGTCTTCACCTCTGTGCAACATCATGATAGTTGGAGAAAAGAAGGAAATCGTCAATGACTTCATCTTACTTGGATCCACAATCAACCCACAGGGTGAAAGTAGTCAAGAAATCAAAAGATGTGTTGCATCAGGAAATGTGATGTCGAGGACCTCTCCAAAGCGCTAAAGAGCAGTGACATCAGCGTAAAGACCAAGGTGCACCCAGTTCAAGCCGTGGTCTTCGCAGTTACTTGTTAATGCCTCTGAAAGTTGGACAGTGACAAAGGATAAGAAGAAGAATCGATACAGACACATTGTGGTATTGGAGAAGAGTACTGAATCGCCCATGCACTGCCAACAGAACCAACAAATAAATGTCTGGAAAGTGCAGACAGCATGCGTCTGGAGGCAGGAATGGGGACGCTTTCTCTCACATACTATGGACACGTTGTTAGGAGGGTCCAGTGCTTTCATCAGGCTTAAAAAGGTGGAAGGTCAGTAAAGGAGAGGAAGACCTTCAAGGAGGTGGACTGTCACAGTGACTGGGCCCAAGTATATCAATGATGAGGATGGCATAGTATAAGGCAGGGTCAGACCCGTTACTGATAGAGTCACTGCGAGCCGTAGTTGGCTCCATGGCACACAGAAACAACAACTGTGCACACCACAGTTGTTAAAGCAAAACAAGCAGTCAAATTTGGAGTAATGATTCTCTCTCAGGAGAAGTCGGTAACACTAAAAGAGAGTACACAGGTAAATGCACGGGGATTTGTCATTCTAGGTAGTAAAGTGTGTGATGGTGTTGAAATGATTATTTACTAGTTTCATTAATCTAAAGAACTTGTTGTTCATTCGTATATAGAGATTACTACATGGCTTAAACATTTACAACTCAAAATACTGTATGATCAGCAGTGTTAAGAGGAACAGAGCACTGACAGTCTTGAGGGCATTTCAGAAAAATAACTGCCAAAAAAAGAGAAGCTAATTCATGAACTCCGAGTGGGAGGATGAACGAGGAAGTGCTTAATACTTGCAGTGTTGCTAACTGATTTTGCTAAGAGTCTGACCCTACAGGGTCTTAACCTTAGCTGTCCTATAGTGGCTTCTAGCTTGATTTTTTCTCCATGAAGAAATACAGTCATGTGTTAGATCTCAGCGTTACTTGGCAGGTTCACCTGAAAGATCTTGCTCTGTCAGAGTCTGCCGATCTCCCTGCCTTGCCTCCCTCTGTCTCCTCATGTCTAAAGGGCATCATCTCAGTGCTTACTCACCACTCTCTACTCCTCTGCCATCTTGAACTTCCACCTTGTTAAGCCTGACTTGTTAAACCTCACTCCTGTTTAATCTGTATTGTCCACTCTATCTATGGATTATAAAATAATTTACCCATGGTCACACCACCCAGATTGGTTCAACTTCAAAGACTTCAAAGTTTCTGCCCTTAACCACCATCCTCTGCTGCTCACTGTTTGGCGAGAGATGTTAGAGTGGTTAGTCAGAGCAGCTTGAAGTGGCGGAAAAGGCAGCTGGAACAGCTGTGAGCCTCTCTCGGTGATGAGAAACGTGTCCGTCCAGGGGCAGAAACAAACGGAGACCCTGTGTCTGTAGGTCATCATGTGATGTGTGGGAGGTGTTCTCATTGCCATCAGATTTTTCCCTTATAAAACTTAAATGAACTGATATGGCAATTCTCTCTCAATATAGATAATCTTTGCTATCTCCTGATACAGGCCATGGGTTTTGCAATCACTTGTTGTGCATCAGAGAGTTGGACAATGACTAGGGAGGATAGAAGGAGAATTGACGCCTTTGAGCTGTGGTGCTGGAGAAGAGTATTGAATGTACTGTGGACTGCCAAGAAAACAAACAGATTGATCTTAGAGAGGGTTAAACCAGGCTGCTCCTTGGAGGCAAGGATTCTGGGGCTTCGTCTGACATACTTTGGACATGTTGTAAGGAGGGAGAGGTCTTTGGAGAGGGACATCATGCTGGGTAGAGTGGAGGGACGGCACAGGAGGGGAAGACCCTCTATGAGGTGGATTGATTCAGTGACTGGGGTAATGGGGATGGGTGTGTCAGAGGCAATGAGATTGGCACGGGATGGAACACGGTTTAGGGCTGTTGTGCATAGGGTCGCTATGAGTCACAAACGACTCGACGGCACATATAACAACAACAACAACATCTATATAGACTACATAAACTCTAACTCATCTTATAATTATGAACTGTTGATAACTGAAGCTCAAGCCTGTCCACTCAGGACTTATTCCACACTTCAAATTCTAAAGTAAAAAGAGGTTTTGTGGAACACTTTTCTCTTACACAAAGGAGCTAAAAGTAAAAACTTTTCAAGGAAATAAGTAAGATATTAGTAGAAATCTTGATTGTGCCAGATGGGTGCATATAACGCCCAGAACAAAAGCTTGCTTAATAATTTACTACTTAACTACTTTAACTATTAACATCATTTAATCATTTAGCAGCATCAGTGTTTTTATCTCTGAAGTCATATATTTGAGATAAAACTTCTTTCTGCTTCTTAAAAAATACTTTTTGGATTATCACAGGCTATACATGCATATGTGTATACATACTAATTACAAACTATAAAATGTATGTTAATATCTGTAAAACATAGTAGTTGTATTCTTTGACATTTGTGAAATCATGCAACATTAAAGTTTGGGCTGAAGGATAATAGTGTCAAAGACTTTTTAGGAATTACAGAAGGTGGAGATTCTTTAAAAAAATTAATTGGTCCCATTTACATTTGGTCTTTGATGATAAATTCTTTTTTGCACATCAGAGAATAGTTGCTTCTTCCCTTAAGCAAAGTAATTTTTTCCCCCTTCATTCTTTTAAAGTTTGTGTTTCTGCCCAAGTAATAAATGAGTTTCAGTTTCTGTGGCCATTGCTTCAGAGAGCTTCTCTGAGGGTGAGCTTTTGAAATCTGATTAGATCTTAATTCTTTAACTATTTCCATAAGCTTGTTTCATAGTTTGCTTTCTTATGCAGTGAAATGGGGTGAGAAATGCATGTATATCTTATGTGATCATTTGTGGGTATTAGCTGTGTAAATATATGTTGCAATGGTGAGAAAATTAATTCTTAAAATTACAGTGAAGGAAGAAAATCAACTTTCCTCTGTTATTCTTTAGACTGTTGGCCATTAAATACACATTAGTTTAGTCCACAGTATTGACCACAGTTACTGACTGTGGACAGAAAATCTAGCCAAAACCAAGACAGCAGATTGAAAAATAAGGCCAAATTCAGGAATAAGGGTACTTTTTCTAGAACAGAACTGTGACTATTTATTGAGCAGAAACATTGTAAATAGTGACATTGAAATGCACTTGTTGGGTCTCTTGATCCTGTTTCAACTCCTGGCAGCTCCATGTGACAGAATAGAGCTGCCCCCTGGGGTTTATGGGAGAGAGTGCTGGCTCTTTCTCTTCTTTGAGACCATGGGGAGGTTCAAAACCCCAACCTTTCGGAGACCAACTGAACACTTAATCATGGCCCCGCCAGGACTCCTTATTGGAGGAAGGAAAGAAGGAGGAAGATGGAAGGAAGGAAGGGAGGGAGGGAGGGAGGGAGGGAGGAAGGAAGGAAGGAAGGAAGGAAGGAAGGGAAAGAAGGAGGGAGAGATGTGATTAGATCTTTTTCTTTCTGTGATTAGATCACAGTCCTTTTACAGAAAATGTCCACTTCTCCTTCTTCTGGATTCTTCCTTACTCCCCTGGATTTTTACAGTGACCAGAACTAAAGAACTTCCAGAAAACTCAACACCAGGAAAGCAGACTGCTGCATCTTTCTGCCAAGAGCCAGAAATGGGTTTGAACCACTTACTTATTGATTAACAGCTAAATGTTTTAGCCCCTGTACCATCAGGGCTCCTTTAAAGAAACCCGGATTGTTTCTAACAGCCTACACGCCTACTTACTTTACCCACCTTCTACCCTATCTCCCCAAACCTGAACACAGTATACCATTGCTTTATTCCACAGAGAGGTCTAACAAGAATACTGTCTACATTTAAAACAAAACAAAACAACCCAACAGACCTCAGTGCTCTCGAGTTGATTCTGACTCATCAAGATTCCAAGGCTGCACCTCGGAGCAGGAAGAGGCTGCCCGCCTTTCTCCTGGCATTTGAAACCACTGGAGACATACAGCCTTGCGTTCGCTGCACAGCTCTCTGGAGACTGTGCCACTTGGGCATTTTTGGTAGTTTTGTAGGGGCCCTCAAGTCAGTTCATCGTGACCCTGTGAATGACGCACTGACCCTCCCGCCCTGTCCTCATGATCGTCGCCATGGCAGGTTGTAATCATTGTGTCAGTCCGTCTTGTTACGGGTCTTTCCCAACAGAAGAGATGCCTTTTCTCATAAACATTTAAATCTAATTTGTGTTTCTCCTCCTGACTATCTTTCCTTTCCTCTTAGACGAGACACTGAAGTAAATCCACTGCGCTTGCGTCCGTTTTTCCTCATAGCGCCCCTTTACTGGATTTTTAGGACCATAAATCTTTACAGGGGAAAACGGCTCATATTTCTCCTTGAGAACAGCTGGTAGATTCAGATCACTGACCTGTTGCTCAGCACCATGACACAAAGCGCTGTAACATTAGAGCTCCTTGTAAAGTATAATAAATCATATTCTCAATATTTATCAGCCTTTCTCTACCCCACCTTTGTGTGATAAATCGTAGTGAAGAACTAGAATGTTAGCTTTTTCTCAGGGGGCTGTCAGAAATCTTACCAGCTGAACCCATACTTCTCTTCTTTTTCCCATTTTTCTTTTATTCGCTAAGCTTGGGAAATAGTTTTCCCAAGCAGCTACTAGTGACAAAATAATGATGTCAAAGCCATGAGCTCTGTGCCTTCTCTGCTTCCATGGAGTCCAAAATCTATTCCAAAAGATGACGCATGTTTTCAAAAGACCATGGAATGGCCACAGGTAGCACGAAGACCGTGAGAATGAAAGGAAGAAACACCACTTCTGAGGCGTATGAGCAAAGAAAGCAGTGAACTGGTCTTTGGAACATTGCTAGGGCTAGTGGAGTGTTTTACAGTAAGAGACGGGGTGGAGGCTACAGAGCAAAAGGTGGTCTGGAGAATGAAGCCATGTTAGAAATGGAACAGTGATCGGGTGAGCCCCTAATACCTACTCTATATCCATCACTGCCAAAGCAGGACCAACTCGGACCTGACTCTCCATTGGGTCCAAGGCTGCAGGTGGCTGAGGAGGAGGTGGCCTGTTTATCGCCCGCCGAGCCGCAGTACAGCTCCGTATGAAGCCACCAGAGCTTCCCCTGTGTACTAGTCTTGGGATATTTCAGTGAACAGACTAGACAAAGAAACCTGTCACCAAGGAGGTTCTAGCCTAATAGAGTGAATATTTGGGAGGTGTTGAAGCAGAGACGAAATAAGGGCTCCATCATATCAAAGACATAATACTAAATCAGTGTGGACCTGACAGGCAGGATCCAGGAGGGTAATTGTCAACCGAGAAATAGGTTAGAGGTTGTCTAAAGATGAACGGTAGGAGACACAGGAGAATACTGTCGACACAAAGTTGACAAAGACTTCAGAAGGGTACAGTAACAGAAATGTTGAAGACTTGTCATGTGAAAAAAAAGCACATACTCTCAGAGTAGCAGAATGGTGACTCCCTTGTGAACAGTCAAGCCATCGGATCCATGCTGCTTAAGTTTTGGGGGGATTTCTTGAATATTTGTTGACATATATGGATCTTTTTCCAGGAAAAAAAACAGTTATCTCTTAAATTTTGCTTAAAATTTTAAGGTGGTTCGTGAACTCTTAAAGTCTACCGATGTATCAGAAATCTGTGTCAGATGGAGGAGTATTTCCTTCTTAAACACGTGGTGAATGTGCTGTTTAAAAGTCACTTGCATTAATAGAGAATTCATATAACTCTGTGTAACATGGATAAATCTAGAGGACATTGTGCTGAATGAAATAAGCTAGTCATGGTACAAATATTATATATCACTATTATAAAAGACTAAAGAAGAGTTTACACATAGAATCATTTTACTAGAGATGAGAAAGAGGAATAAAAATTAATAAATAGATTTTTGTTGTTGTTCTTGTCATGTGCCATCAAGTCGCCTGTGACTCATAGTGACCTTATGTACAGCAGCTCTAAATGCTGCTTTATCCTGAGCCAATTTCATTGTCTCTGACACACTTCCCCTCATTACCCCAGTCACTGAGTCAATCCATCTCATCAAGGGTCTTCCTCCCTTGCACTGTCCCTCCAGCCTTTCAAGAATGATGTTTCTCTCTAAAGAGTAGTTCCTTCTGACAACATGCTTAAAGTATATCAGACAGAGCTTCAGAATCCTTGCCTCCAAGGAGCAGCCTGGTTTTACCCTCTCTAGGACAGACCTGTTTGTTCTCTTAGCAGTCCCTGTTCTATACTTCTCCAGCATCACAAAATGAAAGGCTTTTATACAATAAGGTGATGTTTAGCACAGCGTTACCAAAGAAAGAGAAGACACAGTGAAGTACATAACAAATACAGCCAACAACAGATAGGCAAGACAAACATATGTAGACAGATGAAAGGGACTACACCCATGACCATAAATTGTTGTTGTTGATTATCTTCAGTCAAGCATGACTCATAGCAACCTTATAAACAAAAGGCCTGAAGCCCCTGTATAACTATTGACATTTATCAAAGTTCATAGAGTTTCTGGAGGCATGTTGTTTAGGAAGTGGATGCCACTCCTGCTTATTTCCATATTCCTACCCATATATGCTGTAAATGCATCCACATTTAAAGCAGAGTCAACAAATAACAAAGCTTTGTAAATTTCTTAATCACAACCACACCCTCTGAGGGAATGAGTTGCTGATTCTAGGGCCTTACAACCAAAGTCTTAGGGAGCTTCAAGGTCAATGGCATGACCCAGGCCACAATGATAATGTTCTGTCTTACTTTAGTGAGAAGCTGCTGGAGAAAGCTTGTGAAAAAACAGCTAAGGTGCAACTCTTTTTCTTTCCCTGGATGAAGCAAACAGTTGTTGTTGTTGTTATTGTTGCTGTTATTTTTGTTGTGTGCCACTGAGTCAAGTATGATTCAAGTCGATACTATGGAAAAAAGATCTGAACCCTGTTCTATCCTGGGCCATCCACACACTTCCTGACACACAAGAGCCCATTGCAGCAGTCACTGTGTCAGTCCAACTGGTTGAGGGTCTTTCTCTCTTTTGCCGACCTTCCACCGTTCCCAGCATCATGTCCTTCTCCAAGAAAACAATATGTGGTAACGGGGAAGCAAAAGTGTGCTGCAACTATTACTCCAAAGGACTCATCAACCATGAGAAACTCAACTTCTGTGACTTGGAGACCGGAAGAACTAGAACCACTCTAAACAGGACATAGTAGAATATCCTAGATAGGATGAGGAGACATGTGGAACAGAACTCATAAATGAAATAAAATAAAGGTCGGGCTTACTGGTCTGGTAGCAACTAGTGGAACCCACAAGACTGTGGCCCTGAGTCATCTGTTTGACTTTGTTATTTGTTTAATCCTTACACAAAACTCACCACGGTGGCTCCACTTAGAGTCAAGCAATAGGCAAGCCAGTAAGGTGATGAGTAACTCCACACCAGGGAGGCACTCACTGCCAGTAACCAACTCTGTAATGTCAGAAGAGCAGCATTTGCCTAAAGATAAAGTGCTAAGGGCAAGAAATGATAGAAGGATTAATAGAAATTAGGATTATAGAGAGATAGTAAAGAAAGTGCTATTACATTATGGGTATTGTAATCAGTGTTACAAGAATTGTATTTCAATGGACGAAAAGGGGGTTGTTGTTGTTGTTATGTGCCGTCGAGTCATTTGCAACTCATAGTGACCCCATGTACAACAGCCCTAAACCGTGCTCTATCCTGTGCCAATCTCATTGCCTCTGACACACCCATCCTGATTACCCCAGTCACTGAATCAATCCACCTCATAGAGGGTCTTCCCCTCCTGCATTGTCCCTCTACTCTACCCAGCATGATGCCCCTCTCTAAAGACCTGTCTCTCCTTACAACATGTCCAAAGTATGTCAGGCGAAGCCCCAGAATCCTTGCCTCCAAGGAGCAGCCTGGTTTAACCTTCTCCAGGATGAATCTGTTTGTTTTCTTGGCAGTCCATGGTACATTCAATACTCTTCTCCAGCACCACAGCTCAAAGGCATCAATTCTCCTTTTAGATACTATGAATATAGCTAATCTATTCATCCTCACAAAGAAGTGAACCATGCAATAAGAAGCTACTGTGTCTGTTTGCTTTGAAATACTTTTTTACATGAAAATACTTAATCCTTTCAAGTGTATGGTGTAATGAGCCACTCTGACTTTGGTGTACGAGCAAAGTTGAGGCATCACCTTTCTGGGAACTAATTTCGCAATATTTATAAAGAGCTTTGAGAATATTTCTGTATTGTGACTTAATCATTCCATTTCTAGGAACTTATCCTGACAACATTGTCAGTTCTCCACTGAAGCCTTTACGTGTAGGGATCAGCACAGGCTCGGTGCTTGGCTGCTCCAACTCACCAGAAACTCTAAGGGGGAAAAGCCCTGGAGGTCAGTTTCTGTAATGATCACAAACTTGGAAACCCAAGAGGTGGCTCTCCTCTGTCCCGGAGGGTCTCCATGAGTCAGAATCAGTGTGATGACGCACACCATCACTGCAGTGTTAAGTACAATATGTTGTTGTGATGTGCTGTCGAGTCACCTGTGACCCTTGGGGTCCCTGTGTACAGCAGTTCTGAATACTTCTTGTCCTGAGCCAGTCTCACTGACTCTGACACACTCACCCCCATTGCCCCAGTTACCGTATCAATCCGTCTCATCCGGGGTCTTCCATTCCTGTGCTGTCCGTCCACCCTTCCGAGCATGATGTCCTTCTCCAGGGATCAGTCCCTTCTGGCCACATGCCCAAAGTATGTGAGACAGACCTTCAAAATCCTAACCTCCAAGGAGAAACTTGGTTTCACCCTCTCCAAGACAGACATATTTGTTTTCTTGGCAGTCCAAGACTCGTCAAGACTCTTCTCCAGCACCACAATTCAAAGGCACTGATTCTCCTTCCATCATCCTTAGTCATTGTCCAGATCTCTGTTGCATAGCAAGTAATTGAGAAGACCATGGCCTGGATCAGGTATACCTTAGTCTCTAGACTGACATCGTTGCTTTTCAGTAGTCTGGACAGGTCCCTGACAGCATATTTTCCTAGTGCATTTCGTCTCTTGATTTCCTGACTGCTGGTACTAAGAGTGTTGACTGTGGATCCAAGCAAACGGTACTTGTTAACAACCTCAGGAAAAAACTCCCCTGCCCTGGAGTTGGTTCCAACTCCTAGCAACCCTCCGTCAGATTTCTCCGACAGTGAATCTTTACAGGAGGGAGGAGACTGCCCAGCTTGTTCAAGTGGAGTCTGGTGGATTCGAACCTTCTCATTAGCACTGTGCTGGTAGGGATCCTTAAGTCCTGCCTGGTGTTTGAAGCTATTTCCACAGTTGGTTGTAGTAAGAGACAGCAGTGCTGCTCAGGGCTTGTGGCCACGGTGGAGTTCAGGGTTGGAAGTCTGGGTGCACCCTGCTGAGGAAAACCATGGTTACTGGAGTGAAACTTGCCAGTTGGCTGGCCCTCAGAGGTAGCTGCGTTGGAATGAGTCTGTCCCTGGTTGGTTAGCTTTCAGAAGTGGAGGGCTGACACTTACTGGTTACTTGTCAGCTTGAGCAGGTTGTCATTGATCAGTTGAACAGGCTTATAACTGGTACTGATGGATGCTTGTTGCCATGGCTACAGAACAATCAGCCTTTCCTTAAATTTCTGAGATTTTTTTTTTTAATTCACATGGAGTAATAGTAAACTTTGAACTAGATTTTGAAATAATGATCTGGAAAAGGCATATGATGGGATGCATGGTGGTGGGGAGAACAAAATTCCCAGTGGCATTTCACCTTATCGTTTGCCCCTTTTGCTGAGAAAACACTGATCTGGTCGTCCATGTTGCCATGGGCAGCATCAGCGTGTGGAATTAATGCATGGCTCTGCCCTCCTGCACCTCCCTGTCTGTTCTGGGCAAGGATGAGAGCACTAGACCCCACCGGGGTAGGCCCCGTCCCCTGGCCCTTGCTGCCTTGTTTAAGCAGGCTTTCACTATTGCTTCACGATCTTGAGTCATACAGCTGGGGGGCTATAAATTAAAGCTTGAGAGAAAGGACTACGGAACCGAGGAGGCTCTGAGACTCAAGTTCCACCCTGTCACCATAGCTCCCATCGTCCAGTCGCCATAGCTCCCACCGAGGGTATCAGTCAGCCAACCTAGGATGACGTGGCGCCCTGTCTCCTGTTGCTTCCATACACCTTTGCTGTGTGTCTCAGAGAAGAGGAGTGATGGATAACCAAGACCTGAACTAACTACTGTCAGAGTCTCACTCCGAGCCCTTAATAGTGAAATGTCTGAGAAGGGTATAAATATCAAGGAGTCTTCGGTATTCGGTTCCCACTTGGCTGCCTGACAGAAACTTGACACTTGATCATATCCACTTCAGACCTAACTCCCCCAGGCTTGGGTTTACGCCCCAGAGGTCCTATCCTGCCGTGGTGCCGTGATGGGAGACAAGCTTTCTGATGCCCAGGCATCACCTACCCACCCTAATGCCCTGGAGACATCTGCTGTCTGGCTGATCTGTCGTTATCTTTGGTTGGTGAGTCACTCCACTAACATCCCCTCCCTCCTCGTTGAAAGCCCCTTGAGGTCCAGCACGCGTCGTGGCTACGTGAGAACTGCGGTCAGGCTCCTGAGACGTTCTGTATTCTCCCATCTATGGCCTGGGCCAGGCTGAGGCCATAGGGAGCTGGGCACAGCTGTCGTGCCAGCCTGTCTTTGCACACACACTACTCCTGACCTTTCTCCTGTGACTGTCAGTGCACCCACCCATGTAACTTCAAACCCCAGGTCGCATGGCCTCTGGCCTCCAGCGGGATGGAGTGAGTGCCCTTTCTGCCCTAACAGTAAACCCAACCCAGATGGCGTCTCTGTTCTTCTTCCTTCCCTATCTCCCAGGCTTGATCCAGAGTGTAGGACAAGAGACAGGGTGTTTTATCAGGAGCAGAGCAGCAGGTAAAGTCTTTCTGCTTCTCTTCAGGCTGTACCTTATGTCCCAACCTGTGGGATCTGGTCTAGTCTTGGGGTGGACAAAGTAGGTAGGGTAATATCGGCCCCGGCTGCTGAGAGTTTTACTTCTTGAATCCAGGCAGTTCAGGTTATAGAGATTCCAAAGTCAAAACTAACCGCTGTGCTTTCTCAGTGCCTTCAGAGTGCCTTCAGTTCATTGCAGCTTGATTCTCTGCTGAGAATTTGCATTTCTACTCCAGATATACTGAGTCAGAATATACATTTTAATAAGATTTTGTAGATAAATTGGAATCACCTTGAAATCTATAAGAATCACCCTGATGCTCATGCAGAGTGTTGGATGGAAATGTAAATTCTCTGCAGAAATTCAAACCAGACCTTTGTCTGTATTTTTCACCCTCCATCTCCTAAGAGATGATGAGTGCCACCAAGAAAGGTTGAGAGAGAGGGGAAGAAAATAGCTGGTTTAAGACTCCAGAAATAAGCTGTACATGCAAATATAGCACAAAGAAAGATTGCTTGAATGTCAGCCTTGTTACTCTAGGTGACAGATTACAAGATACAAACACACACATCCAGAACCCAGCAATACTGACTCAGTTTTGTCTCAGAGAATCCCTATAGGACAGAGTAGAATTTCCCCATGAAGAGTTCCAAAGCCGTAAATTTTTACTGAGGCAGACTGCCACATCTCTTTCCCACAGAGTATCTGGTGAGTTTGAACTACCAACCCTTTGATTAGCATCTGAGTGCTTTGACCATTGTGCCACTGTTGTTGTTATTATGGGCTGTGGAGTTGCAACCCACTCCTAGCTGGCCTCGTAGGTTTTCAGAGGCAGTAAATCACACTGAAGGAGATTACTCAGTCTTCTCCCACTGAGCATCTAGTGGATTTGAACTGTGTGCTTTTGGGATTACAGCACAACTTCTTACCACTAAGCCAGCAGAGCTCATTGTATTATATCACTAGACCTCCTTATATAGATATATATATTCTTTGCTTGCTTTTTCTACAGTAGGCATATATTTTCTTTTTAAAAAGCAACTTGAATGAGCTAACAGTTATGTGTCATAACATCCATCTATTTTAAGTCCACACTGATTTGTAATAAATTTTGAGAGTTGTACAAACACCACCATAATCTATATATAATCTCTTATAATCAGTGAAGGGGAAAAAAGATGCAATGAAAAGGCCACTGATGAATTGAAAAGAAGTGGCGGAGATCAAGTTTCAGGCCATTGAGTGGAGACTAGGCAATCACCAAGGAGCTCAGTAAATATTTCTTGAATTAATGAGTTCATGAAAACAGAGGCTGAGGGTGGAGAGTCCTCTTTGGAGAAACGTGGCTGTGAAGGCAGGAGCCCTGGTGCCTCAGTTCCACCACGCTCGTCAAGCCTTTGGGCCTCTGTACCTGGTAATTCTATCACCTTGGAGTTCCTTTTCTCTCTCTCCTTTTCTACCCGCATAACCTTGGGAAAGGTGTTTACCTGTATGCATCTCAGTTTCATTATCTGTTAAATGGGGCTAATAATGCCGACCTCATGGGCTTTGGGAGAGGGTTAGAGCTGCTAATACGTGTAAACCATTTCAGCAACGTGTCAGTAGAATGTCGTCATCATTATCATCATCATCCTAATTTTTTTAATTCACCTCCTTACCGAAGCCTCCTCAGATGTTAGGTATCACGTTTACCCCCAGCTAACACCCTGTGCATAGTTCTTCCATGACATCTACTAAGCTGTATTTCATTTATCCACTTATCTGTCTCCTCCCAACTGTATTAGATCATTTGTCTGTGTAAACACACAGTGCCCAGCACAGGGGCGGTACTTGAAGGAATTGTTCACGAAACCAACAGAGGATTTCAGAAACGAGGTTGTGGCGGGCGGGTGTGTCTAGGAAAACCCAGCCATTTTATAGTTGCACAGAAAGGGAGAATGAAGGATCTGAGTAGTATGAAGCTTTGGGTAGCCGAGCGAAGGACGTAGAATCCATAGTTTGCTGGAAGAGTGTACAGCTCACTGAGCCACTTGTTACGTCATTTCCGTTGTACCCTGTCTTCTGAAAGAGCTTGTGTGGAGTATCCGTGCAGCTCGTTGAGGGTCTTCCTGTCCTTTGTTATACCAGCTCCCTTTCCTTGCCTGACGCCCCTTTCCAAGGGCATGCCCCCAATATGTGAGACACACCTTCACCATCTTTGCCTCCAAGGAACACTCTGGTTTCACTTTCTCCACACATAGTAACTCTGTCCTATTGACAGCCCATTGGACAGTCAGCGAGACTGGGGAGAGTGGGTGTCACAATTTTGAAGCATGTTGCAAAGAGAGTCAAGTCCGTAGGAAGGACCTCAACCCTCCGAGGCAGAGATCAGAAAAGGAGGTGACTTTCTACTCCATGGACTGAAGCAGTGACTGCAACTCCGTGTCCCAGCGGGGCCATTAAATTCTGCTCGTCAGCTCAGGGAACATTGTAGATCTGTAGGTGCCCCCACCAAGCCTGCATGCCCGGGACGGGGTTGGGCTCCTCTGAATCCAGGTGGGCCTGGCCAACTCCCAGGGCGCCCACAGACCTCTGTGTCTCCATCAGGACCTGCTTTAAGGCTCTGTACAAGCCCGCCATACCTGCTGACCTCTGTTGGTCCTCTCTAGCTACTGTTTGGATGGCACATCTTTATCTTTTTATTTTAAATATTTTGTTTATATATTAAGTGCTTTTTCTTAAAAACAGCGTATAGTTAAATCCTAGTTTTAAGTTTGGCCTGACAATATTTGTTATTCCATTTTAAAATCTAGATCATTTATATTTAATATCATTATTGATTTTTTCAAAGTTTTATCTACTCTTTTATTTAATATTATTATCATCATCATCATCATCATTTTGTCTTATTTTGGTCCTTCTTTTATTGGCTTCAGTAGATTATTTTTTTTAATTCCTATTTTGACTTTTCCAGTATATTTCTTTTCTTTCTTTGTTGATTTAAGGTGTATAATATGCATCTTTAGTATGTTGTTGCTATTAGGTGCCATCGAGTCACGTACAAATCACAGCAACCCTCTAAACAACTGTCTGAACCCTGTCCTGTTACATACAGTTACACAAACCAGAAAACAGAGCTCACTGTCTTTGACTTGATTCTGATTCATGACAGCCTTTTGTGGGGTCTGTAAGTTTTTATGGGAGGACGCTGTCTGGCTGTGTGACTGGGGGGTGGATTCAGAGTTTTTGTGTAAGTGGCACAACATGTAACAGTGCCCTTCTGTCTCCCCTTTTTTTGTTCTGTGTTTCTACATGCACTGTAGCCCCCGTTTTGTTGTTAAATGCTGTAAAGGTGTAGATGACTCATAGCGACTCCACGGATGAAAGACCTGAGCACTGTTCGTTCATAGAGTTCCCGAAGGCAAGCCATTTCGGAAGTAGATGCCACTCCTGCTTCCAAGCTTGTTTTAATCGGGAAGCTCCACCAAACACTGTCCACCATGGGGAACTATTATCACATTTGACACATCAGTGTCACAGTGTTCAGCGTCACAACAACCACAAGTTACCTCTATACAGCAAATAGACCAGTGCTATACTACCTAGAAGAATGTTTGACAAAAAAAAAACAGCAATTTAAACTAGGCCTGACAGCCACAGATTAAAACCACCCACGTTGGGCTGGATAGCATAACTTTTTGTCCACTAGACCAACGTAGCTCTGTGCTGTCATTGTTATTGTCTATAGCCCCTACATAAACTTTTTTTTAATCATATACTTTTATTATTTTTGTTTTTATAATTAATTGGGTGGGTTTCAGGTTTTTTTTTAATTAATTGTTTTTTAAAAGAACTTTTTAAACAAGAACAAAAAAGTAATTTCTATTTATACGGAAAATCTGGTTCTTTGCTTCTTCGGGTTGATTCAGGTTTTCAGGGTCTCATTTGCTATCATTTTCTTTCTGCTGACACAACATACTTATACAACTTACTTTACCTTCTGTTGTAGTCACTTCTGTTAAAAACAGACCACTCAGGGTTTTGTCTGAAAATGTCTATAATTCACCTTCAGTTTTAAAAGCTCTTATCACTGGATATAGTGTTATATTGACAGATTGTTTTTCCCTTCAGCATTTAAAAAAATTCCTTGATTATATTTGTGCATAGGGTCGCTATGAGTCGCAAACGACTCGACGGCACATAACAACAACAACATACTATCTTCTAGCATGCATAGTTCCCATTGAGAAATCTTCCATCATTTTTCTTTTATTCATCCTTCATGTATCTTTCTCTGTTTGCTTTTATCTTTTTTTTTTCCTGTTCTTTGCGATTTGTGACCTACATTGATGTGCTTATTTTTGTATTTATTTTGCTTGGTGTTCATTTGTCTGTTTATATTTGTAAGTTTGGAAAACTTTAGCCCTTTTATGCCTTTGAGTATTATTTCTTCTTTTTCCTTCTGGATACAGTTGCACATTTGTTAGAAAATGTCATATTATCTTATGATCTCTTGTTGTGTTATGTCTTTTATTACTAAGTATGTTCATTTGGTTAAGCTGGATGTTTGGAGTTTTTTTCATCCGTTGAATAATTAAAGGCATATTTAATCTGGGCCATGGTCTTTGCAATCACTTGTTATGCATCAGAAAGCTGGACAATGACTAGGGATGATAGAAGGAGAATTGAAGCCCTTGAGCTGTGATGCTGGAGAAGAGTATTGAATATACCATGGACTGCTAAGAGAACAGACAGGTTCGTCCTGGAGAGGGGTGAAATCAGACTGCTCCTTGGAGGCAAGGATTCTGAGGCTTCATCTGACATACTTTGGACATGTTGCAAGGAGGGACCAGTTCTTGGAGAGGAACATCATACTTGGGAGGGTGGAGGGACAATGCAAGTGAGGTAAACCATAGATGAGATGGGTTGTTACAATGAGTGGGGTTCTGGGGGTAGTTGTGTCAGAGACAATAAGTTTGGCTCAGGATAGAGCGGAGTTCATACCTGTTGCTCACACATAAGGGCTGCTATGAGTCGCAAGCAATTCGATTGCACAAAACAACATTTCTTAGATTCACTTATTTTTTTTTCTTTCTATATTTTCCACTCTTTTACTAATGCTATCTGGTAAAATATTCTTTTCAGGTGTTACTTTACTCTGGAAGTTCCCTTTAATTCTCTTTCCTAGTTTCTTTTTCTCTCCTCATGTGTTCATGGTTTCCATCCTTGAGTGCATTTGTAATAACTAGCTGTTTCTTCTGCTTTCTTTATGGTTTCTGAAAGCAGAGAATACCAGAGGAATGTCTGTCTTTTCCCTATTGACTGTGCAAATTCAGGTGCATCATAAGAAAATATGGCCAACATTGAGAAGACTGGGAATTCCAGAATACTTCATTGAAAAATTTTTAAATGTTTTAAATAAAGTTACATTAAATGTAGATTAGCATTTATTATGAATTCTCTACATATTTTTACCAATAGAATGGTGCAGAGTTATGCGTAAGCATTTGGCATCAGAAGTAACCGCAGTGGTAGCCACAGCCCTTCAGAAAGCTGCAAACGGATGCCTAGAGTTTTCAAATATAAAATGCTATGGAAGGAGCATCCAGTATAGAAATCTAAGCTTTATGTTACATTTTAAGGATCTGAATCTGAGAAGCAGGCTTGTCAGCCTAGAATACAATACAAACTAGACCTATTATATATTTATAGGCAGGTAGTTTTATAAGATATGGCCTTTGCTTTGCAAGTAAGTGTTCTAGAGGAACCCTCTGACTTCCCTTGCTCTTGAGTCATGTCTACCGTTAGTTGTTGTGTGCACTTGAATCAGAACTGATAGCTGAACCTCCAGCAGGTTTTCAAAGGCAATACAGTGGATGGGAGTTGACGGCCCACCTCTCTCTCGTGGAGGAGTTGGTGGGTCCAAGCTGTGTACTCTGGGTTGGCCATGCAGCTCCTTCCCACTAGGCCACCAGCACTCTCTATTAATGTTGGTGGTGGTGGTTGTTGTTATGAATCAACAAGTCAGCACTGACTGATAGCTGACCTTCCAGTGCATTTTCAGAGGCAATTTAACTGCATGGGAAGAGATTGCCTACCTTGCTCCCACAGAGCAGCTGGTGTCTTTGAACCACGTGCCTTTGGGATTGCAGCACAGCTCCTTACCACTAGGTGACCAGCACTAAATGAGGACTTTGTTGAGATATAATGTAAGAGTGGCCTGCAATAAAAGGGTAGCCCCTTAAGTCGACTGCCTACTATTGATAGACACATTTGTGAAAATTAGTTGGCCTATTCTTTTCCAGTAGAATCTTAAAGTCAGTATTTTAATAGGAATTTCTTCGAGAAAATGGATCAGCACACTTTGAAAAGAGTCTCCTTGTCAAAGGAGAGGGCGATGGTGATGTCGTGGGTTTAGAGGTTGCATTCCTTACTCAAAGGCAGGTAGTTCAAATCCACCAGCTGCTCCAAAGGAGCAAATGGATAGTCTCCTCTGCTTTTCACAGCCTCAGAAAACCTGCTGGAGGGGCAGCAGTGATTGGACAGCCGTGAACTGAGGTTTTATTGGTGGTAAAGGGCCATGAGCAGAGCGGACACTGAGTGCTTGGTGGAGGGTGGAGGAGAGGACTTAGCGTAAATGGGAACAGGAAGAGCCAGAAGTCACTGCCTGAAAGCTGTGTATCTTCCTAGAAATGATAACTGTGAAAATAAGCATTAAAATAAGTAAATAAAACTCTTATATATGGAAATGCTATGTCGAGTCACTGTCATTGTGATAATAAAATTCAAAACATGTTTTAGGGATAGTTTACATGATAAATTAATTATTTTCAACCAAATCAAACTAGAGCCTCTTAAATTCATTTCAGAGGAGTTCAGAAATTCGAGCAGCAGTCATTTAGGCTCAGATATGGAATAGAAACCTTGAAGGTTAGAATATTAATGTTATTTCTTCAGTTACTCTCACTATTCTCCACAGTACTGATCCCGCCCCATGTAGCTGGTAGCAGGTTGTGAGGGTATTTATATATCCCAGTCGCACTTCAAATTCAACATCGTTGATTTCATGTGGGCCCTAGAGCTCCCTTCCTAGGAACCACACTCTTCCTGAGCAATTTCCTTTTCCCACTTTTTCTGAATGTCTATTTAATACCCTCCCAATAAAATCTTCTGCCGTCCTCATACTCAGCTAGCGAGTCTTTCCTCTCACTTTATAATGGGAGCAGTCAAAAGGCCCCTCACTGTCCCCGTGCATCATCTGTCTGCATTCCTAGCTTCTCCTGTGGACGTACCTCTAGAAACTCCTATAACTTGCTCCTCATTCCTTTCTCTGTGTTAAAAAGACCTGTGAACCAGTTATCCATCTTCTGCTCCAGTTCTCTCCTCTCAAGTCCTTGCTAATCTTTCTTCAGTCCCAGCCACAAAACCAGAACTCCTCTTGTCCATGTCACCAGTGACCTCTGTGTGGCGAAATCCAGGTTGTCTTTCCTCTGTCGCATGTGACACAGCTGACTAGTCCTTGAATCCCTTTCTACTTGTGTTCAGAATGATGCTGTATTGTCCTGATGTCTTTTTCTCTCTTGCTGTTACTTCTCAGTCTGCCTTTATCCTCAGTCCCTTGGCTTGTCAGCGTCTGCAGGCCTAGGGCTCAGTATCCTTAAGCATCTTCTCTTCACTTGCTCCATGGTTTTACACACCATTTTTATACTGATCGCTTCAGAATTTCTACTTCTGAACCTAGGTTTCTCTCCTGAAGCCAAGACTTGTATACCCAGTTGTTAACTCAACATTGGACAGATGTCTGACAGGCATCTTCAGATTTTAATATGTCAAAAGCTTGACTTTAACCCTAACTATTTTTTCCTCCTACATCTTTTTCCCATGTCAAGCTATGGCAACCCATTTTATTTTTTTTCTTTGTTTTAGAAAATTTACTGATGCCTGTTCTTGAGGAAAGCTTGAGAAGTATGACCATATCCTCAGTGAAGGTCATTATGAGCACATAGTACTCAGCGCTCATATCATTGAACATTTGGTGAACACAGCCTTTCCTCACTCAAACAGAAACGATCCATAAGCGTAGTGGAGATATGTTGTGCATCGTGAACAAGCCATCATGGGAAAGCAAAAGACAGTAACATGATGGGCAGAACCACGGGAGAATCTCTGCCATTAAAGGAGGACCTCAGGGTCCACTTTGCAATGAAAATAGTATTCAAATCCATTTCTGAAGATACTCATTAGGGAAAGCTATTATACAAATGTCGAGAGTTACAGGCTAGTTTTGCATGAAAGTCTTAAAGTGAGAGGAGCTGGCTGTGTGTCAGCGGAGCAGTGTGAAGGTGGAGGCTTACCTCCTCTTTGAAGTCTTGGTATGAGTGGAGAGTCCCCGTGGAATGTGAAAGTTGCCTGCTCTTGTTCCTTTTACCTTGGTGCACTCCTAACTTTACTCCCTAAAGGAAACATTTTCTCTGAGATCTGGGAGGTGTGAAGTATCACAGTCTATCCCGAGAGGGTCTTTCCTCTCGGGTCGAACAGACACAAGCTGCAACAGTTCGGGCCTGATGAGTAATGGACACCGCCTTACCACAGGCTCTTTACAAGGGACTGGTAAAGGGACGTGAGTGAGAGAGCACTTTTAACAGCTTGTTACCGGGAAATGCCCTGCTGCTGTCCTGTGACCGTCTTACAGTAACCTGAAGAGCACGCACCCTTGTACTTCCATAATCTCACAGCTCTTGATCCTGTCTCGATGTCCCCTCTGTTGGGCATCTCTTTAAATCCCCTGATTGCCTTTCAAACTGTTGTGACTTTGTAACTTTTGATCTTGTTCCAACTATACAAAACCATTTTCTTTCTTGTCTGATAAGTGACCATTTTCACTCAGAACTTGGAGTAAATCTCTTCCTTTTTTATTTGCCGTGTGTGTGTGTGTGTGTGTGTGTGTGTGTGTGTGTGTGTGTGTGTGTGTTAGCTCTTGAACAGGTTCCTTTTAGCTTGTTACCATTTTGGTTAAGTTGACTGGTGTAAGAAATCAGTCCGAGAGATAGTAATCCATCTTTGCTGCTTTCAGAGAGTAGCCGAGATGGGTGTATCCCCCTCCTGCTGTTGCCGTCTGGGGTTGGTGGTGGCACTAGGATTCACAGCACTGGGCTGCCTCACTCCAAGGCAGCGCATCCCTTACATCAGTTTACATTTTTAAGAAGGGAGAATGTTTAGGACTGCTGGGTTTATGCTGTTTCACATTTAGAGACTTGAGAAGCACATCTTCCTCCAGGGAATGTCCTGTCAGTTGGCCTCCCATGGCCAGCCCACCTTGAACTATCTTCTTCAGGAGTGTCAGAGACCTTTTGTACTTTCTCCAAACTTCATTTCCCTTTATGGCTGCATAATATTGTGCGTGTCATCACTGTTTGTATGTGGGTAGACATTTCGACTGTTTCCCCCCACAAATTGGTAACTTGCTTTCTCATTTTCTACTACTACTTTAAAAAATTGCTCTAATTTACTGGGTTAAAGTAACAGAAGTTTATTATCTGAGTGTTTCAGAGACCCAGAATCTGAAATTGGGCTAAAATCAAGATATCTATAGGACTTCTATAAGGTATTCTCCAGTGGGAATCTGGTCCTTGCTTCCTCCAGCTTTATTTGAATGTCCCTCTTCTGTCTTTGAAGCCCTACGGCTGATGGACTCTTTCTCCTCCTGCATCACTAGGATGCCAACTCTCCTGCCTGTGTCTCCACTTACAGACCCCTGTGCTTGCATTGAGCCCTTCTGGACGATCCAGACCAGACTGTCCTATTTCCAGATCCCTTTGGCAGGTCCCAGCACCTAATCCTTCCTGATAATATGTCCAAATTCAGACAGTGTTCCTGTGAGCCGTAGTGTTTTCATTGGCTAATTTTCCAAAGGTGGTGGCCCGACCTTGCCTCCAGCAGCCTATCTTGAAATCATCCTCTACTCATCTCTTGGCCATGCACCGTATCTACTTGGTTTCACTTTTCTTATTTTGATAAAAATCTGACCACATCTTAACTATTACCGGTGTTACAGCCTTGGATTACTTACAGGAGCCTCCCAGCTCTGCTTAATTCTTGTCCCCAAACAAGAACTAGAGTTACCTGATGATTATGAAGCCGAGTCATGCCACTCCTCAGCTGAGAACCCTTCACTGGCTCCACTCATGTTCAAGGCCACATTCCTTACAAGGTCATGTCATGGACAGTTTTACCCCTTTCCTCTTGTCAGAAGGAGCCATCAGCCCAGTTACCGAGGCCTCTAGAGGTGCCGTGACCATCCCAGGCATGCCCCTGCCTCTGAGCCGTTGTCCCGGCTCTTTTCTCTGCCTGGAGTGCTCCCTAGTGTTACCCTGGCTCACACATCATCCTCCCCGTGACGCCTTCTCTCATTGCTTCTCTGTAAATCTTTAGCCACCCCTTCGCTGCTCCCGTTTCTGCATAGCACCTGGTACCACCTAAAATATGATGAGTTGTTTTATTTTCTTTTTATTTTATGAGTTGCTTTTTTAATTTAAGACACTTGATGGAGTTAGAAGGAGATTTGGTCCGTTTTTTTCCCTGCTGTGTTCCACTCACATACTTTGGGCATGTTCTAGTAAAGGCCACTCCTTGGAGAAGGACATCATGCTTGGAAAGGTGAGGGCATAGTGAAGGAGAGGAAGACCCTAAACCAGGTGGGTTTGACACAGTGACTGCAGCAATGGGTTTGAGTGTGTCAGAGATTATAAAGTTGGCTCAGGATAGGACAGGGTTTAGATCTGTTGTTCATAGGGTCGCTATGAGTCATACTCAACTCAACAACACCTAACAACAGCATACCCCACAGCCCAAAGGAGATGACTCAGTGGGCGTTGAGTTCTGAAGGCCATCACTCGAGGTTGTAAGGTCCCAGGACTAGTGATCAGGCCTTTAGCTGCAGGTATATGAAGACAAACTGCCACTGAGTCCCAGGCTTGCCTGCACCAACCTCTGACTCCAAGTTTTCTAGGGGAAAGTCACTTAATCTTTATGACAGTGCCATTAATTTCTAGATGCTCTGGTGAGTAAATATTTTTAAAGCACTTAGAACAGTGCCTAACACATGGAAAGAGTCATTGAAGTGTTTATTAAATTAATGACAAATGCTTTAGCAAGCATCCCGTGATAAATAACAGTGGCAGAGTGTGAACCAAGACAAATAAACCTCAAGAGGCTCCAAGTGGCCTTAATTCTGTTAATGGAGAGTGGCTTTATTAATTATAGAACTGGCAGCGAGTCTGGTGGCTGACTAGAGAAAATAGCATTATGCACTTGCCCTTGCTATTCTGGCGGGGAAACCCACAAAGCATAATTCCCCTGTGCACTTGACAGAATTATAGGTGAAAAGAAGTCTATGCAGTCAACAGAACTGATCTGCTTTGGAATGAAGTCCATGAAACACGGGGTTAGGGGGACTAACTTTAGAGGTGTGGGTTCAGGTGGCATAAAAGGATAAGAGCTTGTGCTGACTCTATCCATTCATTAAGTAACATCTTGTGCCAACTATAATGTCAGGGGCCAGGGCCAGCTTCTTAGGGGCTCCTAATCTAGTGGGAGAGGGAGGCAGCTTAACCCTCAGGAACCGTTCAGACTTTGTGCAGAGATAGAGTTGAGCCCAGAGTGGACTGAGAGCTCTAAATCGTATCCTGCTCCCATCCGTGGTGTCAGCATAAAGCAAGCATTAATCGCCATCAGGACTGGTGGGCAGAGTTCACCCGTTCATTCATCGCTATTCCTCCGGCAAACACCGTGAAAATGAAAGGAACACAAGGAAAGAGGTCTAAGTCAAGGTCTTGAACCTTGCATGAACATTACCAATAACTTAAGAGGATTTAAAAAAATCCTAGAGCCTGCACTCCCGGGATTGGTCTCCCTGGCATCTAAATTTTATCATAATTAAAATTTTTTACAGCGAGAACACAAGGGTAGGTAACAATAGATACATGAAAACCACATTTGAGAATTTGAGGCTGAGAATTTGGGGCTGAACAAGTGACAGGTAGTCAGCAGAATGGAGAATCCCAACAAGTGGCCCACCTGTCAGGGAAAGGAGCCTAGGGGTACCAGTTAGAATAAACCTTGAAATATAGTGTGCGTGAACAATCCGGATTGTACTGGGGACTTCCAGAAACAAGGAAATCTGTGGTAGAGACGTGTAGCCAGGATGTTTCTTGGCTCTTGTTATCAGGAGGGGTCAGTTCCTGTGAAAGGACATCATACTTGGTAGAGTCAGTGACAAAAGGAAGCCCCTCAACAAACTGAATCTGCTCTGTGGTGGCAACAGCGGGCTCCGATATCACAATCACTGTGAAGACACACAGGCGTCTTGAGTTCTAGTGTCCACAGGGTCGCTGTGGGCCAGTCGGGTCCGATGCAGTAGCACCTAACAACCACACGGTTAGAATCAGTAATGCCTTTTTAATACAAATAACGCCGTAGACTGAAGAGCAGAATTTCGCCAAACCAAAGGCATATTCATTGCAAATACCTCTTCTCAGCAGTGTGAATGACAACTGTCCATATGGATCTCACTGGATGGAGTATAGACACATCTGTGGAAGGAGATACCGAAGAACCAAGACCAAATGTGGAACAGCCCATCAGCTGCGCATATGCAAATTTAAGTGGAAGTAGAAAAATATTAAAACATTCCCAGAGATTCAAAGCTCAACCTTGAGTCCATCCTGTGTGAATTAAGAGACCACCTCAAGGATAAACTTGACACACTCAACACTAAGGACCGAAAACCAGTTGTGGGGTGACATTAAGTTGTGGGGTGTCCATACATGGGGGGAGAGCTGGAAAGAAGGGCAAGTCCAAGATTTATGTCAGAAGAGGCTCAAATTTGCTCTTGTACGGAGAGTGGCTAAAATGAAAGAAATGAGAGAGATGAACAGAAGATTTCAGAGGGCAGCCTACGAGACCATGTACATAATATGCAAAGACCTAGACTTAGAAAACCTCAAAGGAAAACCATTCTTGGCATTTCTCAAACTGAAAAAACCTGGGGGGTGAGGAGGAGCAAACCAAGAGCTCTAATACCAAAGGGTTCTCTTGGTATCTTGATTGAAAGCAAAGAAGACCAGAAAGATGCTTGCTCTGTGTTTTACTGACTATTCTAAGGCAGCAACCATGCCGATCATAGCCAGTTACCAGTAACACTGTAAACAGCAGAACTTCCAGAAAGCTTAATTGTTCCCATGCGGAACCTGAACATGGACTGAGAGATACTCGCTCGCGAGGAACAAGGGAATTCCGGTTGGTTGAAGATCAGGAAAGTCGTGTGCCTGGGTTGTATGCTTTCACCCTGCTCATTCCGTATGTATGCTGAGCAAATAATCCAAGAAGCCAGGCTGTTTGAAGAAGACTGCAAGACTGCAGTGTGCAAGTGACACAGTTCTGCTTGCTCAAAGGGAAGAGAACTCGAAGCGTTTACTGATGACAGCTCAACCTAAAAGAATTCTCACAGCAAAGACCAATAAGCGACAAGTTTTCTTTTTACCAGTAGACGGCTGAGTTGGAATCCACTCACAGGTGCTTCTCGAGAACACTGAACCAGCACACTGCTTCCTGCTGCAGAGTCGAGAGGCTCAGCAGTGGGGGGACCTGGCTGTGGGTAGAGCCGGGCGGGGTCATTGGTAAACACAGGCTTAATTGTGCTTACTTCCTAATCTCTAGTGAACAGTTTCACCTGGATCTCTGTGGCAAACAATTTCACCTGGGTGTGAAGCTCAGGTCAAATTGTTTACTGCAGATGAGTAAGTAAGCATAATTAAGCCTGTGTGTGATTTGCTTGCTGGGTAAAGCCATCCCTGGGTAGAGAACAGGCAGAATGGTTGAAGTCTGTATAAGGGCGTTCAGGTGACCCACATCGGGGGACTCGGACTTGATCCTGTAACTGCACCCGTCACCATACCTGGTTTACTCCAAAAGCAGTAAACAGTGTAGAGCTGAGGGCAGAGGTGAACACAGAGCCATGTGCAACTCGAAAGCCTCAACGCCCAGGGTCCTTCTGAGAACATTGCCCAACGATCTGTTTCTATCCAGGAGGACGCGGCTCTGGGAGGAAAGTCCAGGCAGATATTTACTGGAGGGGGGAGATGGTCCCTTTCCAACACCCTGGCCTGACGTTCACACCTTCCCAGACCAGGCCAGGGAGGCCTGAGCGTCTGTACAACTCTTGAAGGTTGCTTGGCTGGCGTCATCCATAGGACATTGCACTGCTCAGTCAAAGGCCGCACCTCTCTGGGGATTTTAATTCATCAGAAGCTCCACAGAAGATGGGCAATCTCCTCCCCTGCAGTTTATAGCCTCAGACACCCAAACAGAGGGTCCGCTATAAGTCAGTTCCCCCGTGATAGCAATGAAAACTCATTTTTTAAAAATTAATTTTCATGAAAGTTAACAGAGACTTTGGATTTCCATTCACTTATTATTTTGTTTTTCTTGCTGCCCACCCCTCCTTCCCCATTCACTCTTCGCTATGGAAAGTTAAAGAAAAATGCTTTCATTGTTATACAGTCTCTTCTCCCAAGTTCACTCCACTATGCAGCCTTCATACTGGACTCCTGTCATAATACCTAATCATATATCGCTTTAAACAGTTCTCTCCCTCATCTGTTTCAATGCAGTATAAATTACTCCCTTTTTTTCAGTCTCTCCTCAACCTGATGTCAGTCCCATTTTACAACAGTGCACTATGTAATATTTGTCCTTTTGTGCCTGAGATATTTCACTCAGCATAATGTCCTCCAGAATCATTGATTCTGTATAATATTTAATGAATTCCTTGTTTTTCAATGCAGCATAATATTCTGTTGTGTGAATATACCAGAGCTTCTCTATCCATTTGTTTGTTGATGGGCACTTGGGTTGTTTCCAACTCTTTGCTATTTTGAACAAAGCCACAATAAACATGGGTGTGCATTTATCTGGTTGGGTGGCAGTTATGGTTTCTTTAGGGTATATTCCTAGTAATGGAATTGCTGGGTTAAATGGTATCTCTATTTGTAACTTTTTGAGAAAGTGCCATACTACCTTCCATAGTTGTTGCGCCATTTTTCACTTCCATCAACAGTGAATAAGGGTTCCAGTTTCTCCACAACCTCGCCAGCATTTTATGTTTACTGTTCTGTTAAATTTTGCTGTTCTTACAGGGATGACTTGATATCTCATAGTTGTTTTGATTTGCATCTCTCTTAGAGCTAGGGATCTTGAACATTTCTTCATATGCTTGTTGGCCATCTGAATGTCTTCTTTGGTGAAGTGTCTGTTCATATCCTGTGCCCGTTTTACCATTGGGTTATTGACCTTTATCTTGTGGTGGTGGAAAACTCACTTTTTTGAAGGCCTCACTTTATATAAGAATGCCAGAGGTCACCAGGCATTTGCGGAAAGTATCTAAAATGTAAGAGACTAAAGCAAGCTGGTAAAAGTACATAATAAACGGCACTAAGAAAAACAGATACAAGAAGAAATAGAAGAAAAAATTGTGGGGGCGGGTGGTGGTGGTGGTGGGTGTTGTGTGCCTTCGCGTTAGAACCAATTCATAGCTGACCCTCCAGTGGGTTTTCAGAGGCAGTAAATTGCACAGGAGAAGCTTCCTCGTCTTTCTCCCACAGAGCAGCTGGTAGATTCGAACTGCATGCCTTTGGGGTTGCAGTGCAACTTCTTATCACTAGACCATCAAAGCACCCAGTAATAGGGCTAATAATAATGCTGACTGTATTGAGAGGCCCGCACTGCATGCAGGCTGAGAAAGCACCTGTGTTCTGGAGCCGGGGGATGTGATGTGGAGTCCTGGCTCCGTTACTTCCAGGCTGTGTGACACTGGGCTTCCCTCTTCTGTGCCTACACTGCTTCTTTTTTTTTTTTTACATTTTTTAAATTATTCTTTTTTATGTGGTACTGTCAAATCAGATCTGACTGGTACAGGAGGAGATTGTCCCTCCTTCTTCAGCAGAGCATGTGGTTGATTTGAACCGCACACCTCTGGGATTGCAGTGCAGCTTCCTGCCACTAGGCCACCAGAGCTTGCCTACAGTGCTTCATTTTTAAGATACCGGGTGATCAGAATGGTGCTGAGAACCAGAAGGAACCCTCGGGAATTACCAATATGATGACAGAGCTGGTCTGGTTTGTGTGATCTTATTTTTTAAAAAAATAATAATAGTAAATTGAAAATGAAAAGTTGAGGAAATCACTAAGAAATATCAAAGAATATCCAAGAGACTGAGAAATGGAAAACAGAAAATAATGAATAAAAAAGTATGGTAAATGTGAGGGGTAAACAGACTTGCAGAGAGTACGTCGAACAGGGGAGAAGGAGAGACAGGCACCATGAGCAGTGACCAAGCGTTCCCCAGAAATGAAGGTCCCCAAGCTCAGAGAGAAAGGGTCTCTCAGCACCTCCCGGCTGAGGGGGAGACTTCCTCTCCCGTCCTGGACGTGTTACTAGGACATTACCTGGCACTGCAGATAGAATGAGACCCCAAACACTCAGGGCTTTGGAGAAATAGGAATTTGAATAATAAAGGAGGTAACCTAGTTGGGAATAGTGTGGCACTTTCTGGAAGGATCACACCAGTCCTATGACATAAGAATTATTTGACAACTTGCAGTTGCCTCAAGAGCAACAGCGGGCTTGGTATTTGGAGTTTGGCCTCTCGGGTTGGAGGCAAAGTAAAGACTCGCTCCCAGCTGACAAGAGCTCAAGTCCATCTTTGTCCAGGGGCGTCTGTCTTATCTTTAAACAGAGGTGAAAGACAGAGGCTTCAGGCTCCAGTGAAGAGAGTGTTGCGTTAGCCTTCACATCAGTCTCCCCCACTTCCCTCACCACATATCCCTCAGACCCTCCTCATTTCGTTCTCTTCTTCCCCCAACCCCATGTTATCTTCTGGGTCTTCACACTTCTGCTGTGTCTATTTCTGCCTCCTTCCCCCCTTTCTCTTTCTACCCACAGAAGTCTTGTGTTTGTCTAATAATTGGCAGGAGAGCCCCTTTCCCCCCCTTCTCCCTTTTTAAGTGATGAATAGTTGGCTCCAGATCAAAGACCAGCCCTGTGGTTTTCTGGCTGTCCCAGAAGGGTGGTGCAGCTGGCGGCCGGCCCGCTGCCTGCTGATAGGCATGTGGGAGAGACAGCGAGCTCACAGGTCACCGTGTGTGTTCATGTCCCTGTGTTTTTCAGGCCAACAGCAAACTGAAGCAGATTGAGAAGGAATACACGCAGAAGCTTGCCAAATCTACCCAGGTAGGCAATGTGAGAAGCACTCATGTAAAAGCATTAAAGTTAATTCTTTTCACCTAATATCATGCATGTGATGGCTCTATGCATAAATAAAATTTGCCTTGAATAGTTCATTCTTATTAGAAAAATAAGGGGGAAATAGGCATACTCAAAACACACAAGGTACACACACACACACACACACTCACACTCCAGCTCAACTCAGACCTTGTAAAACCAGCCCGTACACTTGAACAAGCCCAGGCTCAAGCGATTTCACAAGGGCAGGAGGCACTTGCATCTGTGATGTAAGCGGTTCGATGCCATCTGAGTGGTTTTTGTTTTTTTTCTTACCCCTTCAGTATTCATTTTGCTGCACCTCAAGGCTCCTTATCGGCAGGATTCAAAACAACTAATAATCCTGCGTCAAATCAGCAGCTCAGCTGTTGACTCCTTTGGAGGGGGAAAGTGTAACTCCTTCTGTGCACATTTTGCTGCTTGTCGTTACCGTAGTAGTTTTAATAGAGAAAGGCCAGCAGTTGAGTGCTTGCCTCTACCTGCAGTGGGATGCTTGGCATGCTCTCTGCAGGAGGCAGGGGGTTCGCCTTCAGTTCCATTCCGAGAATCCCAGGCCTCGCTTGCTGCATGAGTTATTTTGGAATAAATAAACATTACTCATCTTCATTTTTCAGGTGGATAAATGAAGCCATTTGGTTTAGTGGGCATCACAACTAGTCATTTTAGCTCGTTTTTTTCCCCCCTTAGTATTTTGCTATTTTTGCATCTATACAGTGACATATTGTCATAAATTGGAATTCATGTACTATTTATTTTATGAATTGGCTCATAAAAACAGGAACAGCAAGAGAACATCAAAACCGGAGCAGTATTTGTATTTCGGAGGCTCTTCTCATGGTGTCTCCTTCAGTCTTCATTCACAGTATCTCAGGTTGGCAGCTGCTGTGGGCTCTGTATTTCCAACTGAGGAAACAGACTCAGAGATGTGAGGTTACACAAGTGAAGTTAGTAAGTGACCAAAGTCAGGGCCAACCTGGATCAGACTTCAAAGGAGGCGCTCTTAACTTTGACAGCAGCCTGCCCCAGTCTCTTTCATTTTTAATATGGCAGAAAGTTAATGGCTATTGTGAAATTTCAGAGATTCGACAATTATTGCTAAAGCACGCGTGTGTTATATAATACAGTGCATTAGGAAAGCATTCTGCCTTTGTCCAAGTGAAGAATCAGATGTATTTCTTTAAAAGACGACGGTCATGTCTTAATTGCCATTACTCCAGCCCTCCTTTGAGGATAGGTCATAGGGAGATACCCTTTTTAATCCATTGAGAAGAAAGACTCTCAGACAAAAAAAAAAGAGATCTTACTCTAACAGTTGATCTTGCTGACTTATCCTTGACACTCAGTGTCTTTTGCTTTTTGTTAAATGGGGGAGGTAAACCGAGAGTGAGATGAAAGATAGCAAATAAAAATGCTTAATTAATGAGAATATAAACAGGAGTCCCTAAGTTGAGCTGAAGGAGTATTTGCAGAAGCCTGATTAGTGGATACTCACACAAATTAAACCTTCCTTAGTGTAGAAGAAAGCCTAGGTCGAACTGAACTTGAATGCCAGCCCTACCACTTCCATGACCTTGAGCGAGTTACCTGGGCTCTTTGGAATCCAATTTCCTCATTTGTCAAATGAAGGAGGCGTACTTACCTCATATGGTTGTTTTAAGTACTTAATAAAACAATGCTGGAAGAGTGCAGAGGACAGTGCCTACTTCATAATACAGTTAACAACACTTAGCAAGAAGCTGTGGTGGTGTATGGTATAGTCCATGGGGGCTGCAACCAAAAGGTTCTTTTTTAAAATTTGATTATTTTTTTTTATTAATTTTAATGAACATTTACAGAGACTTTGGATTTCCGTGTATTCATTGTTGCACTTTTCTCCCTGCCTGACCTCCCCCTGCCTTCAGTTCACTCACTCTGCTCTTTGAAAAGTAAAAGAAAATTTCTCTCGTTGTTATACAATCCCTACCCCCAGGTCCACTCCACTATGCAGCCTTCATTTTGAAAAGTAAAAGAAAAATTCTCTCATTATTATACAATCTCTCCCCCCAAGTCCAGTATGCAGCCTTCGTTCTGGGCAGCCAGAAGGTTCTTACGGTGTCGGTGTTGTCGTTAGGTGCTGTCTAGTTAACTGCAGCTCTTAAAACCGGAAGGTTAGTGATTCAGACCCGCCAGCCAGTGCAGAGGAAGAGAAGGATGGGACAGTCTACTCCATTCAGATTTGCAGCCTCAGAAACCTGGTGAGGGGTCCCCATGAGCAGGGGCCGGCTCAGGGGCACTGGGTTGTTAGAAGAGTAGTATCAGCAGTCATTACTCATGGTAACAGCAGTCAAGAAGTCAAAAGACATGTTGCACTGGGATGAATCTGCCGTCAGGGATTCGTCCGAAGTGCTAAACAGCAGTGTCGGTGTAAAGACGTAAGTGTGCCCGATCCCAGCCAGGGTATTTTCAGTTGCTTTTATGCATCTGAAAGTTGGGCCATGACTAAGGATTATGCAAGAAGAGTCAATACCTTTGAGTTGTGGTGTTCGCCAAGAATATGGAACGTCCTGTGGACTACAAAAAACAAACAAACAAAACAAAACACAACAACCAAACCCGAGTCTGTCTTGGAGAAAGTGCGGCCAAGTTGCTCATTCGAGGCAGGGATGGTGAGGCTTCATCTCACACACTTAGGGCATGCTTTCATGAGGGGCCGGTCCTTGGAAAGAGACATCATGCTTGGAAAGACGGAGGGTTGGAGAAAGAGAGGAAGACCGTCAACAGGATGATGGACAGAGCTGTAACAGTGGGCAGCAGCGTGGTGAACACTGTCCTCACGGTGCCGCACAGGGCAGGGCTCACTCTGTCCATAGAGTCGCTGTGAGTTCCAGGTGACGCCCCATAACAACAACATAAGAAAGGTGAAAACGGAAAGGAAGAGATAAATAAATAGTGTCTAGAAGGCGAGAAGGATTGTTTATTCAGATATTCTGGGGTTCTCAGAAGGGTTTCCTTGGTTGTGTTTTCCAGTCAGAACTGACTTGTATTTGAGCCTCAAGTGGGTTTTCAGAGGCTGTAAATCACACAGGAGGAGATCACCTTGAGGTTGGCAGCACAGCCTCTTCCCACAAGGCCACCAGAACTCGCTAGATCAAATTAATGGGTAGTAGTACTCCCACTTTATAGGTGTGGAAACTGAGGCCCATGGAAAGTGAGTAGTTTCTCCCAGAGTCAGAATATTGGCGTCTTATGGAGTAAGACTCAAGCCTATCTTTTCAACTCCAAGTACTCTCACCCCTGACTTTTTTCCCCTGTATTCTTCTATTTTGATCTCTGTATTGTTTGGAGGTGCTCTGTTGAGTGATTCCTAGATTTTTGGTGCTTAAGAATTAATAAAATCTACCATCCTAGAGAGGGTTAAACCAGGCTGCTCCTTGGAGGCAAGGATTCTGGGGCTTCGCCTGACATACTTTGGACATGTTGTAAGGAGAGACAGGTCTTTGGAGAAGGACATCATGCTGGGCAAAGTGGAGGGACAGCGCAAGAGGGGAAGACCCTCTATGAGGTGGATTGATTCAGTGACTGGGATATTCGGGATGGGTGTGTCAGAGGCAGTGAGATTGGCACAGGATAGAGCAGGGTTTAGGGCTATTGTACATAGGGTCGCTATGAGTCGCAAGTGACTCGACGGCACATAACAACAACACCTCCAAAATTTGGAGTGACACAAGATTATTTACTGTTTTCCCAAACCAAAGGGAAAAATGAAAATAGCAGCAGCTATCATATACTATAATTGTGATTTAATAAATGAGAATGTTAACACCAAAAGAGTCCTAATAACAAAAGATAGTCCTTTTCATAAAAGATAAGATGATAATCTGTCATTACTAATATTTTTCCCACCTCTACATGAATACTATATTGTTATATATCATCATTTGTTCTATAGATCAGCTCAACTCATTACTGTTGAGTCAGAACCAATTAACAGCTGGTCATCCAGTAGGTTTCTGGAAGTAGTAAATCATACGGGAGGAGATGGCCCATCTTTCACCTGCAGGGCAGCTGATGGATTTGAACTACCCGTCTTTGGGTTGACAGTACAACTTCCTACACCCTGGCTCCCTGTTATGTAGATACATACTAGATACTAGAAGACACTATGTAGATACTAGAACTTCCTGTTATGTAGATACATTTTATAAATACGCCTTTAAGTTTATTATATACATATATTTATTTCTAAACTATATCAATATATCTGTACTAGTACAAGTATATGTGCGTGGTTGTGGTTGAGGTGTGCCATCAGGTCAGATCCAACCTATAGCTGATCCTTTAGTGCATTTTCAGAGGCAGTAAATCATATGGGAAGAAATTGTCCCTCCGTTTCCTGCAGAGTAACTGCTGGATTCAAACTATGTGCCTTTGGGATTGCAGCACAGCTTCTTAATATTGGGCCACCAGACCGCCATATATTATATTTTGTTTTTATGTGCCATTGAGTCATTTGCAACTCATAGCGACCCTATGTACAAGAGCCCTAAACGCCATTCTATCCTGTGCCAACCTCGCTGTCTCAAACACATTCATTCCCACCACTCCACTCACAGAATCAATCCATCTCATCGAGGGTCCTCCTCTCCTGCGCCGTCCCTCCACTCTCCTGAACATGATGTCCCTCTCCAAGGACCATTCCCTCCTTGCAGCATGCCCAAAGTATGTTAGATGAAACCTCAGAATCCTTGACTCCAGGGAACATTCTGGCTTCACCGTCTCCAGGACAAACCTGTTTGTTCTCCTAGCAGTCCACAGTATATCCATCACTCTTCTCCAGCACCACAACTCAAAGGCATCAATTCTCTTTCTATCATCCCTATTCACTGTCCAACTCACCAATGCATAGCATGTAATTGCAAAGACTGGAGCCGGGATCAGGCGCACCTTAGTCTCCAGCCTGGCATCGTTGCACTTCAGTACTCTTGAGAGGTCCCTCACAGCTGACTTTCCCAACGCAATTCGTCTCCTGATTTCCTGGCTGCTGTTACCAAGAGTGTTGACTGTGGAACCAAGTAAACTAACTGTTAACTATCATATATAAGTGTGTTTAGATAGATAGATAGATAGATAGATAGATAGATAGATAGATAGATAGATAGATAGATAGATATGGAGATAGAGAGAGAGAGAGATATCTTTAAAAAAACAAAACAAAACAAAAAAAACCAAAACCACCACACACATCGGTCTCCCAGACCCATTGCCATCAAGTCAGTCTCAACTCCATCAGGTTTCTCAAGCTTTGAATCTTTATAGGAGAAGAGAGCCTACCTTTCCCCCGATGAGCAGCTGGTGGATTCAAACCACTGACCCTTCACTTACCAGAGCAAACACACACACACTGGCATTTGAGGAATTCTGTTCCGCATTATGAGTACTTTAAAATGAGTGTTCTAAAACTTAACTGTGGATCAGCTTTTCTGTTTTCAAGTGACAGTTTGCTGAAATCCTTAAGCTGATGAGAACACCAGAAGCAAAGATGTTTAACTCTGTTTATCAGATTTAAGCAAAAATCAGATTTTTAAAAATCCTCCTCTCAAAAATAAATAAATAAATAAATAAACCAGCCCAACCCTGTAATAAAACGAATGCACTAGTAATAAATACCTTGGTACCCAGGAGATTCTTGGGGTTTTTGGAAAATAGTTTGAATATTTTCCTTCTTTAAAAGAAGTTACTCAGGCTTTAAGATTTTGGTCAAGGGTCTGAATAGCCCGACGTCCTGGCACAGCTGAGGCCTGTGTCTCACCTCTGGGATTCTCCCAGAGCACCATGATGAAAATGTTGGGAGCAGCTCTAAGTAAGCATGTTCCCAAATACCATTTCCTTCAGAGCCACCCATTTGTTCTTTATACCTTACTATACACATTAACCTTCCCTTTTAAATTTTAATATGATTTTCCTCACTCAAATGACTCACTTCTTGGCCATTTTTCAAAGGAAGGCATTAAGGCATTGCTATTTTGCAAGAACATATGTAGGTGGAAATGCGAAGACGAAAGCTGGCTTGCCAGCTGAGCCCACCCACTGTCTGGCCTCACTGCTGCCCATTCTGGCTTCATGCACTGTGTGCAGATCATGCGTGGGCGTGGTCCCACATGTCCCACCTGCTTCCGACGTGGCTGTCGCTTCCAGGGTGATAACTCTGAATGCAGAGGTGTCAAGGAATCCACTGTTCTCCCCGCTTTAGGAAGGCCTTCAGCGTTTACCTACCCGTCCCAGTATGCTTCGTTTTATCTGTTGCATTTGAAGGAAGTAAAAATGTCAGTCATTGCCATGGAATTGGAATCAACTCTTAGCTGTCCCTCCAGTGGGTTTTCAGAGGCTCTAAACTGCATGGAAGAAGATTGTCTGCTTTCTGCCTTGGAGCAGCTGGGGGATTCAAACTCTTTGCCTTTTGGTTGGCAGCATAAATTCTTAACCACCAGGCAACGGGAGCTCCCGCTGAAGGACGAGCTTTCTAAGACTCTCAAACTGTATTGTAATCTGAAAATCAAGTGAGTGGGTTAAAGAGGAGACCTTGACTCTCTAGAAAAAAAAATGTTATTTTTAAGACATTAAGTAAAATTATTTGTACTTAGGCAGAGTAGAAATTACTTAACAGTACTTATCAATTCAGCAGTTTCGTCAGTTGGCACATCAGGTTGGGAACAGAATCGACCCCAAATAGTACTCCTTTTGCCTACCAAAGTATGAATTTCCAATATCCATATGGAAGTGATTATTCTAATAACTTCTTTCTCTGAAGCTAACACAGGATAAGCAGTTGAGTGGCAAGATTTTGGTTGTGAATTTTTGTTAAAAATGGAAAGTTTTTATTATGATTGTGCAGATTGGTGTTCATTTCCTCAGAAAGTCGCAGCATGATGCCTCAGTAACAAGCGTAGGTTCCACAAGTGCCATCTGCCAGCTGGTCGTATTTTCATGTTTACCACGATCGTGTGTTTTCACCACTTGAATGTGTATTGAGTGCCAGTCGTATGCATTGAGCGAAGGAGAGCTCACTCTGTTGTGTTGGACTCTTACGTAACACAGAGTGTTACTTACGGAAAGCATACTAATCTGGTTATTAGGATTACTTGTCAGTCTGAAGTAAACCATATATCCTCTTTTTAAAAAAAAAAATTCTTTTTGGCTGCCCCCTTTTTTCCATTAGCCTGTCAGTCAAGCACGCTGTCGACCTATTAATCTAGCCAAGTTGTTCCACCTGAAGTATTCTCTCTCATATCACCCTCATACTTTTTTAAAAATCAGTTTCCAGAGACACAGTCATATTCCCCCCGAGGATTCTCATTATCCCCTCAGAGACTGTCAAGTTTTGTTTTGCACACAAAAGCAAACCTGCCCTCCTCAGAACATCCGGGTCTCTGCCAGCAACCCCTTCCAGAACCTGGCTGGCTTGCTTGCTTTTTTGATGTGCTCTTGCAATGTGACTTCTCTACTTCCCGCCCTTGTGGTCATTTAAAGTAGCCCAAAATATGTTTATCTTCAGTCTCTGATCACTTGAAAGCAAATCTTAATCTTGGTGTTTTACAAAGAGACAATATTGCTTTGCATTTTACAACTATGGCCCTGCAGTCTTAGGTGTGCAAGCCTACCCACGTGGTAAAAGTGTGTAGAACACATATATGTGACAGACATAAGTCCACCACTTCTATGAAGTTGTGGTTTATTCAGATGGAAAGATTGGAGCAGCAGTTATTTTTACTCTTAGGGTCCGTGTTCTTCAACTCTATGTTGGACCAAGGCAAGGTGTCTCCTGCTTCCCTCCAGCGTCTCCTGTTCAGTGAGGGTGCGTGAGATCACCAGCCTGTGCGTCACATCTGCTGTAGGAATTCACCCTTGTCTGTCTGGATCACCACAGTGCTGTGAGGGGTCACTGAATCCAGGCTAGCGCTGGAGTAAAGAGCACTTGAGCAAAATTCTGAAAACATCTTCATGCTCAATGAATCCCTTCACGTAAACCTCTATAAGGGTTCAATTGTGTATTTGATATTATTATTATTATTATTATTATTATTATTATTATTATTATTTTCATATTTGATCATTTATGAACTCTCAAAATGTTGGTTTGTGCGAATGAGTTTGCACAGATGGCTGAGTGCAGACCTGCTGATTAGCAGGTTGGCAGATCAAACCCAATCAGAGACTCCGAGGAGCAGACCTGTGTGGTTGTTGACGCACAGGATGGGAGAAGGGACTCTGTTCCTTTGCTCAAGATGCATCACTGGTTCAAACTCACCTGGATGGGTTTGAAGACCTGATAATCTACCTCCTGGTGTTCTTCTTCTAGTAAACTATAGCCAAGAAAATTCTGTGGTACACTTCTCCTTCTCACATGAGGTTACTGGGAGTCAAAATGGACTCAAAAGCACCTAACAACAATATGTATGTCAATAGTAATGGTTTAGATTTCTATTGGACTTGACTTGTGGGGAACTCTACACCGTTCCTATCATTGTCTTACAGTATTGTTATCTAGTTCAAACATAAGAAGTTGTTGAGAAAACTGAGTTCAAGAAGCACAAATTACTGGCACTAATTGGTTCCTCCAGCCAGTGTTTCTTTCTAGCCAGCATTCCTGCCAAAAAACAAACACAATTAACTGTGTTCTAACCCAGGATCAGTGTTGTCTCTTTGATTAGAAAAAACAATCATTTTCTGATTTTAAAAAGTTATCACATTGGCTTTAAAGGAAGTGAATCCATCCAAATTGAAGGAGTAGAAACTCTGGCGGCCTAGTGGGTAAGAAGTTGTGCTGCCAACCAAAAGGCGAGTGGTTCGAATCCACCAAGCTGTTCCACGGGAAAGATGGACAGTCACCTCCTGTGCAGTTTACATCCTCTGCAGGCCTCCTGGAGGGTTAGCTAGGAGTTGGATCAAACTCAACGGCACATAACAACAGTAACAAATGGAAGGAAGAGCGGTGCTTTCATTGTGCCGAGCCCCTTCCATGAAATGTACCAGGCCCTTCATCAAGCACATACTTTGAGAACTTGAGAGACCCAAGTCATGATTACATTTCTCTACTGCACAGCCAGAGTCTCAGAAATTACATGCCTCGAACCAATATAAGCCTTAATGAAATGTGTATGTTAGGAAGAAAAGAACCTTCATTATGTCATACTAAACCTTTCTCCAGTCTTTGAAAACCGTGGTTAGGAGTGACTGGTTGGAGGAACCAGTTAGTGCCCGATTGATCTGACTGCGCAGTTCACACCCCACCTGTCTCCTCCGTGGCATCTTCGGCCGTCTGAAATGTTGGAGCTTTTGCTAGGCTTCTGTTTTCTCATTGATGGAAGATAGTTACTAAGGTTTGTCTCACATGAGTAGCTAACATGAGAACCCAAAGGTCCTTAGCACAATCCAGGAAAGTGAGTAAACAGCCCACAATTACAGGGCAGAGCTAGGCGACTGTGAAGAACTCTTTTCTCTAGTGATCTCAGCTCAACATACTGTTCTGTTAAAGGGCAGAACAGCTTTCCTCATTCTCGTAAGTGTGTTTTTCAGCAAAATAAGATCTGATGCACTTGATATTTTTGAGATCACAGATGTTCTTTCTCCTGGTGAGTAAACAGTGTGGAATGTTAGAGTGGGAACATCTTCCAAATATATTTGGTTCAGCACTTGCTCACCATTCACAGTTTTTTGCTCGTGTTTCATTGTGTGGAATTTCAGGCATTATGGTGTGTGATATGTTAATTGAAAATATTTTTGCTTGTGGAGTAGAGTTTTGCCAAAGCCAACCTTTTGTCGCACATAAATACATGTAAACTAGACGCCTCTCAGTGAAGAGCTGGCAGTCATAGCATGCCGTTTTCATTTTAGATCATAGCCGAACTTCAGGCAACCGTTTCCGCTCTGAAAGAAGAGAACAGCCGGCAGCAGCTTGCTACAGAAAGGCGGCTCCAGGATGTTACACAGAAGTTTGAAGATGAGAAGAAGCAGCTGATTAGAGATAATGACCGAGCAATCAAGGTAATCTGAAGACTTCAGTGAGCAGTGGTACCAGCTGCTTTAAAGTAATTAAAAGGAGGCCTGAAATCCCAGCAGTGGGCAGATGAATGCAGGTATCTGGCTTGCTCACGCAGCCTGCAGTCATGCCACGCACTGGACGCTGCCTTTGATGTAGCCAGTGACTCAGGCCCACTTCCCTTCCCTCTCCGGGATCACATGCCTGCACAGAAACTCATTTTTGGCAAGCCTGCTCCATTCACATTGAACAAATAATTTGGAAATATCCTGCTCACTCTCGCTCTCTCTTGCCTCTCCTCTCTCTTCTCACTTCTTTCTTCTCTCTTCTTTCTCTCTCTCTCTCACTCTCACTCTCATTTGAGCCTCCTTTACACACTCAATAGCTTTGGAATTGTCTCTCAAAATTAGAATGTGTGTTTTCACCCAGGATGGCTGGGTAATAAATTCAGAAGTCAGCTTTCAACTTCCATTCTGCTCTTTGCCCACCTCCTTTCACTCTGTCTCCGCATAATGAGGAATAACCTGTTAGAGGGTTGGCATGCCAACCCCTTGATGTGCTTTGACGTAGTGCAGGCTGGATGTGTTGCTGCTGGGAATCAAGGCTGTTTCCAAGAGGCTTCAGAGAATCGCCCCTTTCATAGCACCGAGCGCTCCCGGGCCCCGATTCTGGAGGCGAGAGGCAGTGAGGGCTCAACAAAGTTTCTTCTTGGCTTCATCACGTGAATTTTACTGTAAAACGTCAACATCACACTGTGTTTAATCTGTGAGGATAAGCATCTGGAAACCTTTATAAATAAGGTTTAAAAGAGAACAAAACCTTTTCTTAAACAATTCCCCGTAAAAGATTATTTTTCAGTGATTTACTTTGTTGGAAAGCACGTGGAGTAATCAGACAAAGCAAAGAAAAAGGAAAGAAACATTTGGGTTTGATCACCATCCTTGTCTATCTGACTCCTCTATCATCTTCTCTGAAGCCCAGTGTAGGCTACAGTGTAGTCCGTGTAATCGAGGAGCGTGTTCTTTTTTTGCCACTAAGCCTGGACAAATTGTTGTTGGTCAAACATTCTTCTAGGTCGTATAGCCCTGATCTGTCCACTTGCTGTACAGAGGTGACTCGTGGTTGCTGTGATGCCAAACACTGACACTGATGAGTCAAATGTGATAATGGTCACCCATGGTGGACAGTGTTTGGTGGAACTTCCCGATTAAAACAAGCTTGGAAGCAGGAGTGGCATCCACTTCCGAAACAGCTTGCCTCTGGGAACCCTGTGAACTTGGAGAAACAATGAAAGTTATACAAGTGTCCAGGTCTTTCGTTCATAGGGTCACTATGAGTTGTCTACAAACAACAGGAAGAAGAAGCCTGGATAACACTCAATAGAATAAAACATCGTGCACGCTTTGGAAGTGAGGACTTACTTTTTGTAAATGACATTTTCCTTAGTGATTCCCCCAGTGATTTTTTTTTCCACCAACCTATAGATGTTAGGAATAGGTGGGTGAGTAGAGAGCTGTGCTGCCACCCCAGACCCAGGTGGTTCAAATCCACCAGCTGCTCTGAGGGAGAAGGTGAGCAGTCTTCTCCCATGGGACTTACAGCCTCTGAAAAGCCTCTGGAGGGTCAGCTCTGTGTCATTTCCAACTCGACAGTCATGAGTTGAGTTTATATACCTAAGGAGTCTAGTTGTCTCGTGGGTAAGAAGTTGTTGTGCTGCCAGTCCAAAGGCAGGTAGTTCGATTCCACCAGTTGCTCCAAGGGAGAAGAATGAGCATCCTTTCCCATGCACTTCACAGCCTCTGAAAACCCACTGGAGAGTCAGCTATGAATCTGTTCTGACTCAACGACAATGACTTTGAATCTGATATGTGTTGTGGTTGTTATTGTGTGCCATCTAGTTGGAACTGACCCATAGCTGACCCTCCAGCTGGTTTTCAAAGGCAGTAACATATTGGTATGTGTTAGGAGGCTCAAAAAGGAAATGTTTAATTTCTTTTTAATATTCTGATAATATTTTGAGCCCTTGAAGCCTTTTTCATGTCCATGTACACAGAAAACACCTGTTGCTAGAACGGTGTCTTGCTATACATGAATTGAATCACGTACTTGATTTAAATTGTTTTGGTTATATTAAAAGCTTCTTTTAAATTTATTTCCTTTTCACCTTATGTCCAAATACCAAGAAATGGTTAAGTCTTAAATTTTAAATAAGTGCTTGAATCCTGGTAAACCAGAGATGGGAACACAAAGTAAGTTACTTTGTGCTAACAGTACAGTCCTGCTATCATTTCTCAGAGGTGAAAGAATTCTAGTTAGTATGTGGCTGCTGTTGTTAGTTGCTGTCAGTTCTGCCGGCTCACGACCACCTCAGTGAGCAGAGGAGAATGTCTCGTAGGGTTAAGATTGTGATCGTTCAGAACTGAATTACCAACATTGTCTCCCAAGGTGCCTTTGGGTGGATTCCCACCACTAATCGTCTGGCTTGGAGTACGCCTAGTGATAAGGAGCTGTGCCGCCAACCTGAAGGCACACGGTTCAAATCCACCAGCTGTTCTGTGGGAAAAAGATGGGCAGTCACCTCCCATGCAATTTATTGCTTCTGAAAACCTGCTGAAGGGTCAGCTATGGCTCAGGTCTGAGTTGACGGTATATAATAACACAACAACAATATGAAAGTGTATTTAACCATTTGTATCATCCAAGGACTCATATAATAAATATATCTAATTATTTGATTTTTGCCATTTTAATCCTTCTACCCAATAATGGGGAAAACCATTCAAGCCCTCATTTCGAAACAATACTAAATAATAATGACCAAATTTAAAGGGTAGCCTTTTACATATGTTGTATGTGTGACCTCCAAAATGTAGCTGTCCGTTCACTCACGCACTCCTTTCCCTTGGGTCAGAACCCGCTCCTAGCTGACCCTGCAGCAGCCTTTCAGAGGCCGTGTATCACACAGGAGGGGACTGCCCTTCTTTCCTCCTCAAGGCGGCCATGGGGTACCCAAGCACAAAGAATTGAAAATACAGGGAGCTCTGGTGATATGGTGGCAAGAAGCTGCACTGCAGTCCCAGAGGCGCGTGGTTCTAATCCACCAGATGTTGGAGAAGGAGGGACAATCTCCTCCTGTATCAGTCAGATCCCATTTGACGGTACACACACAAAAAATAATAAATTCTTGCAATGAATGAATGGAAATCCAAAACCTCTGTAAAAAAAAAAAATAAATAAAAATTAAAAAAATTTAAAAAATAATAAATTCTTTAAAATTTTTAAAGAAAGAATTAAAAATACAGCATGGCTGGACATATTTCAGTTTGGATTCATCCAAATTATGCACCAAGCAAGTGATATTTATGTTCTTCTGACTTACTTTAAAGATGCTAAGATAATATAATTCATTAGCATTTGTAGTGGATAAAAGAATAATAGCTGATGTTTATTCAATATATGCTTGTGTTCCAGCCTCACTCCCAAGCAGTCTCATGCAGCTCCTGTCCCATTGTCTTCTTGAAGCTTAACAACTATCTTCATGAAGATATTTCTGTCTTCTCCATTGTGCAGAAAGAATGATGTCAACTCACCCAAATCAGATAACCAGCCCAAGGTCACAGAGCTAAGCAGCTGGTAGGTCCTGGTTCAGGTGACTAGCTGTGTGACCCGAGAGCCTCAGCTCTAAACTAGTAGACCAGACCCCAGCCTCTGCGTTCTGATTAAGCAAGAAAGACAGTGACCAAGGGCTCACATGAACCTCTTAGCCTCTGTCTCATTCTCTCCAGGCCTGAGCTCTTGATGAGGTGGTGTTTTTGCAACAGATCTTTGTTTTACACATTCTAATTACATTTCACTATTTTATACGTATGCCTCAGAGACACGAACAGTCACCAGGAGTCTTGACTCTCTGAGAGCCAGTATGTTTGTCTGTGGGCAGATTAATGAAGGCATCCAAATAGTGCACACACTACTGTTTAACAAACTTCAGCGTACTTCCTGGCCTGGTGAGGAGCAGAGCTCCCACGGAAGTCCATGGAGCAGAGTTCCCACCAGTCCCGGGCTTACCGTGTTTCCTCAGATAAACAGCCCCTTTCTCTGAAGTAGTTCTTCAGAAAAATCTAAGGTTTAAAGTATCTGGCGTAGTACAACTTGGTAAATGATTCTGGAGGACAAGAGTGCCATGCAGTCGTTACCAAAGGGCCTGGGAGCCATGCCTTGTTTTTGACCCCTTTCCATAATTTGTCCTAAAGTAGTAATTTAAGAGCTGCATTAAGATTTAACTAGCCGAGAGGAGGCACTGTGGCACTCATCCATTCATTCGTTCAGTGGATATCTGCAGAGCTCACATTTCTGTGCCATTGCTGAGCTCATATTCTACCTTGGCCCAGCATTCTCTGTCTCCTTTCCATAGTCTCGTTTTCACTGTCATATAAATTGACATCTGTGCAGTATTGCAATGGCTATTTTGGAGAATATTTAAAGATATTGAAGACATTCATAAGGTACCTTTAAATGGAAAATCAGATTGCAAAATATTACATAATATGAGCTCGTTTTTACAGATGAAAAAATCCACATAAAAGAAAAAAGCCTGAAATTATACAATAAATTGTACTAGTGGTTATCTCTGAGTCACGGGATTTATGGTGATTTTCCTTCTTTTATCTTAGCTTTATATTTTCAGCTATCTGTAATGTCACTCCTACAATAGAAACAATGATAAATGCTTGGTTCAAAAGGAAGAGCTCCTAGTCTGCAGGAATTCAGAGGGTATTAAGGGGTAAGTTTTCAGCTGATGTCGCCCCAGCCATGGTCCTCCTTAAGCAGTACCAGAAAAGGCAAGGTCTTCCACAGAATAGAATTCCTTTAGTGTAAAAAGAGTTATAGAGACAAATGAATTCATAAACGCAGATCTTTTATGCTGCATTAAGCTGCCTTTTAAAATTGAGAGGAAAAAAAAATCTTTATCACTCGCTTACTGCTTTAACTAACTCTACATTTTAAAGCAAGCTTCTAAAAAGAGTTATCTGCATAACAAACCTTCCCAATACTTAGCAGCTTAATGCAACAAATAGGTCCTGTGCTCATTATTCTTGGATTGGGAGTTTAGGCAAGTACCAGCAGGACAGTCGTGTGCTGCTCTGTGTGGCCTCAGTGGACTCCTCTTGGGCCCGTTCAGTAGGAAGCGTGGAGCTAGAACATCAAAGGTTCAAGGCCTATCCGCACAGCCTCTCCAACAAGGTGGTCAGGCCTTTCCCCTGAGAGCTGGTATCTAAGAGGGAATATTCAAAAACCTGAAGGCAGAACTGTGCCATTCCCAAGGCCTAGAAGTGCCACTGTATTGTTTCCACCACAGCTCATTGCTCAAAACGTCGCAGGGCTAGGCCCATATGGTGGTGCCAGAAAAATAGATTCTATGAGTGAATGGGATTTTGAGACCTTCTGAAATCTACCCCAGTATTCCCTCCTAAAGGTTCACTTTTCATTTCTCATTCATCCTTCAACCATATAAAGTAGTACAAAGAAAAATTCTATATCCTTGTTAGCCAGATCAGCTTTGTTCATTAACAGGGTAACATGTTTGCATGAGTCTTTAAAAAAATAATAATAATCTCCGTGTGTGTGTGTGTGTGTGTGTGTGTGTGTGTGTGTGTTAGGGAGGATATAATCCCTTATATATACTCATCCTCCCCACTGGACCAGTAAGCAACATCATGATAGATGGAGACCAGATTGAAATTGTCAACAATTCCATCTTACTGGACTCACAGTCAACACTCTTGGTGCCAAAAGTCAGGAGCCTGGGAGACATAGTGCACTGGAAAAGTCTTCAGTCAGGGGCCTCTCCAAATTACTGCTGTCAGCAATGATGTCAGCTTGAAGACTGAACTGCATCTTATTCAGGCCATGGTCTTGTCAGTCACCTCCCATGCATCTGAGAGTTGGACAGTGAATAAGGATGATCAAGAACTGAAGCCTTTGAGCTGTGGTGTTGGAGAAGAGCACCGAATGTCCCATGAACTGCCAAAAGAACAAACAGATGTGTCTTTGGAAAAGGCCAGGACAGCCAGGCTTCTCTGTGGAGGCGTGGATTGAGGAGCTGCATCTCACATCCTTTGAGCAAGTTGCTAGAGAAGCTATTCGTTGCAGAGAGAGATCATGCTTGGAAAGGTGGAGAGTCGATGGAATGGAGGAAGACCCTCAACAAGACAGATTGACACAGTGACTTCAGCAGTGGCTCAAGTGTGTCAGGGATGATGGGGCTGGCACAGGACAGGACAGGGTTCACATCTGTTCGTAGGGTCGTTATGAGCCACACTCAATGGCACCTAACAGCAATATGTGTGCTCGTTATAAATAATTCGAAATTGAGGAAAAAGCCCAAAGGTAATTTTTTTTATGTTCCGCTTAGACCCATCACCCAAGGGTAAATTTAAAACAATATTCTTTTCAATAATTAATTTTTTTAAAAAAATCTTCATTGCCATCCCATAAACTCTGACTCCTAGAGGCACCATAGAAATGGGGCAAAACTGCTCAGTGGGGTTTCTGATTCTGGAACCCTGGCAGTAAAATGCTTAACCCCTGGGCCACCAGGACTCCTCAAGTCTAGATGAGGATTCCTGACTCCTCACTGCTGTCAAATCAGAAGCTGCTCAGAGTCGACCCTCCGGTGGGTTTCGATCACTGGAGCAGCGTGGTCTGTGGGCCAGCAGCACAGCGCCTGAAGAAGGACCCCAAGAACTCCAATATGCGTCTGGATTAGCCAGGATCAAGTCATTTATAAACTGTGTCTAGATTCTAGCTCTTTCATGTCATCGTTTTCTGGAACATGTAACCCGGACTAACGTGTAGCATCTATCTGCCCATTGGCCTCTCAGAGGTTGGAGTGTGGAGTGGGGAACAGGCAGTGAGGGCCGAGGAGGGAAGAGCGGGAGCAGGCGTGTGTGTGCCGTCTTCTCTGCGCTCGCTCTCTCTCTCTCTCTCTGAGATGCTGTTAAATGTTTTCACGGGTTCACAGCACTGAAGCCAGTGTCTTCTCTCCCCTTGGGTTTTGAATAGTTAGCCCATTAAAGTTTCCTTCTTCGCGTAGCCTTCCTCTCCCTGAGAAATAGACCTAATGGAGATGTGTTTCTCCCACCACACCCTCCTCCACCCCTCCGAGGCAGGAGTACGGGGCTGCCCGCACTGATGGTTGACTTGTGTAAAAACAGTGTATCGAGGGCCCTGGCCGGCTTTGCCGTTGAGCCACCGTGTGACTCCCCAGGGTACCCCACAGTCACGTCTCTCTACCTGACTTCAAGGTTCTGTTCTATCTTTAATCCACCCATTTCTATGTTTGCCTGCTATAGTAAGTTTTGGGTTTATTTGGTTTTGTTATTTTAGGGGGGTTTTTTTGTAGTTTCCGTTTATTTGCTCATTTCATTAGATGCTGGAGGAAATTCAATTTACTATCTGATCTTCGAAGTCTGTTTGACTTTCTTTATGATATTTAACAAGTCAGCTGTTACCATAGTAATGCTACATAATAAACAATCCCTCAAAGTTGGTAGATTATAATCTTAGATGTTCTTTTTTCTTACATGTCTCTGTGTCACTGAGGCAGCTGATTCTGGCTGTGGGTTGACTGGGTTTGACCAGGCTTTTGTGTGGTTTTGGGTGAGCACTGCGTGTTCCTGTGTTGCTGGCTTGGTGGCCACTGCAGGTACTGCCCTCGTGATGCAGTGCAGAAATTCAGAAGGCCAGCAAACAGCGGGAGGCCTCGGCCTCACGCCCACCTCCATTCGTGGGGCTGTGAGGTGCTTGCCCCTTCTAGGAGGGATCATGTGCTGTTCAGTCATTTCCTCATGGTGGCCCCACATGGCCCCAAGTAGGACCAAGCTCCAAAGGGTTTTCAAAGCTGCTTTTTCAGTAGATTGCCTGGCCTGTCTACTAAAGGACCTGTGTGAGTCTGAGTGGACTTAAACCCCCAACCTTTGGGTTGGCAGCCAGGCACATTAACCATTGACTCCACCAGGGGATTCCTGAATGGCACGTAGATCCTCTCCAATTCAGTAAATCATAAGCCAGATTTCTCTTCCTCGCTCTTCTTCTGTCCCTGACCTGACCTTCATCGTGTAGTATCTGAGTTAAAGTACCACTGTCACCCACCTCCTTACTCAGAGTAGGTTCCCCAAAGTCCGCTAGAACAAGTTCTTCTCCTCTTCACCTCTCCTGGGTACCCCTGAGTGTTCCTAACTCATTCCCCACCTCCCAGTCCCGAGTTCTTACTTAACTGGACCCTTACCATCTTGACCCACTTCCTGCAGTCCTTCGCTTCTAGAAAGACCTCGCTAAAGCACTAATCTGAACATACTGGTTGCTACTTAAAATTCATCAGTGACTTTCCTTTGCTTACAGAAGAAAGCCTAAACATGTGAGCATAGGATGCAAAACACTTATCCAGTAGTTCTCAGACCCCTTAGAGTCCACTGACCATTTTTAGGGACTCCATGTGCCAAAACCGTTGCTCTTAGTAACACTAAAGCTTTTTTTTCTTTTTTTCTTTTTCACTGTGTTAACATTTGTGCTGAGAACACCTTGGCCAGAAACAAAGCCTTGGCACCAGGGGCACTTGTGGTCACACTTTTCTTCTCTGGGACGTACTTGTGACTTGAAGAAATCAAAACAAACAGATATGTTGATTTCCATACATCTTAGCCAGGGAGGACATAGCTTTTTAATCTTACTAGGAAGTGCATGTGGAGCACCTCTGTTTGCAGAATCAGGGGCCTTGTCTCAAGGAGAAGCATTTCTGCGTTTGCTTGAGTCGGAGCTGAACTCTAGTTACTTTGAAGGAAAGGCTGATAAATTAGACTTTTTCAGACATCAGCATTTGGCCGATATCTTGAAAATGAACGAGGTGAGCCTAGCACTTGTAAGGAAAACAGTTGACTCTGTTGGCGCTAATGAGAAAATATGAGCTTCCAAGCAAAAAATTAGAATTTTTGGAAAGCTTGTGTTTGCCATTGTAATCCTGACACCTTCCCAGGACAGACTTTTCTGACGAGCTTAGTGGTGATATCCAAGCTGCGAAGGGAGGAAAGGAGAGGGATTACACAAAGTGCATTGACACTGAACAGGTATTTCTGCAGTGATCGATGCCTTGTGTTAGAGACGTGGGTGGGTGAGTAAAAGGTCCATTCAGAGGACAAGAGAGACCAATGTATAGTAGCATGTTGTTGTTGCTGTGTACCATAGAGTCAGAGCCGACTCATAGCTGGTTTTGAGAAACAATTAATCGCTGAGGAGGAAATTGCCCATCCTTCTCCTGCAGAGCAGCTGGTGGTCTTGAACCATGTGCCTTAGGGATTGAGCACAGCTTCTTGCCACTAGGCCACCAGAGCTCCCCATTGTATATTGTATATTGTAGCATAGCAGCTTGAAAAACTCATTGATGATTTCAGATCCCACACTGCAGCTAACCTTCATGAAGCTTCTACTTGAAACGTTTTGGTGTAGTAACAAAGCATACCTATAGTCCTCTGGAAAAGTTACTAAAATACTTATTTTCACATAGAACACAGAGGAAACTAATGCAGGAGGAGTTAAATGATTTGCAAACCATGTGCAATTTTTTTTTTATAAAATAGGGTCCTCTCCAAATCTTCTGCAAGACCAGAGTTAGTTACATCGACCACAGCAACAGTGTAGAAGGTGAGTGCAGAAGCAGGCTTGAAACTCCAAGTGCCTTCTGTTAAGCTAAACATGAAAAACATTTGCAAAAATGTCAAGTAGCTTCAGTGTTCTGGCTAAATTATTTTTTACTTTGAGAACAGTTACATTCATCAAAATTGTCTTTAATGAAGGTTGATGTACCACTCCTCCTTAAAAATAAAAAGAAAGGCAAGAAGCTGCACTGCAATCTGAGAGGTTAGCGGTTCAAATCCACCAGATGCTTTGCTGGAGAAGGAGGAACAGTCTCCTCCTGTACCAGTCAAATCTGATTTGACAGTACACACACACAAATAATTTAAAAAAAAAGTTTAAAGAAAAAGAAAACCCAACTGGAGCTCATCACCCTCAAGTTGGAACAGGCTCCGAGCTGAAACATCATTGAGTTTCCGAGGCTGTAAGTCACATGGGGAAAGGTTGGTCATCTTTGCCCTTAAGAGTCCGTGGTCGACTCAGACTGCCAGAGAGGCATGCCCTGTGGCTAAACATCACCAGTGCCCTTAAAATGAGTAAGTAAGAGTGTGTGTGTGTGTGTGTGTGTGTGTGAGAGAGAGAGAGAGAGAGAGAGAGAGAGAGATTAGTTTCTTAGTGTAATTTCTAAAGTGATAACTGTCAGCATATAGACCTCACGTAAACTTCAACTCCTTTGGGATTCTCAGTTAAGAGTGTGGAGTGGTCCTGGACCAGACACCTTTTGAAGCTCTTACCCGCTCAGTCCGCCTCATCATCTGCCATCCTCAGCATTCATACCCTGCTCTCTTTGCCCCCGTCCTCCTGTGTGAAGTATCTGTGACTGCTGTGTACTACAGCGTTCCTTCAGATGTCACCTTTTCTGTGAAACATCAGAGGAAGCAGCTCCTGGCCGCTTTCGTTCATCTCCTCAGGTTCTTGGCCCACCCTCCCTCATCCAAATCCTTGAGGTTTGATGTGTGTTGCACATCAGAGTCGGCAGGTCCTGGCAAGGTGCTGGGATGTGTCTGCTCTCCCCCCGTGGGGTCTGTGGCGCCACGTGGTACTCAAGCACACACATGGAGCCAAGCATACAAGTGTCCCCAATAAATGGAATGACTCAAGATCGTTAAGAGCCTCCCATCAGGAGTGAGATATTGTAGCCAAAAAAGTTAGCTGTAGAAGTTGTGGTTTTCAGAGTGTTTCTGGGTTTCAGAATCTCAGATAGGACCTGGTGGACATCTTTTTTTTATTCAATCACTGTCTCCAACTTGACTCAGCTTCTTGAGAACAAGCTCTTATCATGCTTCTGGGTTCAGTGGGAGTGCTGAGACCTTGCCAGAAAAGTCCCCTGCTCAAAACCAGGCTCTAGGGCCTGGGGACGGATCCTTATTCTCATGTCATTTTAATAGCATGATCATCAGCTAGGAAACACTCTGACGACAATAGCAGATAGTTGAATAAATAACGTGGAGTTTGTGTAATAGTGATGCATTTTCACCTGTGTGGGCAGAAGCTGCTAAAATACCCTGTCTTCTGGACACATCCTTAATGTAATCAGGACTCTACAGGACAAGGGCCCCCAAAAGGCTGCTCCCCCGAACCAGGTTATCTCAGTGTTAGTGGGCAAGCTGTAGCCACTGAGCGCAGGAGTTATTTGGGGAAGTTGTTTGAAATAGCTCTGCAGCAAGCCCAGGGATCATGCCTTTTGGTAACAGAATACCACCACTGCGAAGTGGTCTTTGAAGCCAGTGTATTGAAAGTTTCTCACTGTGAAGCCAGATGTCCACGAAGAGATTTCATATCAGGGAGAGATGTTGTAAGAATTTTGCTCGTAGGCACAGAAAGGCGATTTTCAAGCCCTGATGCTTCCCTCCCTGGGCCACTGACGAGTTCACGAGAAAAGGTCACTTGCCAGTAGGGCCTTCTAGAAATCTGGTCTGTGTTACCAGAAGGGGGGCGGGGAGGGGGGAAGAAGAATATTTCATAAGATTGGGCAATTCTTACTGTGCGAAAAGCTTACAGGAATCCGTCTTCCAAAGAATAAAATTACAAACCTCATTGTGGGGTTTTAGTCGCGTGGAGAAAAGAGAAAGAATCCCCGGTGCCTTGCATCAGCTGGCTTTGTTCGGGACCTGTCCGTGGTTTAATTCTTGTCTCCCCTGCACCCATGTCCTAAGGGCACAGAAGGAAGCCCCATCTTCTTTGTGCCCTCGCAAATTAGAATTAATAATGCTGAGAATACAAATGCATTTGCCATCCCACCCAGGAAGGCTGGTCAGCTCACTGAGAAAGGAAGACCAAGCCCGTCAGGCAAAGTAGCATAAAGCAAAGTGTCCTTTTCCAAGAAGAAAGCTCTGGAAGGTAGTCTGGGAGACAGTGTGGCCATGGATTACCTGCATCTTAGAGCAAAGAAAGAGGGAGGGTGCTGTCAGTAAATGAGCAGAAAGGAGTGAACACTTAACCGAAAGTAGGCCCCTTGTACGTTTCCTCCAGTTCTATTCTTGGACACAGTTTTATTTTTTTTTTTTTTTTTAAAAAAAAAGACTACTTGAAGAAGATTCTTTGTTTAGTAGGCAAAATCCTTCCAAGTAGTATGAGAAATCACTTCAGCCTCTGGGACACTGTCTTGTCTACACTAAGAAATCATTTAGGGTTTCATGAGTGAATGCTTGAGCATGGGAGAGTACAGGGGAGAATCCTCGCCTTGGCCCATGCTTAGGTCAGGTTAACACTTTTAACTACTACGTGACTATCTATGGAGCCCCAGCGGCTCAACGCTTAAGGGCCCGGCTGCTAACAGAAAGGTGAGAAGCTTGATTCTAACCCCACAGCCTCGCTACAAGAGAAGGGACGGGGGCTTCTACGCTAGACAGGGTCAGAGTGAGCTCAAGGGTCCATCACAGTGAGTGTGTCGTAAACCTAGTAAAAAAAAAATCATTGTGCAGTTTATCGAAATAAATATGTATCGTTTCAATTTCTAGTATTTCAAACATTTACCAGGAAACTGGAAGTATTTTCATCATAACAGTTCCGAGTGCTTTCAGAGACTATTCAAAATCACCGTGATCAACACATATGTCACTTCAGTAAATGCTGTACCAATCAACAAGCATGATTGTGGAGTGATCACACTATCTTTGCATATACACATAATTGTGTATATTTACATATACACACATATATATATTTACATATAGTGGATTTTCTAGAAATCCAGGTGATAGATTTTTTTTCAGTTAAAGTGTTTTAATCACATTTTAATTATTTTTACATTTTTTATTGTTTAAATGAAAGGTTTTTCTTTTAATCATTCATAAACATTTTGTTTTATAACAAATAAATGCACAATATAATCTCACTTTGCCCACTTTCCCTCTGTAGTTCTGATTGCCATTAATCTTTCTGTCCTCCTCCTTCATGCCTCTGGGCTTTATACATGGGCAGTTGCTGGGCTTTTAACCGCATGGGCTTGGCTATTCTAAGAAGTGCGTGACTCCCTCGTACCACTGTTCGTGCCGTCCTCACAATCTCCTACACAAGCCTACTGCTGTGGTCACTGAAAATTGAACCATAGGCATTCATTTTGTTCCAGGTTCAAAGGGTGATAAAAGCCCATAGTCACAGGTGAGAGAGGTACTTAATAAAAGATTTAATAATAATAGTATTCAAAATATATTCTTTTTACAAAATAATTTTTATTTCTTTGATTGGCTGTCTCTTGCATAAAGTGTCTCGCTGTTTGCTCTGACAAAGACTTGCCTCCTCTTCAGCTTCTGGTGACTCTGGACCACTTGCAGTGTATCCCTCTGCCTTTTCTGTTCATTATCAGCCAGGTTTATTCCCAGAATTTGACACCTTGTGCTGGTGTCTTCTGTATCCCATGCTCAGCTTTATGAGTGGCAATGCCTGCATCCAGCCTCACTGTCAGGTCAGAGCTGTGCTGGACACAGCTGCTTGGGTTTGCCTGTGGCTTTTGGCTTGGGCAGTTGTTACCTTGTCAGGAATTCTGGGAAGTATAAAGTTAGCCATGCTGGTGGTATAGACATCATTGTGAACAGTCCTCAAAGCAGGATTGTTGTGACTTGGCCGTTCCCTGTCCTCACGTCCTCAACTCTGTTAACTTTCAGCTCTAGGCCCCGTGGTTGTGAGGCCTTCAGTGATCCTTCTCTGAGGGGCATTTGGACACACGGGAGAAAGGACAGTTTCCCACTAACCCTCTAACTGTTCTCTGTAGCTGTAGAGAAGCCGCCTTCTCTGTGTTTTCTAATGTATGTATGCATATAACTTCACTCTTCCTTTTTTTCTGTTTCTTTTTCTAAAATGAATTAATTTTAATCAAAGTTTACAGACTTTGGATTTCCATTCATTCATTGTTTCACTTTTCTCCCTGCCCAACCTCCCCCCGCCAGTTCGCTCTTCTCTTTGAAAAGTAAAAGAAAAATTCTTTCATTGTTATACAGTCCCTCCCAGCAAGTCCACTCCACTACGCAGCCTTCGTTGGTTTCACTCTTCTATCAACCATCCCCCTCCCGCAAGCAGCTAGTGGATTCGAACAACACACCTTTGCATCAGCAGTGCCATTCCTTACCATAACTGGGGTTTCCTGTTACATTAAAGTTCCCTTTCCAATTCCACCATAATATATACAGCACATAATACAAAATTAGACAAAATAAATTGTAATGCCAATGTAATACTGTATGAAGTAGCCCATTACCTCTCCTCTAAATTCACTAGCTCTTTCCTAATGCGCATCGTTCCCTTACTGATGTAGGCCACAGGGAGTTGCCCTGTTAACCCAAAGGCTACTACTCGTCTTTGGCAGTTCGAGTCCACCATGGCACCTTGGGAGGCAGCCTCCTCCCTCTGCAGCCTGGAGGGGCCACTGCGAGTTGGCACTGACTCCAGGCCAGTGTGTTTAATCCTGGTTTTGAATTGTCCCGTAACCCCATGCATTATTTGGCTACAGTGACTGTTCATTTTCCTTTTAGGCCAGGGACTGGTAAATGTTTGTTTTCTATAAAGTGCCAGACAGCAAATATTCTCGGCTTGTGGACCATATGGTCTCTGTTGCAGCTGCTCGGCTTGTGCCATCAGAGCAGCTATAGATAATATGTCAACAAATGGGTGTGGCTGTCTTCCAGGGCCGCTTTACTTAGAAGGAGGCTGGTGGCCAGATTTGGTCTGCTCGCTGTAGTTTGCCAAGCCCTGCTTTAGAAGCTCACGCTCCTCTTAGCTTATAGGCTATTCTGTTCACTGGCCTTTCTTTCACAGCTTTGGGTCCTGGACTTCTGCCTCCCTCGTCCCTTCCACAGCGAGGGCATCTCCCGCGTGAATTCAGCTGTCGGTTCCATAGGGGTGACTGGGTGTTGGCACAGGCCTGGTGTCGTGTCTCACTCTGCCTGAGAATCGTCATCTTTGGGGGAAGTCTACCTCCATTGCACGTGTTGGCCGTACAGCACTGGATCACCAGCTGCCCTTCCAGATTCCAGCCTGGCTTTGTTTTCCAGCTTCTCTGGGCTACCACACTCCATATTTCTGTTTCCTGGTAGAAATTTAGAGCTCATTTCTCTCCTCTCTTCCCTTCATCCCATTTTCTCACCAGTCTATGCACATAATGAGAGAGTCCTTGAACATATTTCTTCCTCCACTGATACGGCCCTCTTTGGAGCCCTCCTCCTCTTACGAATGATTTAAAACAGCCTCCTCTCTGCTGAGATTGCCGCCAAGAGTCTCTCTGCTCCAATCCAGTGTGGAGAACGCTGCCAGAAGAATCTGAAATCTGCGTCACATCCCTGCCTTGGACAGAGGGCCTAGAGACCAGTAGGAAAAGCCTCCCAACCCAATAGACAAAAGGAGTAAAGGATGTGAGCCCAGAATGCTCAGGAAGGAAAGAAAAGCACTCACAGTAAGCATACAAAAAAGAAATTCATATGCCCGTTCATAATTAAAGACATGCAGATCAAAACTACAGAAGTGGGGTTTCAAGAAGGCCTGGCTGCAAACAGTCAAATTGAAGAAGCACCTCAGATGGCACAGGTGGTGTGAGGAGGCAGGTGATCCCATGCCCAGTGTTGGGGGCGGGTAGGCAGGCAGCTCCGTGGACGGCCCCATGGCAGAGCCAGCAGCATCTTAAAATGCACATAACCCTTGTCCCAGTCACCTTACTGTTGGGAATTTTGTCCCACAGATACACTTGCGAGGAGGTGACAGTGTCACGGCAGCAGTGAATGAGCAAAACGCTGGACACAGCGGGAGCTGAGAGAATAATATTCCAGTGGGATATGCAGCCCTTTTCAAAGAGTGCAGTTAGGCTCTGTGTGAAAATGAGGGAAGATTGAGAGTATGCAGCAAGTGAGAAGAATGCTGAGTAGCGTCGATACTTAAAATTTCCCAAAAGGGTCCTCAAATTAGGGGTAAGAGTAGTTATTGCTGGGAATTGAACTTTGCCTTCCCCCCCCCCCAATTTTATGTCTTCAATAGTATTTTTTTATTTTCTTACATTTATTGTTTTTTTGTGTGTACCGTCAAACCGGATCTGACTGGTACAGGATGAGATTGTCCCTCTTCCTCCAGCATCTGGTGGATTCAAACTGCACCCGCCTCTGGGATTGCAGTGCAGCTTCCTACCACTAGACCACCAGAGCTCCCTGTCTTCAGTAGTATTTTAATTGCTAAGTTCATTTAGATAGTTGGTTACAACATCCAGACCAAGCTCTTTGGTTGACACCAAACACATTGATGTCTCCCTACTCCTCGGCTTCACGTTCTGGCCATGCCGTCTCCTCACTGGCCACGGACCACGTCCCTCCCTGTATCCTGCACCCTTCGTGCTTAGCATCTCCCTCCCACGCCGCCTTCCACTCACCCCTCACACTTGGCAAGTGCTCCTTGCAAAGTCTGCATGTGATGGCGATTTAGATTCCTCAAGGCCCTGCCTACCTCTTCCATGAGGCCTTTTGTGACTCTCAGTCTCTGGGAACCGTGTACCATCCTGAGGTCCTGTTCGTGTTTAATTGTCTCTGATACCACTTCGTGTCCCTGCTTCTGCAGTCTGCGTACACCTACAGCACTGAGCACCCAAAAAGAACTACTTCATTGAGTTAAAGATACAATCCCCAGTAGCTAAATGCTGAGCTGTATGTGGACCATTGCTTGGCTTAAGGCCAGCAGTGAGCAGCCCCCGAAGCCAGTGGTGGCTCAGTGGCAGCATTCCTGCTTTCCATTTGGTAAACCTGCATTAAATTTCTGGCCAGTGCTCCCCAAGCACAGTCACCCCTCATCGATTACTAGGAGCGTGAGTGTTGCTAGGAGACAGAACAGGTTTCAGCAGAGCTGCCAATAAGACAACGAGGAAGAACGGCCTGGTTGTCTGCTCAGAAAACCATCGAGTGGAGAGTCTGTGGAATCCAGCAGTCTGATCCCAGTGTGTGGGGAGGCACCACTAGTCAGGGCCAGTTTGCTGGCAGCTGGCAACAGGAAGCACAGCTGTACCAGTCCTGAAGTTGGAAGGAATAGAACTCCAAACACACACACCCCCATACCCCCCAAAAAAAGACACCAAACAAAATCCCAAAACTACAGTTAAATATATACACCTTTGGGTTAGCAGGCTCCACTTTGAAAAATGCAAACATTGATGTCCCTACTTAGAAAGCCACTTGAAGAAACTTGCACTCAAATGTGAAGTTGTTTCATCTAAGACTTTGCTCCTAACAATTAGATGAGATCATCTCACTTGAAGGACCAGGAAGTGGTATTTAGAGGCAAAGGAGGAGGAAGACAGCTAAAGACTAATTTAGGAAAATGAGGAAGAGGCTTTGAAGGTGTCTTCATGGGTGCGATGGACAGTCTTGAAGACCCAGGAGAGGCCTGAGTGGAAGAGGGCAGGAAGCGGGGCCAGGGATCTGGAGTCAGACCTGAGAGCCGGCCTGCGAGAGGTCGGGTTGTCTCTGTGCCGATACCCAGGTGTGCCAGCCGACTTCACACCTGTCCCCAGCTGTCTTTTGCATCCACACTTAGATTGAGATACGTACGCTCTTCTTAAAAAGGGCATGGAGTGCGCATGTGTGCCTTGTCTGTGTGCTTTCCCAAAGGAGAGGGCATGACTACACGTGTCCTTATGCAGATATTTTTTCACATGTGTGTATATGAGAAAAAAACTAGTGCTATGAATAAACAGTTGTATTATCACACTTGATTCTATAAAATGTGTCTTATAAATCACAGAAAATTTTAAGACACCATTAGCTCACTCTGTTTTGGATGTATGTAGTGTTATCTTTAGGAGATTTTTTGTTTGTCTTCTTATTGTTATGTGCCATCGAGTCACTTGCGACTCATAGCGACCCTATGTACAACAGCCCTAAACTCTGCTCTGTCCTGTGCCAGTCGCACTGTCTCTGATACATCCATCACGATTGCCCCAGTCACTGAATCAGTCCACCTCATAGAGGGCCTTCCTCTCCTGCCCTGTCCCTCCACCCTCCCAAGCATGATGTCCATCTCTAAGGACCGGTCCCTCCTTACAACATGTCCAAAGTATGTTAGACAAAGCCTCAGAATCCTTGCCTCCAGGGTGCTGCCTGGTTTAACCCTTTCCAGGATGAATCAGTTTGTCTTCCTAGCAGTCCCTGGTATCCTCAATCCTCTCTCTTCTCCAGCACCACAGCTCAAAGGCATCAATTCTCCTTCTATCCTCCTTAGTCATTCATTGTCCAACTCTCTGATGCATAACAAGTGATAGCAAAGACCATGGCCTGTATCAGATGCACCTTAGTCTCCAGAGAGACACCATTGCTCTTCAGTACTTTGGAGAAGTCCCTAACAGCAGACTTTCCCATGGCAATATGTCTTTTAATTTCCTGGCTACTGGTGCCGAGAGTGTTGACTATGGAGCCAAGGAAACAAAATCTAGAGTTGACGTGTATAGCTTTACACAGCACATTTCTAAGCAACGGAGTCAAAATCAATAATTTAATCAAGAGAAACCTGGTTTTGCATGTGCCTTATGTTACCCAGATGCATATAATTTGGGAAAAAATGAACAGGATGCTGCCATGCCATCACAAAAAAAAATAAAATAAAAATGGCAAAATCTCATTTCTCAGCTGTCAGTGGGGTGCTGCTGCTATCATAGCAGCAGTACCAGCAGCTGAAACTAAAGATTTGGAGCAAAAGAGTGCTGGGCTGGTTGGCGGGTTACAGGAATGCTTTAATGTCGGAAGCACAGAGAAAAAGGAGAATTAAAAACAAAGCAGCGGCCCCCCATTTTTTTTTTTCAAGAGAGGCAGAACCCTCCGCTTTTATGTCTCTGTCACTTGTTCCAGTGTTCTTCATAAAGCCCTCTAACCACCTAAATAAATATTCATATGGCTGTTCAAATTCTCATTAATAAAACAAGATTTGGTGGTAAAATATTTCAGCATAACATGTGATTTGCATCTCACCCTTGTTTAACTTTAAATCTCAAGCAATTAATAAATTAGACTCGAGAGCTTTTTAAGAAGTAACATCTTACATGCACCACAAATTGCATTATTTTTAAGTGTAAATAATGATGAAAGGGGAGATTGTTCCTTTGATGTCTATAAACTACACTGTAAAATATGCAGAAACATTCTTGAGTTTAGTTGGAGCCAAAACAAATAGACTAGTTCATAAAACAAAGCAGCAGCATTCTTAGAAACAAGCATTTATTTTTTTTTCTTCTCTTCCCCATTGCTCTTTTTGCCATACTTTATATTCTTACTATTCCAAGTGGCAGATTCATTCCAAATTCAAAAGTAACACGAGCCTGTGTTTCCTCTTGGAGAGAACTGGGATTTTCTCAAGTTCCTTTCAATAAACTTAGCTTTTCCTACAACTCCTGTCAGATATCAGCTCTCAACAAGACGGCTAGTATTTTATACAGTGAATGATTGTTGTCAGTTACATTTCATTGTTGCTTAAAAAAAATAATCAGCTCTAATTTGAGAAAATAATGGTGTTCCTCAGATCTATTCCTCTTCTAGATTCCAATATGGTTTCGATAATTTCATTTGGATATCAGTAGCGTCAGCAAATCTTTGTTTACAGAGACCCTAGGTTTGCTCTGTGTCTTTCCCTTTGATGTCGTTTGTAAAAAGCACCTTTTTGTAAGCTATGTCTACCATAGGAGGTATACAGAAACACGTTTCTACTTGCATTAGAATAGAAAGCAATTCATTGATGCAATTGCAAGATGACCTCTGTTTTAAAGCTGACTACCCTTGTATTCTTTGAACATATTTATAGTACTAGATTAAATACTGTCAATATACTTCTTTAAAATCAGGAAAGGTATACATCAGGGTTATATCTTTCACTGTACCTGTTCAGTCTGTATGCTGAGCTAATAATGTGAGTAGCTAGGTTATAGGAAGAATAGGGCATCAGGCTTGAAGGAAGCCTCATTGACAGCCTGCAATATTGACCTACCTACTCATTATGATTTTCCTAGCCATTGACTTTAACTGTCACAACATGATTGAGTTGTTGTTGTTGAGAAGGGGACATCAAGTAGAGTACAACTCATTTCAAGTCAAGGACAATTCATAGCAACCCTATGAACGAGATCTGTACCCTGTTCCAGCCTGTGCCATCCTGACCATCTCCAACACAATTAAGTGCATTGCTGCAGTCACTGTGTTAATCTATATCATTGAGAATCTTCTCTTTTGCCTACCCTCCACTTTTCCAAGCTTGATGATCCTGGTCCAAGTATAGATTTGCATGAGCACAATCAGGTGTACTGGAATTCCCCTTCTCCTCAGGATTAAGCACTATTTGTGATCCACACAATCAAATGTCTTTGCTTAGTCAATGAAACACAAGTAGACATTCCTCTGGTACTCTTTGCTTTTTGCTAAGATCTGTCTGACATTAGCAATAATGTCTCTAGTACCGCAACCTCTTCTAAACCCAGCTTGTATTTCTGGTAGTTCTCTATCAATGTACTGTTCCAGTTCTTTTTGGATAATCTTCAAGAGGATTTTGCTTGCGTGTGAGATTAGTAATATTGTTGTTTGATAATTTCCACATTCTGTTGGGCCACCTTCTTTTTTTGGAATGGGACTAGATATGGATGTCTTCTAGTCAGTTGGCCAGGTAGTTGTCCTCCAGATTTCTTGGCCACCCTCATAATAGCACTCATGTTTTCACAGATATACTGATAGCACAGCTTGATGCAGAAAATGAAGATAATTTGGAGCCCTTATGGAAGGAGATGAGAGACTTTGGAATGGGTTAAAGCTCCATGTAAAGATAACAAGATCCCCATAACTTGACTAATAAGCAACATCATGATAAACAGAGAAAAGACTGAGGTTGTCAAGGATCTCGTTTTACCTGGATTGACAGTGTCATGGAAACACCAGACTAAGGATTATGTTGGGCATATCCGCTGTCATTAACCAATTTGACATGTTCAAAAGCAGAAGATACTAAATTGAATATTAAGGTGCATCTAACCAAAGCCATGGGATTGTCAAAATCTCCCCTCCTTGTAGGAGTTCTGCTGGCCCAGCAGGACCAACCCACAGGTGCACAATTCACACCCACCAAGTGCTCACTGGGACAAAGATGAGAAATCCCCTCCTGTGCGATGTGCAGCCTCTGAAAACTTGCTGGAGGGTCAGTTATGAGTCAGTTCTATCTTTTCAGCACTCAACAACAACCACGTATGACGTGAACGTTGGGGAATGAATGAGGGAGACTGAGAAGAATTGATACTTTCACACTGTAGTATTTTAGATGCTTCTATTTCCCAAACAACATGCCTCTGGAAACTCTGTGAACTTTGATAAATGTGATGGTTATAGAGGAGTTTCAGGCCTTCTGTTCATGGGGTCGCTTTGAGTTGTGCTCGACTCGAAGGCCATCAACACCAACAGCATTGGCCACAAATACCGAATACCATAGGTTTCCTGTCTTAGAAGAAGGGCAGATAGAGACCCCTTAGATGATGGGGCTTTATCTCCCAGACTTTGGCCATCTTGTAACGGGGAGAGTCCTTGCAGAAGGATATCATGATAAAGTAGAGCATAGATGAAAAAGAGGAAGACCTTCAAAGAGGTGGATAAACATGGTGGCTGCAACAGTGACCTTAAACTTGGCAATGATTTTGTGGGTGGCATAGGACCAGGCAGTGTTTCGTTCTCTTGTACACAGCATCACTACAAGTCAGAACCTGTTTAACAATAGCTAATGTGCATAAAACTTAGATAGGTATATCCCATGACAGCTAATCGACTTAATTGGAAGAGGCCAAGATGAATGTGTGACCCCATATCTCTCCTAGCCTAGATGATGGATGGATATTTTTCATATGCTCACCTGGTAGGACTCCTGATTCAGGCTTGCTGCCAGTGAGTCTGCCATTTCTTTTCTTGCCCGTATGCTTTTCCTTTAAAACTAATCTCGAGTGGCCATCACTTCTATTATCAGTCTTTTCTGTCAGATTCTGTCTCTTTTCATCTGGCTGCATTTGTATTTTTATTTTCCTACTTTTCTGTTGATGATAATCTTCTATTCCAGTTTGCCGTCTTTCTGTTCTCTAACATCATGTTCACATGCGTTCTTCCTTTACTCTTAACCAAGCTTAATGACTGTAGTGTGAAATACATTGGGCTCGTATGAATTTATTTCTTTTTGTTAGCAGATAGCTGAGAGTACCAGGGAAATATCTTTTTGTTTCATTGACTATTTATAGGCATTTGACTGTGTGGATCACAACAAATTGTGGTTAACCTTGAGGAGAATGAGAATCCCAGAACACTTGATTGTGCTTATATGAAACCTGTACTTGTACCAGGAAGCAACTCTCAGAACAGAGCAAGGAAACACTGCATGATTCAAAATCAGGAAAGAGTGTGTCAGGGATGCATCCTGTCTTCTTAGCTTTTGAGTCGGTTTACAGAACAAATCATTTGGGAGGCTAGGCTTTATGAGGATGGATGTGGCTTCATGATTGGAGGAAGATTCATCCACAACCTCTGTTATCAGATGACACAACCCTGCTTGCTGAAACTGAGGAAGACCTAAAGCACTTGCCGTAGGTGGTCAAGGACTGTAGTCTTCAATATGGATTGAAGCTCAACATCAAGAAGACAAAGATTCTTCTCACCAGGCCAATTGGCAGCCCCATGATGGATGGAGAAGAGATTGACATTATTAACAGTTACAGCTTACTCAACTCCACAATCAACGCTCTTGGCACCATCAGTCAGAAAATCAAAAGACTAATTGCATTGGGAACATATGAAGTCAGAGACCTCTCTGAGTACTAAAAAGCAGTGATGTCAGTCTAGAGCCTAAGGTGCACCTGCCCCAGATCATGGTCTTTGAAATTACTTGTGATGCATCAGAGAGCTGGACAATGACCGAGGATGACAGAAGAATAATTAATACCTTTGAGTTGTGATTCTGGAGAAGAGTCTTGAATATACCATGAACCACCAAGAAAGCAAACAGGTCTGTCCAGGAGAGAGTGAAACCAAGTTTCTCCTTGGAGGCTAGGATTTGGAAGCGCTGTCTCATATACTTTGGGCATGTGGCCACAAGAAACTGGTCCTAGGAGAAGGACATCATGCTTGGAATGGTGGAGGGGACAGCATAAGAGAGTAAGACCCCGGATGAGATGGATTGATATAGTAACTGGGGCAGTGGGATTAGGTGTGTCAGAGTGAGTGAGACTGGCTCAGGACAGGGCAGGCTTCAGAGCTGTTGTACATAGGGTCACTGTGGGTCACAGACAACTTGACAGCACGTAACAACAACAAACATGTAGATTCCCTTTGATTCATAATGACCCGTGTACTACAGAATGAAACCCTGGCCAATCCTGTGTCATCTTGGTTTTCTTCTTAGACTAGTTCAAGTCCTACCTCCATATTATTTCGGTCATTCATTGAATTTTGAGGTGGCAAGGAATCTTCATAACTAGGTTCCATTGCTTCTCTCTTAATCCTACCTTTCATTTCACAAATGAAAATCTTGAGCCTTCGTGAGAAGTGCTTGCTCATTTTCTTGTAGAAATTGGCAGTGCCAGGTTTCAAACCTAGGACATCCACATTTTCACTCTGCCTGTCATATCCCGGGTATTCAGATAGAAAAAGATAGAATATTCTTCTTTCTTTAGAATATATATGAGCTGTCAAAATGAATGGAGCTTCACAGTCAAAATCTGTTCTTCCTTGTGACTCAAAAACTTTCGTCTTGAATTTTACAGTGGCATTTAGCACAGTGATGTCTCCATTGAATGGCCTTAAAAATGCTTCCTTCAGTAGCTGGCTCTGTTGTTTGCTGTGATCTTTCTTTTCTTTCCCGATATTGTGTCTCAGGTGGAAGTTTGTAAAGTAAATTAGGCGTCCTTCTAAGAATTTCTACAGAACTTATTCCATGACATTGGTCACATTTTTTCCCTAGAGTATCAGCATTCTCATTATTTCCGTTGTTTTGTTATTGTTCTCTTACCATTAATCTAGGTTTCCTGCTGCTCTTCAGCTTCTCATCTTTATTTTAGGGTAGATGGTGACCTTTTGGTCTCATGCTGTTGGTAGTGGTAGATGCCGTCAGGTCGGCGCCAGCTCCCGGAGCCCCACGTATGTCCGAGCAGAACATCTCCTGGTCCCAGTCTCATGAGTGGATTTTTTTAGGATACACTGTGTTCATGGTCACACTGTTTATTTCATAATTCAAATTGTTGTTTGGGGAAAAGACAACTGCTGTGACTTTAAAAAATTATCATCAGTTGTCCTTGGAAGCAGAATGTTCAAAGGCCAATTAGAAGAGAGGTCATGGTTTTAAAACAGCAACTTTCTGAACACTTTGCCTAATTTAAAGAACATTCTGCAGGAAGGAAATGTTGTTCATGAATAATGATTTCCTGGCGCTTCATAGATATGGAGGTTCAGTAAAAATTGATTTATGGGCTGGCCGAGGAAATTGTTTTCTATCCAAAAAGAAAACAATTATTTTGAGAGTCTATTTTGTTCACATGACTTTATCTCTATGATGTCAAATGATCAATGAAGAAATCAGAAGGGTCATTACAGCAGCAGTCTATCTTTTGGAAGTATATTAACACATTTCTTTTGAGAACCTTAGATTACTTGGACTTACTTTTCAATCTTTGCCAAGCTACAAAGTCTTAAATAAAGCCCATTTAAAAAAATGTAACTATCTTATTTTTCTTAAATATTTAGTATCCTCTTAGATTATCTTGTATATAGGGCTTGTAGAGAGAATGGGGAGGATTGGACATGGCATCGGAAACAAGGCTACTGCTCACTGGTCAGAGCTGTGTGGTCTCCAGCCACTGTGCCTCCCTTTCATCCATTCGCAAATGGGGGTCATAATATGTGTCTCCTGAAAATTATTGTGAGAACCAGGGGCATTCACTCTTAAAGCAAAACATTTAAGAATAGTACCTGTTGCTCAATAATTTCCACATACATGTAATTATTATAGTACAAAAAAAGTTTTACAAAGAAGTCCTGTCTAATGACATTTGAGATAGGTTCAAATGTAATCCTTCTTAACTCAGCCTCCCCCTACCCCGTTCTAACTACTGTGTGTGCCCTTTGCACTCCTTAGTTCTCCATTTCTTACCAGTTAACAGTCTGGCTGCTTCTCCTGTCATTTCACAGAAGCTGTTCTCTGGATCCCGATTCTTTGGCAGCATCTGACATGGTAGAGCCCTCACCCTGCCCTCGGAGCTTTCTGGCAGCTCCCTTCTCTTCTCCTTCCTGTGTCCCTCTTTATTCCCTTTCCTCCAGACTCTCTTGTGCCTCAGGAAGACTGAGGGTCTTCCTCTCCTCCACGGACCCTCTCTGTCTTTACCAGCATCATGTCTTTCTCCAGACTGATTCTTCCTGAAAGTACGGCTCAAGTAAGACAACTTTTCACCATCCTTGTCTGTCAGGAGCACTCGGGTTGCACTTCCTTCGAGATAGATTTGTTTATGCTTTCGGCAGTTCATAGTCTATTCAGTACTCTTTACGGGCACCACAGCCCAAAGGCAGTGATGATTCTTCGGCCCTTGCTTATTCATTGTCCAACCTCCAGATGCACAGGAAGCAATTGAAAGTACTTTGACTTGGATCACATGCACCCTAGTATTTAAACTAATACCTGCTGAAGTCAGATGTATCTTAGCAGAAAGCAGAGGATATCAGAAGGATGTGTATGTTTTATTGACTATGCAAAGGCATTTGAATGTGTGGATCACAAGTTATGGCTAACTTTGAGAAGAATGGGAATCCCAGAACACTTACTTGTGCTCTTGAAAAGCCTATACAAAGGCCAAACAGCAATTGTCCAGACAGAACAAGGGAATACTGCATGAAAGGCATGTGTCAGAATTGTATTCTTTCTCCATACATGTTCAATCTGTATGCTAAGAAAATCATTTGTGAAGCAGGACTGTATGATATAGATGTTATCAATAAGCGTAAAGGAATACATTTTTAAAAAATAACAGGAAGGTAAGACAGCACTCTCTGACAAGGCTGTTGGAGAGCCGTTCCTGCCCCTTCGAGCTTCTGGTAGTTCCTGGTGTCTTCTAGCTTCAGTCCGGCCTCTGTGTTCACGTGACATTCTTCCCCCATCTCTCCATCTCCTCTCCTTTCTGTAACAATGTCCATTAGACTGCTTTAGGGCCCACTCCGCAGCAGTCAGACCTCATGGAAACTGCTGACACCTCCAGAGATCCTCATTTCCAAGCAGGGTCATGGTCACTGGGACCTTTTGGGATGACTCAGTTCAATCCATTAGAGTAAGCATGAGATGAAAGGAACTAGAACTGAAAGTTGGATTCTCTTGTTCCTCAATGGCCAGCAACCCAGAGGCTCATTCAGATGTTTCACCTTCACCCACGCATGTGCACCAGTTCTCTCTTGACAGCTTTCCAGGAGATCTTGTGTAGAAAAATACAAACTCAGAAGCAAGCAGAGTCTCCAGGAGGTGGGGAGAATGTGAGGAAAAAAATATTTCAAAGCCGTGCTTTGTGTTTATCGCATAGTACTTATATATCTACTGTGCTGGACACAGAATTAGAAATGTACCATTTCAAATATGTGCTCTTAAATTAGGGCCTGGAACCTGGAGGAAGAGCCAGGTTTAAAAGCTACAGAAGAGAAAAACAATCAGAAGATGAAAAATAAGCATAGTGATCATCTGTGGCACTTTCTGAAAACCATTCAATAAATTTCAAAGCCTAAGTTTTGTTCTATTTCTCATGTCTCTTTGGAATTCTCCTCTGTCTTCTGGGACCAACTTGTTTTCATGTCTGTGGGAGAGTTAGAGCTTACAGATAGAATGAGGTGCTCCACGAGGCCCGCCAGCCGTTTGCCTGAGGCACAAGGCAGCCTTAGGAAGACTCTCAGATGGCATGGGAAGTGAATCAGTTCAGACTAAGGACTTTTTAATCTGGTGTAGTAACAGGTCCATAAATACAGTCTTTGAGACCAGCAAATTGTATTGACCAGTGAGAGCCCAATTAGAAAGATTAGCATTTTTCTAAGAATTCAGTGAAGTACAAGGTGCAGACAGGTGTAGTTGAGAACATGTCCAGACGTATTTGTGTCATTGCTTGGATACTCCTGACTTCTGTGGAGAGCCCAGTGGTGGAGGGCATGACAGGTCAGGCTGCCCTCCAGAATGTGGAGTCTACCAGTTAGTCTGCTGGTGAAAGACAAGCTGTCTGGCCTCTTAAAAGACTTACAGCCTCTGAAGCCTGGTCGGTGATCATCATGAGCTGATGTCAATTCAACAGCACCAAGTTTGAACTGTAGTTGTTGTTGCTGTTTGTTTATTTGTATTCTGTAGGGATTAAGTGCAATTTTTCATTTAAAGGTCTTAGTGTTGTTGTTGATTGCCTTCAAGGTCAACTCATAGTGACTCTATGAACAAAAGACCTAATGCCTTTCCATAGCTATTGTTGTTTCTCCAAGTTCATAGAGTGTCCAGAGGCATGTGGTTTAGGAAGTAGATGCCACTCCTGCTTCCCAACCTGTTTTACACGTGGGAGCTCCACCAACCACTGTCCACAATGAGAAACCATTATGGTATTTGTTACCCCCATGGCACAAGGTTCAGCATCACAGCAAACCCACGTTACCTCATACAGCACATTGACAAAGAGTGATGTGCAAAGTGGAAAAAATGTTCCTCCTGATATAACAGCACTAGTCTCATTTAGTAGTACTGGTTGAGTGGTGTTGTGTCGAATATGACTCAGAGTATGCTTTGCTTAAAAGACCTGCACTCTGTTCTATAATTACCATCATTTCTGTACATTTGTAAGAGAGTTTGTAGACTTTTCAGAGGCATCTAGTTTAGGAAGTGGATGCCACTCCTGCTTCCCAACATGAATCAGTCTGGAAGCTCATCCAAGCATTGTACATAATGGTTAACCATCAGGATATTTGGCATGACTATGGAACACTGTTCAGCATCAAAGCAACTCCAAGTTGTTCAGTACAGAAGATAGACAAATGATTACTGTGTCTTTTTAAAGAATATTCTTCTAAAATGAATACATTTGTCATAGAAAGAATAAATAATGGCTAGTATTCAGCTTCTGCAGTCATAAGATTTGTAGTCATCTATTTCAACACTCTTGGAACCAGCAGCCAGGAAATCAAAAGCCCAATTAGATTAGGAAATTTTGTTGTCAGGAGCCTCTCCAGAGTGCTGAAAACAAAGACATCCGTCTACAGACTAAAGTGCACCTGATCCAGGCCATTATTTGCTATGCATCTGAAATCTGGACAATGACTAATGATGACAGAAGAAGAATTGATGCCTTTGAGTTGTGATGCTGGAGAAGAGAACATACCGTTGACCACCAAGAGAACAAACAGGTCTGTTCTGCAGAGGGTAAAACCAAGTTACTCCCTCGAGGCAAGGATTTTGAAGCTCCATGTCATATGCTTTGGGCATATTTCCAGAAGGGACTAGTCCTTGGAGAAGGCTATCATGCTTGGAAGGGTGGAGGATCAGTTCAGAAGAGGAAGACCCTGGATGAGATGGATTGACACAGTGACTGGGGTAATAGAGGCAGGTGTGTTGGAGTTAGTGGGATTGGCTCAGGATAGAACAGGGTTCAGAGCTATTGGCTGTTGTGCATAGGGTCACACTATGAGTTGCAGGCGACCCCATGGCTCATAAAAACAACAGTTCCTATAACATGTTCTTCCTCCATGTTCTCAGCAAAATTCCCATCATCACAGTGTCCCCTGAAATGTCCTTCAGAGCATCATCTTCAGGGAGAGTTTCCTCATAGTGTCCTAATCCCCTCTCTTATTCCTACCAGAACACTCTGGAGTCTGGTCCCATTACCATCACTTAGATTGTTGTGTTGTTTGTTGTTGTGTACCAGCAAGTTGGGACCTCCCCATAGCTGATCCTCCGGCGAGTTTTCAGAGCAGTTAATCACATGGAGGAGACTGCACGTCCTTCTCCTGTGGAACAGCTTACAGGATTCAAACCACGTGTCTTCAGGACTGAAGCACGGCTTCTTTCCATTAGACCACCAGAGGAGAGTTGTATTCTTGTCACCACAAATAAAATCTCAGAACACTTTTGTCCCCCAAAAGCAACGTTATAAGTTGTGGTTGGATCTCACAGTAATATTGCAGTTGCAATATCAAGTCGGAAGTGACCCGTAGCCGACCCTCCAGCTGGTTAGAGAGGCAGTAAATCGCAGGGGGAAGTTGCTCATCTTTCTTCTGTGGGGCAGCTGGTGGATTCGAACTGTGTGCCTCTGGGATTGCAGCTCAACTTCTTACCTCTAGGCCACCAGAGCTCCCATCCACAGTAATATTAGCACAATAGAATACTTCAGATTCATAAGTCTTAAATATTTTTTTCATTATTATTCAGTACTTCCTATAAAAACAAACTTTGATTTGACTCTGTCACCTTTCACCTAGACGACTTTTCTCTCTCACCCTCTTTCAGCCGCTGAGTTCTTGTAAGAGTTGCTGTGGCTCTGGGGTAGCTCTCTCACGGTGCCTTCACATCTCCTGCGTCACTTTAAACACCAGGCCCAGTGTGGCGTTTGGCAAATAGTAAATAATAGGTACTCAAATTTCCATTGAGGACATGAATCTGATTTTTACATCTCTCAGCCAGTAAAATCATGGTTTTGGAATGTCTACAATCTCCTTCTTCGTTCTAGAGAGCTCTGGTGGCCTAGTCTATAGAAAATTATACTGCTGACTAAGAAGTCACACCTATTTAGAAGTTTGTATCTAACAGCAGCTTGTGGGGGGAGGGAGGTAAGGGAAGTCTCCCCATGCAGTTAACAGCTTCAGAAACAAATGGAGCATCTGTTGTGAGTTGTTCTGAGCTGTGGCAACGTGTCTGCGTTTGTTTCCCTTACTTTGAGTGCTGGCGGCCGTGGTGGTGGTGATGTTAGTAAGGTGGATATCGATGTTGGATGCCTCTAGCTTCCCTGAACAGCACTGAGAATCAATCCCATGAAATCCCTTCCTCCCTGGACTCCGTGATTCTGTGCACCACCTCAGAGCTCCTCTGTGCTCGCATCCATTGTCTCTTCTCTCTGAAGTCCCCACACTGAAACTCTTCCCCTTCAGCTCTATGCTGGTTTTCTTTCTCCTTCTGTAAACACATCCACTCCTACAATTCAGCTCTGATCAGCTTTGAACTTCTGGCCCTGGTATCCCTCAAGCTCCAGACAGCATGGACCCCTGCGTGTGGATGCACATCTCGAACCCAGCATACCATCACCCCACCCCTCCCCACCCGCCCCACTGCTCCTGCCTTAGGTCGTGCTGACTGGCTGATCTGCCTCCTTCTCTCACTTCTACAGTGTCAGTTGCTTCTGTGTTTAAACAGATTTATTACTTTCCGTTGTCACTGTCTCAATTCAATGTATTTTTATTATTCTTCTTCTAGACTCCTCCCTGATCTTCATGTTCCTCACCCAGCACCTCTGAGCATTAGTAACACAGATAAATAATTGGTTTGTCTATTCAGATCTAATCCTGCCACACACACACATCCCTCAAAGGCAAGCAAAAGCATTTAATACCTCCCCACTGGCCGGTGAAAGGTAAAACTGACAGCTCACCTTTCATTTGTTTAGTTCAACCTAAACTAAGTATCAGCAGGAGTGGACGCTTTCTGTTCCATAAACACACCTCCTGGTTTCGTGCATGTGTGATTGTGAACTGTAATGGAAAAACATCACATACTCTTGGATCTTACCATTGACTGCCCAGGTTTTGCCTGGATATGAGGTGACTGAAGATACCGTCATGTGGTCCAGATGTCCTCAAAGCGACATCTTTGCTGTCCTAACACTTGAATAGGTCTTTGTGGCTGACTTGCCCAGGGGAATAGGTGGTTTGATTTCCTTACTGTTTCCTGCTGTTTCTATGGGCATTAACTGTAGATTCAATGAAAATGAAGTTCTTCCATCTTCCGTCTCATCTCTATTTTTCATACTGATTATTGGTCCAGTTATGGGGTTTTTGCCTTCATTATGTTAAAATGTGATCCCCACTGAGAGCTACTCTTTGATCACCATCAGTGCATGCATCACACCTTCTTTACTTTCTTCAAGCAAGGTTGTGTCACCTGTATAATGCAAATTATTAACAAGTCTTTTTCCAATCCTGATACTGCCTTTTTCTTGACATCATGTAGACAAAAAAAAAAAATTGTAAACTAATCAGTTTGCTAACTTTTTTCACATTTTGATTAACTGAGTATCACAGTCCAAAGTAAATTCAAACCTAATTGTTTTAGTCACTGTGCCACCAGGACTCCTTTCCAGAAGACCTACAATATATTAAATATAATTGATTTAAAATGTTATACATATACATTGTTTTCAGGATTATGTGCACATGTATAAAGGATGAAGTTGTGTTTGGAGCTCATAGAAACATATTCTCTTCTAAGACTTCAAATTATTTTTCTGGAGAAGAGAAAGCAAAGAATGTTTGCATGATCTAAGTTAGAGGCTTATACAAGGTTTAGGGGACAGATACAAAAAGGCTACATTGGCAGGGTAGCCACAAAGCAAAGTATGGCCAAAATTAGAAGAGATGGTTTACGGAATCTTCAGCTCCTTAGAGAAGAATTTACGGAAGAAGAAGAAAAGCAAATTGACTCAATGTGAGAGGACATAATAGGTTTGGAAGATTTTGAGAGCTGGATGTGGGACCCATTGAAGAAATATTTTCATTTCTGTCATTACTTTGATTGAGGGTGTGTCTGTGTGTGTGTGTGTGTGTGTGTATAAACCAATGTACAGCAGTCTGCATACCTTCTTAAAATAACTTCTAAATTATTCTTTAGGTAGTAAGTTGACCTTAAATACTACATTTAGATTTCCTTATGTTTTTGTTTCTAAGGTTAGTATAATTTGTATCCTCTGTAGACTGGAATTTACTGTTCCCCAAAATAACAACAGTCATATACAAGGCTATGCAATAATTTGAGCGATAGCTGCAGGTTGCAGTTGTGCGCGTGCGCAGTGCCGCCGAAGAGCCCTGCTCTTGGCTAGAACGTTGTGCTCTGCTCACTATTTACGCGATGCATTTTCTGCAAGGCTCCCGGGATACTCAGCAGCCCCCTCTCTTCTACCTACTGTCTAGAGATCCCAGAAACAGGAGAAACTTGCAGGAAGAGTCGGGATGATTGCTGCCTGGGGATTGCAGCGCGGCTGGGCCTTGAATGCATTGCCTCTCCCTGGTGAACTGGGCCTTGTATGTGTTGCAGGTGTACATCGGGCCTTGAATACGTTTCCCATGTGCACCAGGCCTTGCATTAGCCATTCGTGTTTTCCACAGCTGGTTCTCACTTCCTTTCTGACCCCGTGTTAGCTAAGCCCACTTGGCATGAGTGACTGCGGGCATGAACCAGGCTGCCCTCTAGTTCTGTACTGTCAGCAGCAAAGGCCAGTGCCCCGTCCACCCCCCCCTTTGTGCCACCCACAACAGCCACCTCCCCATCGGACACAGTGCCTCACGGCTTCTCATCAATAGCAAAAATCCAAGTGGGGTCCAGACAGTTCTGGCCCAGTATACCTTCACAGACTATTTCGGTCAGTATTTACACTTGCTGGTGAGAAAGCAGACAGCTTTTTTTGTTGCTCAAAGCCCTTTTGAAGCCCCACAGCACAGCAGAAATTATATGTTTGTCTGTGCTTTGCCAGTCTGATGGAACTGTACAATGAGGGATGGTGGGGCAGGCAACCTTGTCCGGTTTGATGTTATTTTTGCAAGTGTTTTAATGTGCCGTGTTTCAAAAGTCCTGGGAACTGCTCATGCCTGAGATATAAGCAGTGGCAAACACCATTTTCTCCAGGCTTCTTGCCTCCAACCTCCAGTCCTGTAAATGCAGAGTCCTGACAGAAGTAGCTGGCGAGGTGTTTACCTTCTGTCCCGCTCTGATCTTCTGTAGTCATGTCATAGCCATCCATTATGACTGGAAGAACCAGACTCAGAGATGCATTCTTAAGGTCCACAGCCATTCATTTCACACAGCATTTCCCTGCATTGGTGTGCTTGGCTGCTAATCCAAAGGTTGGAGGTTCAAGTCTATCAGAAAGTACCAGAAAGGACGCCCACGTTACCTGCTGCCAAAGAGCCATATATTATGAACTTGATGGTACACAGTTCCCTCTGACACAAATAGTGTCACCCTGAGTCAGGTTAATAGCAGTTGTTTTTGGTTTTGTTTGGTTGGTATGTTTTTGGTGGGTTGGGTGTTTTTTTGGTGGGGTGGGGTGGGGTTTTTTTTGGAGGGGGTTGGGTTGGGGTTTTTGTTATCTCCTTTCTGTACCACAGACACTCCACTGTTGAGTTGAGCCTGGCAGACAGGCAGTCCACATCTCTTCAGTGAACACAGGATGGGAGTGAGCATCTGTGCTGCACAAGGTGTGAGAGCAGCACTCGTGTCACGAGTAGGACACGACTTCAGCATGGGGCACGAGCCCGCCGATGCTGTTAGCCAGAGTGGTTCTGGGCTCGGAGGGACAGTGGCCATCTACTTTTATTTTGACTTTGTGTTCACTATTATACTTTGCCAAAAATGATTCACTGGGATATTATGGTCCACTTGGTAAACTGTAGAGCCTTGCAGCCCTACTTTGATTTGCAGAGTCTCTGTGACTTGGAATCTACTCGATGACATTGAGTTTTGGTGTTTTTGTTGTTGTTGTTGATCTGTGGTTTAACAGGTAAGCAAAAGGCTGTTAACTGAAAGGTTGAAGGTTCAAATCTCTCAAGTGCTCAGCATGAGAAAGAACTGGCTACCAACTCTTGTGAGGGAGGCAGCCTGCCGTGTCCTGCTGTGAGTTGGAATCAGTTCAGTAGCACCCCACAAGAAATCGCGTGTATGCGCTGGATCTCTCATTCAAGCTAGTTCTTGTTCAGTCTGTGAAGTCATAGTTTATCTTACACATTATTATCTTTGATTAAAGTCACTTTGAAAGGTGTTAAAACATTATTAAGGGCTTTTCTTTGTAAAAGACTTAGACTTTCTATCCATTCTCTACCACTCCTACTGCTAACAAGGAAAATGGTTATTTTTCTGACAACAATAATTGCTAATACAATAATTAAAATTAAAAACTTGAATCCATTATATTTTACATTCTCTAAATTTACGTGGGAAACCGTAATCTTAAAAAAAAAAAAGCTACCAAAACTGAACCAGTTAGAAATATTCACTTTATAAAGTCATTGTAAATCATCTAATCAGATGCCACATAATTTCATTAATGTAATTCTTATTATGTATTTAGGAGCATAAATAACCATAACCAGTATTGCATATTTAAACTGGAATTCTGAAATAATACAGATAGGCTTTCTTCTCATTCTCAATAAATTTCACTTCCCAGGAGAATGACCTCTGTCTTCCTATGCAAGAATACTCCTGGCCTCACATAGATAGATGCCAGACAAAAAAAAATATAATAATAATCTTGCAAATAGATGTAAAAATGTCACTCTAGTGAGTCTTCACCTTGTTGCTTGCCTCCACAATGAGCAGGACCCCAAAGCAGCAGGCTTCTGGAAAAATTGGAAATGGAAGAAATGTGTCCAAGGGATTAGTCCATCCTGTCAAGTCCTAAGACCCAGAGGCAATGGTTTCTTTAATGAAGGTCACCTGCTTAGAACAGCATTCACATGTTAGCCAGCCAGTTTGGGAGAATACTTGTAAAGGTGTGAGGTGCTATGGCTGTGCACATGGCAGACCTGATAGGAGGTGTTTGTCTGGGAGGATGCTTTTGAAGCTAGAACTCCAGAAGGTATGGAGGGTAACAGTGAAGTGCAAAGAAGTAAAATCCTGATCCATATAAAACAAAGTGCAAAGTCCTTCTTAGAGGTTTGTGACACAGATGATGAGAAGGTAGCAGGGTCAAGGTGCTTGTAGTTTGAGGAATGACTAAAGATAGCTCAAGGTGAAGATCAAAGGCTAAGCAGAGGTCAAACCCGAAAGTATCTCAAAAACCATATAAGGAACTTGGGGCTTTATCATCCAAGTGATGGAAACCTATGGATTGTTTTAAATGTGGAGGACATTATCCCACATAATCCAACAAGTATTTGTTCAGAACCTTCCCTATGCAAAATACTATTCTAGATCTCAGAAAGAGAGTGGTGAGCAGAGGAAGTTCCTGCTTGCCATGGATTTTTAAGGAAGGAGAAAGAGAAAATAAGGTGGATGGGACTTTGGTGATCAGTGTTCTGCAGAGACTTAAAGTAGAATACTATCATAAAGTATGACCAACCAGGTGATCAATTTAAATCACATGATTAGGAAAAGCTAAAGTAAAGCAGTGGTGTTGAAACACATTGACTGTTAGAAGTGGACCATCTGAAGGTCAGGAGGGAAGTATTCCCTAAAGAAAGAAAGATTACAAGACTCTTCAGTGGTAATCTTTATATGGGCAAGAAATAGAAGGCAAATGTGGCTGGGCTGGAACACAAGGAACAAAGGGGACACTGATACAGGAAAAAGGCTTAGAGGCATCTAGAAGCCAGATCTTTGTTGTCAGTGGTGAAGAGGTTGGATATATTCTAAGTATAATGGTAAGCCATTGGAAAATTGTGAGCAGATAAGGAACATTTATATTTCAAATTAGCCAGGCTAGCTACTGTATGTAGAATGGATCACAGGGAGATGAAGGGAAGCTGTCTTAGTTATTTAGTGCTGCCTTAAGAGAAATACTACAAGTAGACGGTTTTAACAGATTTCTTCTGTCCCTGTTTAGAAGTACCAATTCTGGTTGCCAGCTCCAGGGTAAGGCATTTTCTCTCTGTTGGCTCTGGGAGAAAGTCCTTGTCTCCCTTCAGCATCTGTGGACCTGGTGTCCCTCAGAGAGCTCCATGTGTCTTGGCATCATTTTTACCCTGGGTCTGGGAGGTTCTCAGCACAGGAACCCTGGATTCAGAGGATGTGCTTTGCTCCCAACTTTTTTTTTTCTTAGTGATAGGTCCGTCTGATCTCTGTTATTTTGCTGAATGTCCTATTAAACTTAAAAGAGAGTGACTCAAAATGCAACCTAACCTTGCAGATTTTAGCCTCCTTCATTAACAGAACTATCTCTAATCCTACCTTATTAATATTTTAAAAGTTGGGATTTACAGCACAATAGTATAATTACATAAGATCACAAAATGGAAGAGCATTGCATAATACTGCAAGTAATGATGCAGGCAGTTTTAATATGTATTTTGGAAGGATTCAATTCAGTCCATTAGATGGTTAAAATATACTGTAGGTAAAATAAGGCCATGGTTTAGATTAGGGTAGGCCTGTGGTTCATTACTCATATATTTTTAATTGGGGGGTAACAAAAACTTAGTGATAAATTGGATGCAGCAAAGCGGAGGGAAGGGGCAGATTTAATGTTGACTCCTGGATATAACTTTTGAAATTACAATGGGCTACTTTGTGAAGAATAGACTGAAGGAAACACAAGAATGAATGGAGACCAGCTAGGAGACTCTCTGACAGTGTAATTGAAGAATGTCAGTAATAATTATGTGAAGCTGACCAAATCAAAAGGCATTTAAGAGATTTAATACGCAGTGATGAAAACCAGGACTCTAGAGTCATCGGAGGCGTGGGTTGCAAAGAGTGGAAGAGGCAGGTTATCAATGATGTATCTCCTGAGTTGGGGGCTTGTGTAATTTGATGGATCATGTGTGTGAAGGTGGCGCCATTCGTTGAGATACAGTGAAGTCAAAAATGATAAGGAGGATTACTGTGGCGGTCATGAGTCAGAATGGCGAGATCCACAGGTGCAGTCACCGACCAGATAAGAGTTGGCAAGAGCATTAACTGTAGGACTGGAAAGGAGAGATATCTGGAAGGTAGATGGATAAATGACTGGCTGGTTGGTTACGGAATAAAACCTCACCGTCAAGGAGTTGATTCCACCTCAGAAAGAGTCCTAGTGGTGTGGTGGGCTTTGCATTGCATTGCTAATAGTAGTTAGCTGGTTAGAACCTCCAGCTGCCCTAAAAGAGAAGAGGGAGTCGGCTCTCATGAAGATTTACAGCCTCAGAAACCCAATGGTTTCTTTCTCCTGTCGGTTTACTATGTGTTAGACGTTTTAAAGGAAGGGAAAATTCAGAGGTACCCTCATGACTCCTGATTTGCGTAACTGGGAAAATCGTGGTTTCATTTGTCTAGATCTGAATGGAAAGCAGGAGAGATAGGTTTAGGCAAAGGAGTAGGTGAGATGACAGGAGAAGGTGAGAAAATGGATAATAAATCTAGCTGTAAGCTTGATCAACCTAAGAGGTGTATGTATATGTATATACCTTTCTTGAATTTAGCAATTATATAGAAGCCTTTTATCACTTCACCAGATTTAAGTGAAAGCTGGCATTCTAGGTCTCTGCTCAGGAGTCTTCTCAGGCTTGCCTCCACTCCACGTGCTCTGGGCACTGCTTTCTTGACAGCACGCTTGTTTGCTGAGCACACTCCTGGCTTCCTCCTGTTTACCTTTCATACATTACCTCTCTGGCACACAGCTTTCTCCTTCACCACCTTCTGCTTGTCAAAATTGTAACGTTGGAATGATGAGGTATCCTTTGTATTACAGAATGCCTCTCACAAAACATGAACATTGTCTTCTGTGCACACAGTGCCATTGTCAGACCTAACAAAATGAATACTTGCTGTTAGTTTCTGCCACAGCAGCTCCAACTCCTAGCAACCCTGTGTGCCACTGACTAAAACTCTGCCTGATCGATCCTGCACCATCCTCACAGCCCCTGCTGGGCCTAACCCACTCTTGCAATTACTGTCAATCCATCTCGGCGAAGAGCTTCCTATTTTTCCCTGACCTTCACCTTTCCCAAGCATTTTATCCTTCTCCAGGGACTCTTGATAACAAGTCTAAAGGATGTAAGGTGAGGTCTCGCCACCCTTCCTCCTAAGGAGCATTCTGGCTGCATTTCTTCCAAGACAGCTTAGTATGTTCGTATGACAGTACATAGTCAATATTGTTCCCCAAGAACACAGTTAAAAGGCATCATTTCTTCTTCAGTCTCCCTTACTCAGTCTTCAGTGTCATCTAATACCTAGTTCAAAATTAGATTTCCCTAAGTTGATTAAACAGTACCATTTTATATTTGGTTTGCTTGACCCTGAATCCAAACATTGCAATTGGGTTGGAAATCTAAAAGCATTCCCCTGAAGAACAGAAACTAGATAAAGATGCGTTGTCTTCTATTAGTACTTTTATTTATTATTGTACTGCAAGTTCTAATTAGAGCAATAATGCAAGAAAGGGAAATAAAGGGCTTCCAGATCAGGAGTAGATCTTGAAATAATGTTTTTATGTTAATGCAACTCCATCCCTCCTCACTTTGCCATTCCTGGCAGAGAATTGTCAGAACCACCAGTGCCAGTCCCTTTATTCACTACCATCTAAGCCCAAGAAGCAGTTGTTCAAACAGAGCAAGAGGGCTATTGCATGGTTTAAAATCCTGAAAGGCGTATAGCAGTATTGGAGATTTTCACCATACCTATTTGGTGTATTTGCTGAGCAAATAATTTTAAAAGCTGGACCATATGAAGAAGAATATGGCATCAGGTTTGGAGGAGGACTCATCAATAGCCTGCAACATTTAGATAACACAAGGATGTATGCTGAAAGTGAAGATGACTTGAAGCACTTACTGAAGATTATTCAGTATGGATTATACCTCAACATCAAGAAAATATAATTCCAGACAGCTGGACCAATAGGGCAACATCGTGATAATTGATGAAGAGACTGAATCTGTCAGTGATTTCATTTGACTCAGCTTCACAGTCTACACCCATAGAAGCAGCAACAGTCAAGAAATAAAAAAATAGGTCGCATTGGGCAAATCTGTCATCAAGGATCTCCCCGAAGTGCTAAAGATACTAAAAAAATAGATCACGTTGGGCAGATCTGTCATCAAGGACCTCGCCAAAAATGCTAAAAAGATATTAAAAAATAGATTGCATTGGGCAGATCTGTTGTCAAGGACCTCGCCAAGGTGCTAAAGAGCAAGGGTATTAGTTTCACATAAATGTGAAAATTGGACAATGAGTAAGGAAGACCAAAGAAGAAATGGTGCTGTTGAATTATGTTATTTGCTAAGTAAGATAATTGAATATACTGTGTATCACCTAAAGAACAAACAAATCTATCGAGGAAGAAGAGTAGCAAACATTCTTCTTAGAGGCGAGGGTCCCAAGACATTGTCTCACATGCTTTGGGCCTGTTTTCAGGAAGGGCCAGTCCTTGGAAGAAGGACATCATGCTTAGAAATGTGGAGGGTCAAAGAAGAAAAGGAAGATTCTTAATGAGATGGATTGGCCATGTTAAAAGTGGACTTGAACACAGTGAAGACTGTGAGGACGGGATTGGACAAGGTTTCAATCTCTTCCGTAAGTTCTCTGTGAGTTGAAGTTGACTTAACAGTACCTAAAAACAGCCAATACCTACAATATTGGTCTGTTTATATTGTGTCTTATTTTGAGTGAATCCCAGTTTCCATTGATACATACCTGGTACCTTTGTGTTCTACTTATTTTGTGAGTGTGTGTGTGTGTTCCACTTATTAATAGATACTTGCATCTGTGTTCATTGTGAGTTGTACCACCTCAGCAATGAAGGTCCTGACCACTTGGTTCCATTCACAGCATTAGAGCAGGTTCTGCTTTGGGCAGGCAGCTCTGCCTCATTCCTCTCTTCCTGAGGAATTCATCTTCTAACTCTGTGTAGGACAGTATTCCCCAACTTCTTGTGAGGTTTTCACTGGTCAGTCTTTTCAGAAGGATATCCTAATCTGTCTTAGTTTGGAAGCCCCACTGAAACCTTCCTACCACAGGTGGCCCTGCTGTTTGCAACATTGATGGCATGGCTTCCGGCACAGTAGTAATACACAAGCTACCACAGTCTGACATGCAGACAATTTCATAGGGATGGGCAAGCTGGGCAGTGAGTGGGGGAGGCCAAAGGAGAATCGGTGCCTTCAAATTGTGGTGGTGTTGATGCATGTTGAATGTACCTTGGACTGCTAGAATAACGAACAGACCCATCTTGGGATAGCCAGAGTGCTCATGAGAGGAAAGACGTCATGTCAGGTACTTTGACCGTGTTATCAGGCGAAAAGCTTCCTGGAGAAACCTTGCTTGGTAAAGTAGAGGATACAGTGGTCTCAACAGTGGGTTCAAATGGGGATGGGGAGAGTGGCACATAACTGAATAGGGCAAATGGTGTTGCTACGAGTATAAACTGATAAAGAACGCTGAGCCACAGCAGTTTGAAAAGGAAGAAAATAAACTACTCATTTCACAGATGATATGATTTTAAACGTAGAAAATCTCGGCAAGTTCACAAGAGCAAATGATGGGAGACAAGATCAACATACAAGAATCGGTTGGGTTCTGCTAAACTAATGACAAGAACTCCAAATATACCGTTTCTAATATCTCCCAAAATATAAGATATTTCTTTTAATCCACCAACTGTTCTGTGGGAGAAAATGGACAGATTCGTCCTAGATAATTCACCTGTACTGTCAGCCATGAGTCATTTCTGATCCAACAGGGCGTAACAACCACACTCCTCATTGACTGGCTTCGGTAGGTTCCAAAAATCAAGTCTGTAAAAATCGTAAAGTCTTATGTGAAAATGGAGGGTGACAGATCAGATCACAACATGGAGAGTAACTACACTGTGAAAATGCCAATTCTCCTGAAGGTGAGAAATAGAAGCCAGTTCTACCAAAGGCATTAAATAGAGTTCTGCCACATTACGTCCTTTTATAACTGGCAAACCACTGAGAATCAAGCTCCAGACAAATTGACATGTAACCTTATCCCTTAACCGTCACGACCAGTGTTACTTTCTCCTAAAACGTCAGCATTATTTACTGCCAGCTGTGCGATGCTAATGTGCAGAATAATTGGATAGTGCATTTTTATTGTTGTAAATGTGAAATGCCAGATAATGAGATCGTCATTAAGTGAGGAGTTGTTGTTAAGGATAGTGGGTGTTGGCTCATAGCAACTCTGTATACAACAGAACAAAACCCTGCCTGCCTCACGATTGTTGCTGGACTTGAGCGTGTTGCTATAATCACCTTGGATGGGGGGTAGTTTTCTATGTATATATGTACTCTTTCTTATTCTGAAGACATTTTCATCAGGGATAAATTCCCAGAGAAATCCCAGGGATGTAGCTCATTAGTTTCTCATTTGTACTAAAGGATTCTAGTTCCTACTCTAGGTAGTACATTAATGTCTACTGGTGCCTGAAGAGTCTTAACATTTGGGGGCTTGTAAGACATCAGGGTGAAATTTCTAAGGCCTCTACTATCTTTTCGGGTCCATGTTGTGCATTGAGCATGAAAACTAGGTCACTAATCAGTTTTCTGATCAGGAGAATTTCATTTTGCTTAGTCGTTCAGAACTCAGACTGCACGGCTGACTATAAAAACACCATCACGTGGATCCTTTGTTGTTGATAACTAACTGCAATCCAGCTTTAATAACTAAAAGGGAGTGGAAGGAACTTCAAAAGGTTGCATGATAAATGTTTTTGACAATGTGTCAGCTGAACATTAAACAGGATCTTTGTAAATCCTCTCATTCTAAGTGGTTTAAATGGAAAGTTTTAAACTTCTTCCTTCATAAGTATTGGCTCCAGATAGCACAGTATCTTAAAGTGTTTTTTTAAAAAAACCCACCACACTTTATCTGACATATATGACTTCTGTCCCCCTTAAACATGTGCAAGAAGCTGCCTCAGTTAAAGACCTCCTTTTCCTCGTGTTGACCATGCTCTTTCATCATCCAGTATTGGAAACCTTTCTCATTGGAGAAAATGCCTTTATAACCCAAAATGACTGTGTGCACACAATTATAGAAATACAAATGTTAATAGAACAGCAGGAGTACTTGCCAGATGCCACTTTGTAAGCTCATAACTAGACTAATATTGGGCCTTCTGTGAATTAAAAGAGAACTAATAGAACTTGAATAGTGCAAAAGGGAGGGGTGTGTTTAAAAGAAGGGAGATTTGTTTCTTTCCAGGGCATAAGTATTTTTGTTCCCAAACTCAAGAAGTATAGACAAGAAGTGACTTCTAGTTGGCATAATTATTACTATTGAATATTTATCATACAGAAACATGTTTTCCTCTGGCATTCCAGATATTTTTTAACTCATTAAATTTAGTCACATATTTTTAAAATCAAACCCAGAGTGTTTTGGGACACCAAGGGCTTAAAGGAAGATAATACTGGCATAGGCAGAACAGGGACCTGACCTAAGATGAACAGACGCACAGAAGGCCATGGGGCAGTGGGATTCTGGGCCTGTGATGTGGGTACGAGAGCTGGGGCTCAGGCAGCACCACGCCCTCCACAGTCAGGCTGACCTTCTCGGTGACTTCGCAGCTGGGCAGCCTTGGGAAGTTGTAGGAGCCTCAGCTTCCTCAGTCCCTGACACATAAGCACTAACCAGCTTGAGGCTAAAATTCCTCCGCCTAGCTCTGCGTTCCTGTCACGTAATAAACAGGCCTCATTGCTGCATGTGGACGTCTTTGTTACTGAGCTCAACATACTAACTCACTCAAAGCTAACCATATCGGCACCGATGTTTCAAGCACTGTCCTAGAAAGTGCTCATTAAAACCACTAGTTACAATGTCCGTTATTGTTGTTGACTCACAGCGACCCTGGGAACAAAAGACCTGAACACTTGTATAACTTTGTTTCTCCATGTTTTTTGTGGGTTTTGGTGTGTTTTTTTTTTTATTTTTATTTTAAACCATGCATATTTCTTGATTTTAAACCCTTGCTTGGTTCAGACAACTTTCTGGTCTTGGTATAGGTTTCGTGTGAGCACAATTACGTGTTCTGGAATTCCCATTCTTCTCAATGTTAACCATAATTTATTATAATCTACATAGTCAGATGCTTTTGCATAGTCAATAAGGCACAAGTAGACATATTTCTGGTACTCCCTGCTCTCAGCCAAGATCCATCTGACATCAGCAGTGATATCCTGGTGCCACAGCCTGGATTTCGGACAGTTCTCTAGCAATGTACCTTTCTCCCATTTTAAAACAATCTTTAGCAAGATTTTACTTGCATGTGCTACTAATGATAATTGTTGGATAATTTCCACATTCTGTTGTGTCACCTTCGTTGGGAAAGGGAACAAATATAGATATCATCCAGTCTGTTTTCTAGTTTCTTGGCTGGGCAAGCACATCCAGGGCTGCCTCTGTTTGTTGAAACATGCCAGTTGGTAGCCCATCAATTCCTGAGGCATTAATCTTGCCAATATCTTCAATGCAGCTTGAGCTTCTTCCTTCACCACCATTATTTCCTGATCATATGTTATTTCCCAAAATGGTTCCGTGTCAACAAATTGCCTTTGGTACAATGGCTCCATGTATTCTTTCCATTGGTCTCCACGTTTGTAAGAGGGTCAGGAAGCAAGCGATTTCAGAAGTGGATGCTCCTCCTGCTTCCAAGCTTGTTTTCATCGGGGAGCTCCACCAAACACTGTCCGCCACGGGTAACCGTTATCACATTTGACACATCGAGTGTCACAGTGTTCAGCATTCTGTTATCACAATACACATTCAGACTCAGTGGCTCTCACACTGAAGTGAGATCTGGCTGCCCTAAGACTGTGTCCACTCCTTTTCAGTGCCATGCTCTAAGTGCCAAGCTTCTGGTGTCACTGTTACTGTTGAATTTGTGTCACACAGAAACGTAGTCCTCCTCCTCACCACACATTCTAATTCTGTGTTCTTTGCATGAGTCAGTGATAGTTTCCGGAAAAACCTACGGTCTTCCCTCACCTTCCGTCTCCTATTCAGCACAGTCTTGTCTTTACCAGGCTCCCTCAGGTCTGCTTTCTGCCCCCAGCACTGACCCCAAGAGCTCTCATTCCAAACCAGGCTCATCTCTCCTCCTGATCTCCCTGACAGGGCAAAGTCAGCTGCTGAGGGAGATTCCCATACTTGAACCAAGTCAAACCAGCTGCCATCAAGGCAGTTCTGTCTCCCAGCGGCCCTGTTAGGCAGAGGAGAACTGCCCGATCGGGTCTCCAAAGCTGGCAGTCTTTACAGAAGCAGAGCACCTGTTGGGTTCAAACCTCCAATCTTTCTGTTAGCCTCTGAATACTTCACTTCTGCACTTCAATTTTCCTACGCATTTATATGATACAGTCCATAAAGTCGTGCTTTTTTTGTTTTGTTTTGGCATTGTTAAAAAATTTTCAAACCATTTCCCAACAGCTTGGAATTAAGTATGTTTTGTATTTCTCTTCCGCCTCATCCTGTCTTCCCAATCCTGGGGAAAATGCTTGTGCCTGACTTCTTCACAAATGATCACGAAGCACACAGCTCTGCTTTTCTGGCCCTCGCTTCCCAGCTATATGTTCAGATGGGGGGACATAAACCAATTCCGCCCTCTGTTCTGTTCCATAGAGTCACCCACTTGTCTTTTAATAGCTTCCACCTGGCCTCACCAGCCTTGTTCCCCATACAGCCACCTAAATCCGATGTCCAAGGGCCAATCCTGGCTCACCATTGTTGTTGTTGTTTGTTATGTGTCGTCAAGTTGCTTGCAACTCATAGCAACCCTATATACTACAGCCCGAAACTCTGCTCCGTCCTGTACCAATTGCACTGTCTCCAACACACCCATCCCGATTACCCCAGTCACTGAATCAATCCACCTCATAGAGGGCCTTCTTCTCCTGCGCTGTCCCTCCACCCTCCCAAGCATAACATCCCTCTCCAAGGACTGGGGACTCCTTACAACATGTCCAAAGTATGTTAGACGGAGTCTCAGAATCCTTGCCTCCAAGGAGCAGCCTGGTTTAACCCTCTCCAGGATGAATCTGTTTGTTTTCCTAGCAGTCCATGGTACATTCAACACTCTTCTCCAGCACCACAGCTCAAAGGCATCAATTCTCCTTCTATCCTCCCTAGTCATTGTCCAGCTCTCCGATGCGTAACAAGTGATTGCAAAGACCATGACCCTGATGTCCGACGGCCAATCCTGGCTTACTGTTACTACAAGATAATACCTGACACTCTCTGGTTCACCAAGCCCTGCCACAGTCCCCTAACCCTTTCCACGCGCCACGCCCACTCCTCTGCTCTCTACACCCCTCAGTCCAGTCAGCACGGGGCGCCTTGCTGCTTCACACCCATCCTCTACAGTTGAATTTTCTCTTCTCTCTTAAGAAACATTCTCCAGCTCACGTTACTTCCTCAGTGCGTCTTGTCCCTAACTGTCCCTAGGATGTGGGTCCTTCCTAATGTACTGAAATGTCTAAACGCTTGCTAAGATTTTTCCATGCCATGCTTACATGGAGTTAAAATTATTCCTTTGTCAGTTAGTCATAAACATCAGAGGAGATGCTGTGTGAGGGTAATGTTGAACCCTGCACCCAGCATGTTGTAGATGCTCTGGTTGTAGAAATACTCATCAGTGAGTGGCCATGATGTTCGTGACCATCCAGTAGCGACAGCACGGAGAGAGACCTGTGCGTCACAAACCAAGTTTGCGAAATAACCACAATTGAAAGAGGAGAGGTGGAGGATGATAAAGGCATGCTGTAAGAGGGAGAGAGATCGCCAGTATTTAGTGTCAAAGGAAAAGATTTCTAAAAGGAAGGGGCTGTAAGTGTTCAATGACTCCAAAAGATGAAAAACAAAGATGTCGAAAAGGCCACTGGGTGGAGAAAATAAAAGAGTCTTTGCTGACCTGGCAGAGATCACGTTTCATAACATGATGGAGACCAAACTCAAGCTGCAGAAGGCGGGGAAGAAATAAGGGTGGCGGAGGAACCTTCACGTTTGAGAAATGCACTTATCCCCACGGTGCCCATTCTCCATTTCACAGATCACCTCTGTGAGGCCAGATGGTCAGCAATTGCTTTAAAACAAAGATGAAACTGTAGAAGTCAGGAAAATTAGATTTATAGGAACAAGACCAAACTAGTAGGGATGTCCACACATTGTGAAGAGTATAACCAGGGTCACCAAACAGTTTGCCTGGGAACCTAACCTGCTAGGTGAGCCTTCACCAGAAACTCAGTTATTTCAGGAATATCAAGGTTGAAGAGACCGTGGAGCACTTTGGTCTCTTGTGCTCCTTGCTCCTCTAAAGGAGACTTCAGGGGAACCACAGAGTAAAGTCGAGTGTGCAGGTTTAGATGCAGGGAGGTGATCAGGAGAGAGGTGACTCACCTTGTTGTTGTTGTTTTGTGCCGTTAAATTGGAACCGACTGACCCATCGCCGACCCTCCAGCAGGTTTTGAGGGTAAATCACACGGGAGGAGACTGCCCATCCTTCTCCTGTGGGGCAGCTGGTGGGTTCGAATTGTGCACCTTTGGGATTGCAGCGTCTCAGCCACAGGAGCTCCCTTAGACACTCAGGCCTACCCCTCGAATTTGGGAAGAGCGAGAATTGAGAATACTAGTAGATATATTATCTTGATTAAACAAAAAAGGACACCACTTCAAACAGTTGAGGGGGTCAACTAGAGAAAACTAAGGTTTTTTTCCTACTAGTTTATTTATAAAATTTGAATACATTGTTTTTAAGAACAAATTCTTTCAATTTCCCTCACCCTGCCCCCATAAAATTGGACAACCCCATGATTAAACTCCCCTCCCCCTACACATCTTCATCCCTCTGCTTCCAACCTCTCCGCCCCGTCTTGGATCCTTACACTCATTCTACAATAATGGTTTTATACAGAATTTATCCTTGTGAGAATGAGTTCACTCAGCAAAATGCTCTCCAGTCCCTCCCAAGTTAGGTAATAATGTACAAAATCATTGCTCCTGCGTGCTCCATAGTATTCCATTGTGTGAATATACCATAATTTCTCAATCCATTCATTTGTGATTGGACATTTGGGCTGTTTCCATGTTCAATGGTTAATAGTGCTGCTGTGAACATTGGTTTATGAGTCCCTGTGCCTCAGTTCTCATTTTCTCAGGGTATATTCCCACTAGTGGAATAGCTGGGTCATAAGGAATTTCTATGCTCAGCTTTTTGAGGAAGCGCCAGACTGCCTTCCAGAGTACTTGTACCATTTTACAATCCCACCAACAACGTAAAAGAGTTCCCTTCTCATCACACCCTCTCCAACATTTTTTACTTGCTGCCCTGTTAAACTTTGCCACTGTTACTGGCATGAGATGGTACCTCAGTGTGGCTTTTCTTTGCCTCTCAAGCTATTTTTGTCTAAGGAGAGAGTAAGGAACATGTCACTTTGTTTAAGTCTATAGAAGTATTAGTGGGGACACCTTGTTTTCCATGAAAGACAACTTGATCTGGATATAATCAACTAACATCACCAGTAAATACTTAGAGTTGTCAAGGGAATAGCACCTCGCCAAGCAGTTTCACCTAACAACAAAGCAACTTCAGGGGTTCCTAAAAAAAGCATGAGGTTGTTTGTTTGCTGCTACCAAGCTCATACTCTCAAATAGCGAAGACGACAAATGAGCTCGTAATAAAGAGCTGTGAGCATGTTGTTCAATTGTTGACATCCTGACTGACTGAGAATGATGAGTTGCCTCCAATCTAGATTTGAAAATGTTTCAGGGGAGCAATGAAACTTACCTTCAGTTGTAATAAAGAGGAAATTCCTGGTTTGATGGAGAGAGGTTAGACGCATGCCCAGGCTCAGTGGATCACACGGGTGAATGAAAAGCATGTGAGAAAATGGAAATAAAGAAATAAATGAATGCCTTCTAGATCCTTCTCTTCCCTGGGCATGCGCAGAAGAAGGGGTGGTCTGTGAAGATGTAACCGTTTACAATCTGCTCTGGGAGTCTGGGCTGAACTTGGAATTGTTATCTGCATTGGCCAAATGAGGACATTCCTCTGTGATCCTGGACCAAAAAAGACCAAAAAAAAAAAACCTGCCTGTGATTCTTGAACTTGATCCTAGGTTTCTGCCACCCTAGATAAGAACTTGTTCGCGACTGAGGCCGTCTGGAGTGACAGAGGCGGAATGTGCTTTGAATTTCCTGAGTGGAAGAGTTCTGGCCACTTTAAGAGAAGCTGTGGGTAACATGGGGATGGTCTGTAGTGTTGACTAGAGAATTAATGAAGTGTGTTAGGAGATCCCCGCTTCCTTCGATCATCAAAGCCTCGGAAAAACATGATGCTTTTTCCTGGAATCTCTGTTAACGACCAGGAAGCCCTAACTTTTTTAAAAAAAGCACTTAAGGATGTGTAAAGGAATTCCTTTGGAAATTTTGAAGGACTAAAATGTACATGAAAGAAGAAAAAAGAGAAACAGAAAATTAAAACCTCCTTATGCTTTAAAGAAAACACCACCGTTGTTTTGATAATGGCCGTGATATTTTTGCCTTTCATTTCAAATCAGAAGTCCAGTAAGTTCTCTAGCAATATTCCATATATGTGTTCTTTCCCATGTATGCCATTTGTTGAGACAACAGAAACGTTGCTAAGGAATCCTCCCTTTTGTGAAGTGTAATCTGTACACTTTGCACTTTCTGATCAAAAGGAATCACTTTGTAAAGGGATACGAGATCGCCTTGTCTGGATGCCAGAACTAAGGTTTTTGAGAAAGGTACTTGCTTGGAATAGGATTCGAAAAAAATTTTGAAACCTGAATGTAGGCCGTAAAGAAGAAGAAAAGGGGGTAAAAAAGCCAAACAGAAAACCCTGGACTATTGTGTTATGAACCCATTAGCGGTCTCTGCAGTTACTGGTTTTGGTTTTCTTTAGATCTGTACCATGAACCCGGTCTTCATTACCATAGAATCACTAATAAAACTCTTTTTATGGTTTGTTATTCATCCTGGGTAGGTCTGAATGAAGAAATCACTTTAAAAGGAATCTTGAGTGGCAGTTCAGTTGAAGAAGACTTGCTACTTTTGTTAGTAGATTTAGCCTCTTTAATAATAAAGCCTGAGCCATAATGTCCTCTGTAAATAGCCAGTGAGACCACCCAGTGAATAGGCCACTCCCTGCCATTGTGTCCCCTCTGGTAGACCCAGCCTGTGTCCTCCTAGGCTGACAGGGTATGGCCTTCTTTCTTTGCCTACATCATTTAAGATTAGAATTATTCTTTTTTAAAAAAAAGTTTATAAATGTGATGTGGAATTTTTTTTTTTTTGCTCAGCTTTCAGTTAGCAGTAATAAAAAGCTTTTTTTCTCCATTTCCATGTCTGAGAAGTCCAAAGAAACTCAAATATTATTCCCACTCTTTGTAGATTGAATTGGATCACTGTGGAATTGGAACCAGGTCATATCTGAGCCTCTAGAGGGTTTCTAGGTTGTCAGTCACACAGGAAACAATTGCTCATCTATCTCCTCTGAGCCACTGGTGGGTTTGAACCGCCAGAGAGGTTCAAACTTTGCATTGTTAACACACTGTGGGCCAACTCTAAGCTGACCCTTTAACGAGTTTTCAGAGACGGTAAACCGCCAGGAAGAGATTGCCTGTCTCAAGAGTCGCTCATGGACTTGAATTGCCTGCCTTTGGATTGACAGCACAACTCCTTACCCACTAGGCTGACAGACATTACTGAAAAGGTCATTCAAGTTTCGGTTAGAGTTGCCCTTATTTTGCCTTTATTAGTTGTGTCTCTTCACTGTGGTTACATATGTATAAACCCAACAAGTGAGATGTAAAATTTTATAATTGTGACAGATAGCGAATTATACCAATTTTTAAACCCTATGACATATTTTAAATGAAAAACAGACCATTACCACTAAAAATTAAGCCTGGAATTTTACCATATCAAAGTTATACTTTGATTTTAGGAAGTTAGAAATAAAACTTCCCTTTCCAGTTCTCTTTTCCTTAGGTCAAAATCTGCACTCCCTGCTTCCTTCAGTTTGTGTCTAAAATATACTTGGGGAAAGTTTCCGAGAACATCCCACATCTGCTGATCACACCTCTTCTCTTGTGAATAAGAGAGTCCACTTGAACATCATTAAAGGAAGAATTGGGGGACTATTTTCTTAAAGTGAGAAAGTTTTGTTTCATTTTTACAATAATTGATGCACGTTGATTTAACAACTGAACAGTACAATTAGCTCTAACATTCAAGTTTAGCACTTTCCAAAAGAGCTGACTGCTATAACAGAAGTTTTCTCTGAGTCTGAGCTTTCCAAAATATGTATCTTCTGAACACCCAAAGTGTAGCTCATACAATTGAGGAACTTAATTTTAAATACCTTTTTTTTTTTCTTTTAAACTTTTTATTGTGGAAACTTTCAAACATTCATGTATCTAGAAACATGATGAACACATCATCCTGTTTCGGTTCTTTTCAGCAACTTGTCAGGATGACTTTGTTTTAAGCATTTCTAGCTGCAAAAGGTCAAGGACTTCAGCCTTAAGTATGGATTGAAGCTCCACATCAAGAAAACAAAGATTCTCACCACGGGGCCAATTGGCAGCATCACGATAGATGGTGAAGAGATTGAGATTGTTAACAGCTTCCGTTTGCTTAGCTGCACAAATCAACACTTTTGGTATCAGCAGCCAGGAAATCAAAAGACAAATTGCATTGGGAAAGTCTGCTGTCAGAGACCTCCCCAAAGTACTGAAGAGCAACTATGTCAGTCTGGAAACTCTTGATCCAACCCATAGTCTTTGCAGTTAATTCTTATATGTCAGAAAGCTGGACAATGACTAAGGATGATAGAAAGAGAATTGATGCTTTTGAGCTGTGGTGCTGGAGAAGAGTATTGAATATGCCATGGATGGCTAAAAGAACAAGTCTCTCCTAGAGAGAGTGAAACCAGGCTGCTCTTTGGAATCCTTGCAAGGATTCTGAATCTTCATCTGACAAACTCTGGGCATGTTGCAAGGAGGGACCAATCTTTGGAGAGAGACATCATGCTCAGAAGGGTGGAGGAACAGCGCAAGAGAGGAAGACCCTCAGTGAGATGGATTGATTCAGTTTCTGGGGTAATGAGGTGTTAGGTGTGTCAGAGATCATAAGGTTGGCACAGGATAGAGCAGGCTTCAGAGCTGTTGTACATAGGGTCACTGTGAGTCCCAAGTGATTCAATGGCACATAAGAATAACAACAAATACAAATATACAGATTTTTAAAAAACAACAGAAACTCCTCAGCTATGCAGAACTTAATGCCCATCTCCTTTTCCCTCTGAAGAGGCTAATGCATTACATGACCAAAGACTTTATTTGAAGCTCTCAAAATGCACAACTTGATAGCTGACCACCCAGCAAGTTTTCAGAGGCAATTAATTGCACAGGAGGAGAATGCCCATCCTTCTCTCACGGAGCAGCTGGTGGATTCGAACCTGTATAGCTTTGGGATTGCAGTATAGTATCTTAGCACTAGGCCACCAGATCTCCCTGTATATTTATATAGGGCAAAAATGTTACCTGTAGTCTGTTTTTGTTCACATGTGGTTTAATCATTGTGTAAATAAAAAAACACAATCTCATTCAAGAGTTCCCCTAAACCATGCAGAAGAATCTGTGGAATAAAAAACAGACAAGCTGCCCTTCGCATTCCCCCCTCTTGATGTTGGTAGTAAACTCATCAACAAAATGTGTCCAAAAGCCTCATGATTATCTGTGAGAAGATAAAGCACTAAGATAATCAGAATGTAAGTTGTTTTTGTTATTGTTGTTGTGTGCCCATTCTTCTCAGGGTCAACCACAGCTTGTTGTAATCCACACAGTCAAAAGCCTTTGCATAATCAATGAAGTACAGATAGACACACCTCTGGTACTCTGCTTTCTGCCAAGATCCATTTAACATTAGCTGTAATATCCCTAGTACCACGGCCTCTTCTAAACCCAGCCTGCACTTCTGGCAGTTCTCTGTTGACGTGTTGCTCCAGTCGTTTTTGGATCATTTTCAGCAGTATCTTGCTTATATGTGATATTAATGATATTGCTCAATAATTTCTGCACCTCTGTCGGGTCATCCTTCTTTGGAATGGGAGCAAATATCGATCTCTTCCAGTCAGTTGGCCAGCTGGCTGTCCTCCAGATTTCTTGGCCGAACTTAGCACATCCATGGCAGTGTCTGTTTGTTGAAATATAACAATTGGTATGCCGTCAAGTCCTGGAGCCTTGTTTTTTGCCAATTCTTTCATAGCAACTTAAATTTCCTCCTTCATCTCCACAGGCTTTTGCTCATCCGTTGTTTCATGAAATTCTTCTGTGTTAGCCAATTCCTTCTGGTACAGTAACTCTCAATACTCTTAACATCTTCTTTTAATGCTTCTTGGATCACTTAACATTCTGCCCAAAGTATTGCCACTCGTGGCTTGAATTTGTTTTTCAGTTCCTTCAGCTTGAGAAATGCTGATTGAGTTCAGCCCCTCTGATTTTCTGACTCCAGCTCTTTGCACATTTCATTAGAATACCTTGCTTTGTCATCTCGAGTTGCCTTTTGAATTTTCTGTACAACTCTAATTTCTTGATTTCTTCTTTTAGCTTTGGCTTTTCAGCGCTCTAATAGAATATTCAGAATCTCATCAGACATCTTTCTTGGTCTTTTTTTTCTCTTGTCATGATCTTTTGCATTCTTCGTAGGTGATATTCTTGATATCCTCCCACAGCTCATTTGATCTTCCTCCATTGGTGTTCAAGGCCTCAAACCTGTTCCTGAGATGGTTTTGAAATTCGAGATAGATGTAAGGTCAAATTTTGGCTCCTGTGGATTTGAGTCTATTTTCTTCAACTTCAGCTTGAACTTTCATATTAGTTGGTCTGTTCCACAATCAGCACCTGGCCTGGTTTTCACAGTTGATATTGACATTTTTAATCAGGTGATCATATGATCTACTATGCTGGGGATGAAAAGGTGAGAAAAATGGGGTTGCTTTCATAAACAAAACGTCATTTCTAGATCCATCATGAAATACAGTGTGGTGAGTGACAGGATAATATCCATACGCATACAAGGAAGTCCAATGAATACCACTATCATTCAAATATATGCACTGACAATTAGAGCCAAAGAAGAGGAAATAGATTTCTACCAACTACTGCAGTCAGAAATCGATCGAACATGCAATCAAGATTCATTGATAACAGTGGGTGATTGGAATGCAAAAGTTTGGAACAGGGAAGAAGGATCAGTAGTGGAAAAACGTGGACTTGGTGACAGAAATTAAGCTGGAGATAAAAAACGTGGACTTGGTGACAGAAATTAAGGTGAAGATAGAATGATCGAATTTTGCACATTCAATGATTTATTCATTGCAAATACCTTTTATATGAAACACAAACACAGGCGATACACATGGATTTCACCTGATGGTATGCAGAGGAATCAAATCAATTACATCTGTGGAAAGAATCCCCGGAGAAGCTCAATATCAGCTGTGAAGACCAGGCCAGGTGCAAGAATGTAAGTGTAAGCCCATCAACTTCCAATGTGAAAATTTTAAAAGGAAATGTGCACAAGCTTACAGCCCGCGTAACATACAACGCAAAGGCTTTTTGGCCCCAGGATTGTGGGCCGCCATAGCAGTGTTTCCGAGGTGATGGCTGAGGAGAAGAGGGTTTGGTATGCAAAAACCTGGGAGCACAGCTGAAGACAAGTGTGTGTCTTTCAACAGCCCGTGAAGGGGCAGTACGGTCATAGCTCATGTACAGCAAGAAGTTTGCCAAACTCAGCAAGAACTCACCTCTGGTGGTTCTGAACCGCGGAGTCTGGAGGTCTCCCTCTGCAGTACCCCTAGTACACTGGGAAAACTTTCGTTGTCTCTTTTTTTAAATCCTCTTTCCAATGAAGTTTTTATTAAGTAATTTTTTAACCACTTTATATTTGAAATGAACTTTTGTCTCTTTGTACTTGTTTAACTGACTCATAACTATCAAAGAAAACATTGACTTTTCATAAGAATATGCATCATTTCTTAATGCATGGTTTTACAAGTTAGGGGGTGGCTTGCTTTGAATTATGTTTACAATGTCAATGAAAAATAACATTGACTACAATACCGAACCATCAGCAAAGTCCAAGTACTGTCTGGCACCTTCCATTCCCTCCAAAGGGTCCATTACCACGTAAAGTCTTTTACACCCTAATTTATTCTAATTATTCCCGTTTTTTTAGCAAACAAGTCCAATTATCCCATAGCTTTCTCCCCTTAAAGTGTACGGAATATCTTCAATGGTCTTGTAAAGCTTATTCGGTCATTTACAGCTTTCTTCTGAAGAATGTTGTTCTTTGTTCCCGACCAACGCGAAGCCCTCTGAAAGTTGGCCATAGCGTAGCTCCTTACAGCAAGCAGATGCGCTTACATGGTGTCTAAAGACAGACTGAAATGAGAAGAAAGAAATATCTTTTCAGGGACCACGTACACTAGCCCCACAGAGCTAGAGGCAAGAGGTCATTTTGTAGAATAAACAGTTTAACTATTCAGATTTCGTTTTGTTCTTTTTTTTGCGGGTCCCGTTCCCCCCCCCCCCCTCAATGTTCATTGGGTATCTTGGACTTTTCTTGGGAATAAACTGAAAATTTTGTGTATGTGTGTCTGTATGTGTGAAATGCCAAATTTGAAATAAAGAAGCCACAACCGAAAAGAGAATTGTCAGTTGTGCTTTTTGACTAATTGAGGCCATTTGCACATAGGCCTTTGTGTGGAATTCTGAGGTTGGAGCCTTAAGAGCTTAATAATTTCTTTAGAATGTTAAGACTGGGAATCGCTGCCAGTATAAACTGCCATTCTCCTTTCATCTAAGACTTTTTAATGTTTGGTGTGTTTTTTTAAAGTGGACTATTACTTGGTTACTTTTCAATTTTTAAGCTGATATTTTAATAGATAATAAAAGTAATTTCTGGAAATAACTGCTTCCTTTGATGCGCCTTCAGCAGATCACATGTTTTACGTCTCCATTTAAACTATGAATAGGTTTTCACAATGATGCCTTTTTTGAAAATTAAATATAATTTGGATTCTATTTTGATAATGTCGATAAAATATGATAGATTTAATAGTCTATACACTGAGTTAATTTTGGAGGAAAGAACAGATGTAATCATATTACTATGTCTTCTTCAAAATTCCCTTCTAAACATGAAAACAGCCCAAATGTCCAACCACAATGGAATGGCTTGAGGAACAATGATACATTCACACAATGGACTACCACGCAGCACGCCAGAGCTGTTTTGTAAATTACTAACGTGGGAGGGACTGGAGAGCATTATTCTGAGTGAACTAGCTCAGTCCCATAAGGACAAATATTGTATAAGACCATTATTGTAGAACGAATATGAGGATACAAGAGGTGTGGAGGGTGGAAGCAAAGGGCTGAGGGGTGGAGGGCAGGTGGGAATGAAGGAAATTGGAAAGGTCAAGTGTGAAAAACGGTGTACAACAAGCTTTGTAAAGAAGCCAGTGTAAAATTTATAAAAAGCACAAAACTCCATTCTACCTAGATTCCCATCAAACTTAACATCACAGTTGCCTCCTCTCCCTCTTGAACTTCTTTCGGCTGTCACGGCCTCCTCTTTGTCTGCTCACACAGACTCATTGTGGACCCTCCCTCCGGTTTCTAACACTGTAAACTAGGTGAGAGGAGATCGCCCATCTTCCCCCTGTGTGGCGGTTGGTAGATCCAGACCACCAGAGAAGTTAGGATTTGAGTTAAAACATAATTCCCTACAGACCATGCAAGCAGAGCTCTCACGGTCGGTGCCACCAGTGACTCCTCTTCCTTGCTTCCTTGGGAAGGGTCTTCATCAGCACCTTGTCAGAGCTGTCCCTTTGCTGTGTGGACCCGTCTTTCATTGTCACCTGCCTGGTAGCTTCCCCTGGGTGCCTGGCAGCACCCTAAGCTCAGCTTATCTGAAGCCATATTGCCCCCCTCTCTTGTAGCTTGCTGCTTGTTGGCTCAGTTCATGATCTCCATTCTCTGGTCATTCAGTATCAAAGTGTGCTGGTATCCTTGGCTTCCTTTCTTTCTGCATCTCCCCAGTAGTGATTCTCCTTCTGCATCCCCAGGCCTTCTTTCAAGCCCATAACTTGTGCAGCAGCCTCCTTAATTAACCCCCTGACGTCCTCTGAAGCAGTGTTTCCTCAGAACTCAAGGGAATAAAACCGTCGGGCCCTGAAGAGGACCACGTCCTCCCATGGAAGGAGGGAGGAAATCGGCTTCTGCCTTTGACACTTGGGAGTTGACACGTGACTGTGGCGACAGTGGAGGAGGCAGAAGTCAGTCAGGAGAGGTATCGAGGGGCGGGGAGGGGTTCCGGGGACACCGAGTGTAGACCACTTTCAGGAGTTAGCTGGTGAAATGGGGAAGAAGGCAGGCCAGGAGATAGGAGGGGTTTTTTTCCTCTGAGGTAAAATAAATGTATGTGAAGTGAAGCTTTGTCTTATTTCCTCCATGGAGCACTCTGACTGCACTTTCTTTAAGATGTATTTATTTGTTAGAGAAATACTGCTTTTCTGATAAATTGAAAAGAAAAAAGCAATCAAGTGAGTGTTGGTTTTCATGTTCAAGGCCTACATCAGTGCCCCTCCCTTTCAGTCTCCCCCTTCTCAGTGAATGACAGATTGCTTTTCCTAGCTGTTCAGACCAGCCTCCCCTGCTCATCTTTGGGAACACCTCTGTGTCTCATGCTGTGTCCCCACTTTGTCAGAGATGTCCTCTGTCCTTACGTAGAGATGTCCTTGTTGTTCCACCATCCTACGCCCAGTGCACAGCAAGAGACTGCTCACATGCCTCCCTGCTTTGGGCCTTGTCATTCTTCTGCCTGCTCTTTAAGCTACAGCCAGGACTGCTCCTTCTCATATCTCCCCAGGAGGCGTCCATCCCGTCCACTCTGATGGCATCTGAAGCCCCTGGCTGACCCTGCAGGCTATTGTCTCCAGGTGACTCATCAAGTTCATTCTCATCTCATAGAGACTCCATGTGACAGTGTAGGGCTGCCCCCTAGGATTTATCCTGTCAGAGTCTTTCACGTGTCACTTTTCTGCCTATAAGTCTCCTCGTGCACTCATCTGCGTGATGGACTCTCCTCCGGCTCTTGCTCAGCGCGCCCTCCTGGACCATCCATTTCAATTCACAGACCTTTGCCGGTCAGCCCAGCTCTGAACCTTCTATCCTGCATGCCCACGTTAGTTCCCTTCTGCACTTATCTCAGACCTCCGTCTGTTCTACATACTGTTTGCTTGTTTCCCCACCGTCCCCCATCATGGTACAAGCTACATGAATGCAGGGGTTTGTTTTTGTGGGGCTTGGAGGGGGACCTGATTTCCCCCCCTCCCTGCTGTCTGTAGTGACTCTCATAGTTCTTGATGGGCAGCAGAAACTCTCAGCCAAACAGATTTCACCCTAGAGAATGTATTTGGCATCCTGGCTGTTAACCATCCTGTGCTTTCAGCGCCCTGTCACTTTCTTCTTACGTCTGTAATTTCACTGGATTGTTTGACTAGATCCTGGTTTTGATGTTTGGGGTCTTGTTTTCCCTCTGTCCACTTGGCTTCTTAAAATAGTGAAATGGTCCTTGCAAGTGTTGCTTTTTCAGAGCTCACCAGATTAACCTGATTCTGTTCACTTGGCCTGAATCTCTATTCAAATCTTATAAATTATTCAAATTTGGTGCCATCTCCTCTGACTTTTTTTTAGAAAAAAAAAGTTCCTTTAAGCTTACTGTTACTTACTCAAATTACCAAATTATAATTTTGAAAAATGTCACATTGGCCAGATTATCACTATACACCACAACAGTTTATAGAGGACACCTTGTAGGTGAACTCAGAGAGCTATTGTAGTTAGCAGTAGCTTTTTGCCTGATAGAATGCTCTGCTGGTCTCTGCTGGGTCTGTAATAGACAGCTTCACCAAATGAGTTGACACCTTCTGCATTCCTGTTTGGAATTTTTCCACCTCAGCTATTCTTAAAGCAGGGTCTCGGGATCTGCCATCTGAAAGTCTGTTTTTGTTTATCAGAACTCTCGGGACTGACAGTCATAGAGTGGAAATCCATGGCCCATTTGACATCAGTTCAGTGGGTAGAAAATGCAGGTGGCCAGTCTTTAATGTTCCTTTGGTGTTTTTACCCCTTTTCAGGCTCTGCAGGATGAATTGGATGCCCGGTCCAATCAGGTGCGAAATGCAGAAAAGAAGCTGCAGCACCGGGAACTGGAGTCACAGGAGCAGGTATGCCTTCTCTCCTGCTCGGCCAGAGTGCTGATTGGCTGTCCCTCCCTCCTGCTCAGCCAGGTGTGCTGATTGGCTGTCCCTCCCTCCTGCTGTGTGCTGATTGGCTGTCCCACCCTCCTATTCAGCCAGGCGTGCTGATTGGTTGTCCCCCCCCCCTCCTGCTCAGCCAGGTGTGCTGATTGGCTGTCCTTCCCTCCTGCTCAGCCAGGTGTGCTGATTGGCTGTCCCTCCCTCCTGCTCAGCCAGGTGTGCTGATTGGCTGTTTCTGGGTTTTGGAGTTGGCCCCAAAGTCACGATGGGCTGAGTGAGACTCCCTCCACAGCACGTCCTCCAGCAGGGTCTTGAGGGCCTTGAAGGTCAGGTTCTGCTTCCATCATGTTCCCTTGGCTAGGTCTCGGGTGGCTCAATGGTAAAGGTGAATCCAGTATGGCCCCGACACTTCGTACTTCCATCCAGACTTGGCAGTATCCAGGGGTAGGAAGGGACTGCCTATTTCTGGGGTCTTCTTTTGAATAAGGAACCTTTTCCCACAAGCTCCCTTCCCCAACCTCCCTTCCCATCTCAGTAGCCAGAGCAGGTCACAGGCCAGCTCTAGAAGAGGCCTGGGAGTACCAATGTTAGCCTGGTCCAGTCAGCATCCTCAGGCTCGTGGTGGAGTTATCCGAGGAAGGATGAGCTGAACAAAGAAGGGAACTAACCGTCGGGTGTGCAGCCAACTGTGACTGCTTTACCGTCCTTTCAAAATGCGTGGACATTGTTTTACTTAAGGACATCAATCATGCTTTATATTTGAATTTTAAGGTTCTCCCTTTTTTCTAGTATGTTAATGAAATTAATAGAAACCAGAGGATCTGGCTATGACAATAGCTAATGACCTATTCTAGTTTCAAATGACAGGATTATTTTCATCCAATTCTTCTGATTATAATGAATTGGCCTTGTTGGTAATATTTAAAACGTAAAGTAAAGAAGTTAATAATTATCTTGAGTCTTAATGAAGCTTTCCAAAATGTGTCTCTCCATAGCCATTGGATATGGAATTTTGTTAGGCGCTGTTGAATACAGTAATAACTGAATACAACTCATAGTGGCCCTACGGACAACGGACCCGAACCCCATCATATCCTGTGTCGTCCTCACAATCTCTGACACACGTATAAGCTCACTTTCAGCAGCAAAGTTGTATCATCTACATATTGCCGGTTACTCATTTTATCAAATCATTTGTTCAGTATCACAAAGGAATATGTATGGAGAAAGGATACAGGTTGGACACACACCTTTTTTAATTTTAAACTATGTAGTGTTCTCTTGCTCTCTTTGACAGCAGATTCTTGGTCTGAGTGTAGATTTTGCCTGAACACAATTAAGTATTCTGGGATTCCCATTCTTCTCAATGTTGGCCATAATTTGGTATGATCCACACAATCAGATGTCTTTGCATAGTCAATAAAGCACAAATGGACATTCTTCTGGTACTCTTTGCTTTCAGCCAGGATCTATCTGACATCAGCTTTGCTATCCCTAGTGCCACGATCTCTTCTAAACTCTGTCTAAACTTCTGGCAGTTCCCTTTCAATGTACTGCTCTAGCCATTTTGGATGATCTTCAGCAATATTTTTCTCACATGTGGTATTAATAATACTGTTCAATAATTTCAACATTCTTTTGGATCACCTTTCTTGGAAATGGGAACAAATACGGATTTGTCTCAGTCAGTCCGCCAAGCACTGTCCTCTAGGTTTTCTGAAAGCATAGACTGGTGAGACATAAGTATAGCCTAGCCATTGGGTATCACTAAGCCATTCTGTACAGAACTTCCCTGGTCATTACCTAATGCTACACTTGGGTTATTTCACAGTAAAACTTGGTGCCAGTAAGAAGAAATAAATAAACTAACCAACCAAACCCTCAGTCACCAAGTTAGTTCCAACTGATGATGTTTCCGAGGCTGTAAATCTTTATGGAAGGAAACTGGCTCTTCCTTCTCCCATGAATTGGCTGGTGACTTTAAATCACCAACATTGTGACCAGCAACCCGAGGAGGATTGTGCTGAGCCGCCAAGGCTCTATCAGAGCTCAGTACAGGCAGATTAAATGAACTCACTTTAGTGACCTTTTAGTGACTTTGTGGAGAGACTAAAACTGAAGCAGAGCTAAATAGAGACCCTTGTAACGACTATGGAAAGGTTTGCAAAGAGGATCCTGAAGTGTATGTAATAGAAAAAGGAAGTACCAGATAGTCACCGAGTTTTAATACTTACTGCATTGAATGGACTCCTTTTAAATCCTTCCTCCTCTCTTAGATGTGCATATAATGTGGTAGCCTGGTGGGTAAGGAATTGTGCCAGTGACCCAGAGGCAAGTGGTTCTAATCCCCTAGCTCCCCTGATGGAGGACGATGGGTAGACTTCTGCTGTGTGACTTAAAGCCTCTGAAATTCCCCTGGAGGGTCATCTATGACTTTGTTCCCATTCTACAGCAATGAGAGATAAAGGAAGAGATGACCATAAGCTGAATTATAGGCATAAATACATATCTACTCATCTGTGTAAATCCATATCGCAAAGGAGATACAACATGTAGTCTAACTAGGATGAACTACCAAAATAAAAAAGCACTAATAAAAACTACCATTTTTCAAATACCTACAATGTGATAGACACAATATAAGATTGTTCCACATTTTGGCGATCAAATATATGAGATTAAAAAACAAAACACAGTATTTGTCAAGGGATAAAACTCAAAGTGTAAGAAAAGGGTAGGACAGGAGATTAGTGGGAACAAGAATCCCAGGGAGAAAGTAGAGAGAGTGCAGTAACTATATTGTAATTATACTTCTTGACACACTACAGCCCATTGTGGAGGTCACGATGTCAGTTCACCTAGTGGAAGGTCTTCCTCTCCTTCACCAGACTTCCACCTTTCCAAGCATCATGTCCCTCTCCAAAGAACAGTCCTTCCAAGCAATTTTCCTGAATATGTGAAGCAAAGCTTACTCATCTTTGCCTCCAAGGAGTATTCCAGCTGCACTTTCTACAAGACATATTGGTTTGTTCTTTTGGCAGTCCCTGGGATGATATTCGGTACTCTCCTCCACCACCACAGCTCAAAGGCCTCAATTCTTCTGCTGTCATCCTTATTCATTGTCCGTCTCTCACAAGCATAGCAAATGTTTGAAAAGACCTGAATCAGGAACCCTTTAGTCCTCAAACTGACATAATTGCTTCTTAAATTATTTGGAGAGGTCCCTGATTGCAGACTTTCTCAGTGCAATATGTCTCCTGATCACCTGACTGCTGGTACAGGTGTTAATTATGGATCCAAGTAAGGAGAAATCATTGACAACTTCACTCTTTTCTCCATACATCATGATGTTGCCTATTGGTCCAGTGGTAAGAGTTTTGATTTTCTTGACGTTGAGATGCAATCTATATTGAAGGCTGTAGTCTTTGATCTTCTGCAGCAAGTGCTTCAAGTCCCCCTCACTTTGAGAAAACAAGATCGGGTCATCTGCATAACGCAGGTTATTGATGAGTCTTCCTCCAGTCTTGCTGCCACATTCTTCGTGGAGTCCAGCTTCTTGAATAATTTGCTCAGCGTACAGATTGAATAGGTATGGAGAGAGAGTACAACCCTGATTCACATCTTTGTTAATTTTAAAACTATGTCGTGTTCCCTTGTTCTGTTCAGATAATAGCTTCTTGGTTCAGGTATAGGTTTCATATGAGCACAATTAAGTGTTCTGGGATTCCCATTATTCTCAATATCCTAATTTGTTATGATGCACATAGTCAAATGCTTTTGCATAGTCAATTCCCAAGAAAGGTGGATGCAACAGAATGTGAAAATTACTGAATAATTAATATCATTAATATCACATGCAAGCAGAATACTATTTGAAGATCATAAAAAAAACAGCTAGAACAGTATATAAATAGGGAACTGCCAAAAGTTCAAGCAGAATTTGGAAAAGGTCATGATACCAGGGATATCATTGCTGATGTCAGATTGATCCTGGCTGAAAGTTAGAATCCTGGCAAGTTAGAATCTTCTTTTGTTCCAGTCCATCTCACCAAGAGTGTTCACCAGCCCTGCTGGCCCTCTGTCCCACCAAATATGATGTCATCCTTCAGTGACTCGTCCTTTGAGACCATGCCCAAAATGGTCAACGTTTTCTCTCATGATCCGTGAGATCTTTTATGAGCTGAATTTTATAACTACCAGGGCTTTCTTCTGAATCTGTCTTGTTCTAGAACATTCCCTGAAACCTGTCCATCATGTTGGTATTTGAAATACTAGTGGCCTAGTTTCCACCCTCCCAGTAACACGTAGACCCCAACCAGCTGACAGATCAGTGGTAGAGCCAGTAATAGAGATACTTTTAAGCCATATTTATCTGAATTTCAAACCTTTGCTCTACATTTTAAGTTAATAAAAAAAAAGAGAGCTCAGTAACGGTGCTAAAAGTCAGTCTTCATTTTGTTTGTAAGTAGATGTGCTCGAGTTGAAGGAAGTTGGGGGTGAGTGGTAGGAAAACAAACATAACTGTTGCAGATAACCTGGTCCAGTAGTGAAATTCCATTGTCGCCCTCCCTCTTCGTGGACAGAAAAAAACAAAGAGCAATAAAACCCAACTGCATGGCAGACTTTGCATGTGGAATGCCATTTAGATTGGAGAATGGTCCTCAAGACTCATTGCCACGGGTCCCCTTATTACCAGAGGTCAGCTGAGCTCCGCCCACTGTCTGGGCCTCCAGGAGCTAACAGGAGGGAGACAAGCTTCTGAAAAGCAGGAAACAGTCCTCCTCAGAGGCCCAGGGCTTCTCCAGCGTGTGCTCAGAATGACTTCAGGTAAAACTTTGTTGACATCACTCTAATTCATGGCAAAGCTTCACACGGAAAATTCCATAATATATTGAGAGTAGGGAAATTAAGAAGTCCCAAAAGAATAAGGCGGGAGGATTCAGGAACTACTATCAGTCTTCTTCTTTTTTTTTTTTTATTGACTTCTTTTTGATCATCAAAGTTGCTTTCATCTCTGTAGTGACAATAGCTTTTTAGACTATTTCTCACACTGATTCCTGATATCTGCTATTGGGCTACAGTTTCCCAAAGAAATATCAGGAAATACCCATGGTACAGCTGAGCGTTTCATCATCTTTCCAGCCATGAGCTGTTGGATTCTTCCCACAAAAATCCTAGGAAAAAAAGGAGGAAGTGGAAATGCCAGTTTGGAAAGCAAATAATAGACATATAATAAATGTATATTTAACTTCATTTAATCTGTTACTCTGTCAGATTTTGACCTGTTTCCATCTTTCAACTTGTGACAGTAATGGAAGTCGTCGAAAGGCATTAGACTTTCTGTCATGTAAAACCCCAAGTGTCTGCTCTTCTGTGGGCCTGCTTGGGATGTCTGAAAGGTTGAAAGGACTTCATTCTCCTTTCAGTCAGTGCTGCCGCGGAAAGAGTGGCTAGCTGTGCATCAGGAAGTCACACACACACACACACACAACTGAGGTGTGCACAGAGCAACTGCTTGGAAATTTTGTCTCCTCCTTTTCAACTACATATTACTGTCTCGATACTAGCTGCGTAAAGCATCAAAATTGAAACTGGCAGAATTACAAAGAACAATTTCCTGGGCTGCTTTTTTAACTTGCTTGCTTTTAAAAGAAAAAGGGTTTTGGGGGGTTCCTGTTTTTCATTTAAGAAAAATTCCTGTGTTTTGATTCTATAAAAACAAAAAAAAAAATGAATGAGGCATTTTAAGAGTGGTGTTTCTAATTAAAAACAAAAAGCTGCTTCTCATCAGGCCTTGATGGGTGGGATCCTTGCTGGCCGCCACTTGCCTTGATGCCATCGCCCCTCTCTTTAGCTCCGCAGACTCAGAGATGAGGAAGGGCTGTTCTTCACTCGTGTTACAAAGGGTTAATGCATCTCCTATGAACTTCCAGATGTTACTGTTACTGTTGTTGTCAGGTGCCATCAAGTTTGCCCTGATTCATGTGACTGCGAAGTCCTGCTCCATCCTCATAGCCTCTACTGTGTTTGTGTCCATTCCTGTGTCATTGTGTTAAACCATCTGGTCGTTGTTTGCTGTGGAGCCATAACTGAGTCATAGCTGGCCCTCCAGTGGGTTTTTAGAGGCAGTAAATCACACGGGAGGAGATTGAGGGTCTTCTTATTTTTTTGCTAACCCTTTCATTTTTGGTCAAATATTCTTCTAACTGGTATAGCTCTTGTCTGTCCATTTGCTGTACAGAGGTAACTGGTGTTTGCTGTGAAGCTGAACACCGTGACACTGATATGTCAAATGCGATAATGGTTACCCATGGAGGACAGTGTTTAGAGGAGCTCCTCAGTTAAAACAAGCTTGAAAGTAGGAGTGGTATCTACTTCTGTAACAGCTTGTCTCTGGAAACCTTAGGAACTTGGAGAAATTATGAAAGTTATACACAGATGTTCAGGTCTTCTGTTCATAACGTTGCTATGAGTTGCCTACGACTCAACGGCAATTAACAACCACCACCATACTTTCCTTTATGGAGCATGTTTTCCTTCCCCAGATACTAGTCCCTCGATAACGTGTGCAGAGTATGTGAGGATTGGCGCCGTCCTCACATGTGAGAACACCCTGACTGGACTTCCCAGGCAGCTTATTCTGAGATCAGTCTTGCCCTCTCAATATTCGTCCCTTCCCTGTAGTTCAAAGGTATCAGGTCTGCTTCAGCCTTCTTTATTGTAAACTTTCATATACATTTGAGGTGATTGAGAATACCAAGACCTGGGTCTGTTCCTAGTCCTCAAAGTGATTCCTTTGTTGTTAATACTCTCAAGAAACAGTACTTTCACAGTCGATTTGCTCAGTCAGCTAAGTCATTGGACTTCGTGACTGCTGCTTTCCTGGGCTTTGATTGTAGATCCAAGTAAAATGAAATTTTTTGACAACTTCACTATTTCTCCATTTGTGACAATGTTGTTGATTAGTCCAGTTATAAGAATTTTTAGTTTCTCTATATTAGGATTTAATTCATGCTGAAGACTATATAATCTTTTCTCTTCGCCAGTAAAGTGGTTCAAGGCCATTTTCAGCAAGCAAGTTTCTGTCATCTACTTAACACATGTTGTTAATGAGTCTTCCTTCCCTCATTCTCCTTCAGATAGGCCAGTTTCTCACATTATTTGTGCTGCATACAGGTCAGTAAGTATGCTAAAAGGACGCAACCCTGATGCACACCTTTCCTGGTATTAAACCACACAGGATTCTCTTGTTTTGTCCAAATGACTATCTTTAGATTTTTGTACAAGAGCACAACTAAGTGTTCTGGAATTCCCATTGTTCACAATGCTATTCATAATTTGTTGTGATTAACACAGTCCGATGCCTTTGTATCACTTTTAAAGCATAGATAAATATCTTTCTGGTACTGGCACACCTCAGAGATGTTGCGGGCTTGCTTTCAGACCACCAGATAATTAAATGACTTGTTATCGTAATAAAGGAAGTCAGAAAAATGGTTTCAGTTTCCTAGTGCATAAGAACACTGTGGTCTGTTAAGTGTGCAGTTAGCGCTATGAAAAGTTTGAGATCTTGTGAGAATTACCAAAATGTAACAGAGACATAAGTGAGCACCCACTTTTGGAGAAATGGCACCAGTTCACTTGCTCAACACTGGGTTGTGACAGATCATAGATTTGTAAAAGCACACAGTCTCAGGAAGGTGAGATAAAATAGTGCAGTAAAATGAGCTTTGCCTATATTCTGTGCTTCCAGCTGAGTTCCGTCTAACATCACCAGTGATGTCTCTTGTTTCATGTCTTCTTCAGAATTCTTTAATTTCTAGTAGTTCCTTGTCAGTGGAATACTGCATCTATTTTTTTTAACTATCTTCAGCAAAATTTTACTCACATGTGATATTAATGATACTGTTGAGTAATTTCTGCCTTCTAGGCAGGAATCACATTTCTAGGGAGCAGGCACAATTGTTAATCTGTTCAAGTCCTCCACATTCCTTGGCACTTAAGAGTGAGGCTTTCTTTCTAGAGTTGCATCCACTTGTGGAGACATCTTAGTTGGTGTGTCATTAATTCCTTTTCATCAGCTCCTTCCAGTCAGCATGTAATTCTTCCTGCGGGGCTGTGGATTCTTGGTCATATGCTAGCTCTTGAAGTGGTTGAACATTGACCAGTCCTTTTTAGTACAATAACTCTTTACATTCCTTCCATCATATTTTGATGCATTCTTGTTCATTCAATATTTTATCCATTGCATTTTTCACAATTGCTGCTTGAGTCTTGTTTTTATGCTGCATTATAATAGTTTACTTTGTCTTCATCCTGTTTGAAATCTGTTAGGCTCTTTTACATTTAACTTCTCTATCTTCTAGAGCAAGTTGCAGAGTGTTTTCTGATACCCACTTTAGTATTTTCTTTCTTTCCTACCTTCTGAATGCCTTTTTACTTTCTTCATATATGATGTCCTTGGGGCACTCCCTAACTCATATTTTGATCATTTGTGTTCAGTTTGTGAGTCTGTTCTTCAAAGTGGCATCTAAATTCAGTGTGACATACTCAAATCAGTGACAGAGTTGTTTTTCATTTATTCAGCTTCGTCTTGAACTTGCACATGAGCAGTCAATGGTCTCTTCCACAGTCAGTCTCTGGCCTTGTTCTGGCTGATGGTATTAAGCGTCTCCATCATCTTTTTCTGAAATGTCCTCTATTTGAAATCCATGCAGTCTCTTGCATCTACCCTGATGGTCATGTTCTCCAAGTTCTGATCATTCTTTGTTTCCAGCTTTCCCATCCCAGTCACCAGTAGTTGTGAATGTGTGTTGGTTGTGTATTTGGTACAGTTCTGGGTGTACGTTGGTAAAAAAATCCTCAGTTCTACAATACTCTCAGGCATACAATAACACCTCTGTAGGCACAAAGACCAGTTCATAAGACTATTATTTAAATTTCACACCAACTACCAATGTTAAAATTAAGAAATTGAAAAAGATTCAAAGTAAACCACACAAAATTTGTAGATTACTAATTTTCTAAAGTTGGTCTTTGAGAAACCATTTCTGCCTTTTAATTCATAACCTGTAACTTGAAATTATTATTCTCGTTATCCATACCAGGAGTTAATAATTTCCAATTCAGAAACAAATCTAAACATTTACCCATAGTTTCAGCATAGAGCAAGAGATCAGAGTGCTGATAATATGCCCTTATATTTCAAGGAAACTGAATTATCTGGAAAGACGTCCATAATGCCACACAATAAATTAGTGACACATACCTATAAGATTCCTCATCCCCAGAGTATTGTTTTCCACTAGAGTTAACTCTGAAAAATGGACTGGTGCTCTGTAGTGCTAAATACAAATACAGATCAAAGTTTTATATCTTAAACTAAAATACTGCCACCAACCGTGTTTTAGTTACTCACAGCAAAACGAAGTCATTTACTCATTCTAGCAAGATAATCTGGTCTGATGAATAATAGGGAAAAAAGAATAAAAAATTGTTCACATATTAACATACCAAGAAGCCAAACCCATGGTAATTGAGTCCATTTTGACTCATCAGTCTATGCTAGGAAATTTGGAGTTCAGCTGCCTGGCTGAATGATTGGAAGAGATCCGTATTTGTGTTCATTCCCAAGGAAGGTGATCCAAAAGAATGTGGAAAATATCGAACAATATCATTAATATCACATGCAAGCAAAATATTGCTGAAGATCATCCAAAAACTGCTAGAGTAGTACAGGGAAATCCCAGAAGTTCATGTGAGATTTAGAAGAGGCTCTGGTACCAGGGATATCATTGCTGATGTGAGATGGATCCTGGGTGAAAGCACAGAATACCAGAAGAATGTCTATTTCTGTTTTATTGACAAAGGCATTTGACTGTGTGGATCATACCAAATTACGTCTCACATTGAGAGGAATGGGAATCCCAGAACATTTAATTGTGTTCATGCAAAATCTATACCTAGATCAAGAAGCTAATGTCAGAACAGAGCAAGGGAACACTGCGTGGTTTAAAATCAGGAAGGGTGTGCCTTAGGGATATATCGTTTCTCCATACCTACTCGGACTGTATGCTGAGTGAGTAACCCATGAAGCTGAACTTTAAGAAGAGGAACGTGGCATCAGGATTGGAGGAAGACTTATCAACAAACTGCACTATGCAGATAATACAACATTGCTTACTGAACATGAGGAAGACTTGAAGCACTTGGTGCAGAAGATTAAGGACTATAACCTTTGGTATGGGTTATATCTCAACATCAAGAAAACAAAGGTCTTCACCACTGGCAAATAGACAGCATCATGATAGATGGAAAAAGAATTGAAATTATCAATGATTTAATTTTATCAATTTTTATAAATTATTTTCATTTTAATTATAATTATCAATTATTTTAATGTTAATTTCAACAACCACCACCCTTGGTGCCAGCAGTCAGAAACCAGGAGATGTATTTCACACGGTAAGTCAGCTGTCAGGGAGCTCTCCAAAATACGAAAGCGCTATGATGTCAGTTTGAAGACTAAAGTGTGCTTGGTTCAGGCCATGGTCTTTTCAGTCACATGCTATGCATCTGGGAGCTGGACAGTGAATAAGGATGAGAGAAGAAGAGTTGATGCCTTTGAGTTGTGGTGTTGGAGAAGAGCCTTGAACAGCCAAAAGAACAAACACATGTGTCTTGGGGAAAATGCAGCCAGAGTTGGAGGCAAAGATGACATTTCTCATACTTTGGACATGTTGCTAGAAGAATCTGTTCCTTGAAAAGATAGTAAGCAAAAGAGAGGAAGCACTTCAGTAAGGTAGATTGACACAATAATGGTGGCAGTGGGATCAAATGAGTCTAAAATGATGAGGATGGCACAGGATAGGACAGTGTTCAGATCTGCTGTTCATAGGGTCACTGTATGAGTTGTAGTCAACTCAGTGGCACCACCATCAACAACAGCAACCACAGCACCAAGACCCAGGTGAGGAGAGGCTCCAAGGCCAGCTTGGCTCCATGGTAAAGGAACTGCAGGTTCTAAGTTCACCCTTATCACCAACCAATTCTGTGCTCTTGGGCAAATCCCATTACCTCACCAGAAATCAAGTTCCTGATGAATAAAATACCTTCCCACCAAGTTGCTGTGAGCATCAACAGGGGAGAATGTGTGTGAAAACTACTTTCAAAACTGTAAAACACTGTGAACATGGAATGTGGGTAGTTATAATTATTCTTAGAGGAACAGAGGGAAGGCAGACTAATGGAAGAACAGAAGACCCAAGAGAGCACAGCCTCAAAAGTGTTCCGGGAACACAGGGCAGTGTACAGGGAACACAGTAGAATGTGACTTGAGAGGAAGATAAGACCAAAGAGTTTTGTGGGTTTTTTTTTGTTTGTTTGTTTTTTTAATTTTGTGTACGTGTACCGTCAAATCAGATCTGACTGGTACAGGAGGATATTGCGCCTCCTTCTCCGGCAGAGCGTCTGGTGGATTCGAACCGTGTTCCTCTGGGATTGCAGTGCAGCTTCTTGCCACTAGGCCACCAGAGCTCCCCCTCTTCATTCCTTCTAGCCTCTAAAAAAAAAAAGGAAAGGAAAGAAAAAATTGTTTAAACTTTTGGTTTGGAGTATTTACTTCTTGCCAGGCACTATGCTAGGTGTTAGGACCACTGTTGGCCAATATGAGATGGAAGGAACTGGCCAGAAGACAAACTACAAACCATTGAGGATTTCTTCTCCTTTAGATGGGTAGTGTTAAGTGATTGCAGTTATGCATAGAAAGAACAACCTGGCAGCAGTAGATAAGATGAACAAGAGATGGGCGGAGACCAATTCAGAGGCTGTAGCGCTGAAAATCATATCACTAAGTCAAAGAGTAACATTCAACTAGACGTTGTTGTGGAGAGTGAAAGGGAGAGGAAGAGGGAGAGATGTAAAGAGAACGCTTCACAGAGCATAGAGACTTAGAGGGGGAAAGGGATATGTCAGCAGTAATACCAAGCTTGGGAACTGATAGGCTGGTGGTTAGAGGACAATGCTACCATCATTCTCTGTTGTGAGTTTTGTGATGTTCACAGCAGGATGTTCACTTGGAGGCATGCAGTTGAAAATACAAATTGAGAACTCTTAGCAGCGCTATCGAAGTGAAATTACATCAGATTCATCTTGAAGGCAGATACAGGAGAAGAGGATTATGTTAGCATAGAGTAGAAGAAGGTTCAAAGGTCATGGCCAGATCCATGGGCGTGACCACATTCAAGAGAGCTAAGGAATTATGGGAAGACACAGAGCCTCTATAAAAAAGGAATGATCTAGACAAGAGAAGAGCCAGAGAATGTTAAGTCCTAGAAACTGAAGAAAAAGTGTCCTGCTACATTTTAAGTATCTTGAGGGTCAGAGCCCTGCTTGCTATCTTCATAGCGTCCACCAGTGCTTGTTGTCAAGTTGAATTGGAAGACCCTGGATGAGATGGATTGACACAGTGACTGTAGCTGTGGGGTCAGGTGCATCACAGATAGTTAGGTTGACTCAGAGTAGGGCAGGGTTCGGAGCTATTGGTCATAGGGTTGCTGTGAGTTGTTGTTGACTCTACTGCATATAACATAACATAACAACATGAGGTCTCAACTGTCCTGAATCCCAACCTCAAAACCACTTTGTCCACCCCTGCTCCTCTTCCAGCTGGACTTTTGCAGTTCGGAGTAGGTCTTCCTTATGGGTTTTCGCTTGGAGGCAGTATACTCGTTGGACAAGGTGGGATATGGGACATCGCTGAACTGGGCTACGTTGTGTTTATTCCTGTCTCTCCACATTTAGCCCAGTGCTTGGCCTTCAGCGGTGATCAATGAGCTAATGGAAGAAAGGAAAGAGGGCAGAGAATGGCAGGATTGATGCTGAAATCTGAAAACAAACCCTCTGATCTTGAGTAGTGAGGCAGGTCCTTGGTGAGAGGTTTCCTAAGCGTATGTTGACTAGAACTTTTCTGAGCATATTCTTTTCTAAACCTGTGTTAAAAAAAAATAGTATTTTCTATTCATCTGTAGCTTTCATCTGAAGTAAGTAGGGTCATTGAGTGCTCCTGGCTTACCTTTGGCCCTAAGCTATTCTCTAGTGTTAATAGCACCAAAAAGGTTGAAAGATTGAGGGACCTTAAATGTAAGTAACCTACCCATTCAGCTGACTTTCTGCTTATCTCTAAAATAAGGTGGAAGTTCCTTCGAGAGGTCTTCTGCAATATGCTCTTAGAAGGCCAGTGCAGAAGGGACACCACCAGTCTCATTTTCTCTGGATCTTCTTAAACTTAATGGATCATTCTGCTGATTCTTTGCTTCTAGAATAAGATCTGCCCCTTTAGTGTAAGGAGTTCTCTGTTGGTGTTTGACATCCCACATTTGCTTCAGCGAGGCCTCCCCTCCCCTATCCTTGCAACCACTACCACCCTCCATATTCCCAAATCGTTTACTTCCCTCCCACCATGCTCATGTTCTGCTGGGGACTAACGTGGATAGCAGGAAGACCAAGATCAATCTACTTACAAGCTCTCCTTGCTTTCATTATAGGGCATTGCTTATCCTTAAACCACCTCAGTCATCATCAAGGGTAACCAGCAAATCTATTGAGCCCCACACAGCCTTAAGGAAGACGACCCCTCAGAGACAGGAAATCAATGAAGCAATAATCGTGACAATTGTTTAAAAGGAAGAATTGGTCTTTCACAGCTTTCAAAGCCTTTCATTTCCCTTTTCTGTAGTGGATTTTCAAACTTCGCAGTCTTAGCTGCTGTTGGCTAGCTCATCACAGGGAAATCTATTTGAAAGCACTAAGTGCTCCAACTCGGTAGTATCCCAAAGCACATTAAGAAAAGATGACCAAGAATTGCAACAGAAGTATAACTCAAAGACTTTTATTGACTTTTCATGTTTAATGGTTATTATTCTGGCTCATGTTCAAGTAATCTTAATAACCACAGTTTATTTACAAAATTCAGCCTCATTCTTTCTCTTCCCGTGCCAACAAAATGCATTCATTCCCCGACAGCTGGTGTGATGCATCATCCAAGGACTTGTGTTGTTCGAAGGGCTGGAACCACATTGCGTTTGGTTCTATCTTATTTCCAGCGAGAGTTGGAACACTTGCCCCTGTTCTTTGGGGGAGAAAAAAAGGCTCACAAAAAACTCTTTGAAGCATAGTGTCAGAGGTATGTGCTCCCCTCGTCAAAGTATCACTTATAAAGCAATATCCCAGTAAATCACAGTGGCAACCACTGGCCAAGGGACAACCTTTGTACTAGAGACAGCTATACAAGGGGCCACCACTTGTACCCAAAGCCCCCACAGAATGTAATACACAATGTCACAACACCATTTGAGGGTGTCGATGTGCTCGGTGTTTCATTGTCACTGACGCCTTGAGATTCCCTTTGCATCTAATGCCACTGGGTGATTATGCTGGGGGTTGGAGGGAGCAGAGAACGGGGGCGATTTCCTGATGTTCTCCCAGCTCATTTTCAGTCCTGTGCTTTGCTGACAAATCACATGTAAGCGTCAGCCAAGCACCCACCACATCGCTGCGACCGAATTTCCCAAAAGCCCTTTCTGCGTTGTCTGGGCAGCCGCTCTTGGTCCAGGCGGTGAGTGGTGAGCAGGAACTCTGGGATGAGGCCCCAAGAGAGAGCTGGGGGCGGCCCAGCCTTCCTGCGGACTGCGCCTGTCTGGGGCCGCAGCTCCTCCTTCACCCCTGAAGTGTAATGAAATGTTCTCCCTCTTCTGGCTTTCTGTTTTAAGTAATTTTGACTTTCATTTCAGCAGGGTGGGTTGGGTTGGGTTTTTTTAAACAGTAAATCAATCAGTAAATTTTTGAAGCCCTTAAAGGAATTGTGTATAATTGTGGACTTCAACCCAAGTTGTGCTTGATGCCACCTTTTCAAACATTAACCCTCTCACACTCTCCACCACTGAATGGATTCCAGCTTAGAGGGACCCTCCAGTGGGTTGAGTCTGTAGTGCTCCTGAGAGGCAAAGGTGGTGACGTTTCACCTCACGTACTTTGGGCGCGTTGCTAGGGGAGGCTGTTCCTTGGGAAGGACAAACATGGAAAGGTGGAAGGTCAGCTTGGAGGGCATGTTTGGACAGAGGGGCGAACCCTCAGTGAGATGGATTGGTACAGTGGCGCAGCAATTTGGCCCACGTATATCAGGGATGGTAAGGGTGGCACAGCGTGGGACAGGGTCATGGTCTATGAGTCATCTTAGTTGTGGGAGGAAATTGCCCATCTTTCTCCCTCAGAGCAGCTGGTGGATTTGAACCACCAAAGATACAGCCTTTTGGTTAGCAATGCAACACATTAATGGGCCAAGACACCCATGCTGGGGAGGTGGGAGGGGATTATCACGTGTTGATCTAGGGAATAAGAGTAGAATCTCTGAGGAATTATTTTTTTAATGAATTTTATAGAATATTCTAACGAAAGTTTACAGAAAACTTTAATTTCCATTCATTCATTGTGGCACATTTTCCTCCCTACCACCCCCATGCTTCAGTTTACTTTTCTCTATAAACAGATTCTTTCATTTTTGCACAATTTCCTCTTTCCCCATACCAAGTCCATTTTGCTATACATCTTTTATTCTGAACTGTTGTTATGCAAATAATACCTAATCATATATTCCTTTTAAATATTTTTTCACTCATATGTTTCAGTGCTGTTTACATTATTTATCTGCTCTTTTCTTAGTTTCTCCCCAACCTCCATGTCAGTCTTTTTTGTAAAAGTGGCATTATGCAGTATTTGTCCTTTTGTGATTAAGATATTTCATTCAAAAGAATGTTCTCCAGGGTTACCCATTTTGTATAATATTTTATAAATTCCTTGTTTTTCACTGCTGTGTAGTACTCCATTGTGTGAACTTACCACAGCTTCTTTAACCATTCATTTGTTCATGGGCACTTGGATTGTTTTCATCTCTTCGCTGTTGTGAACAATGCATCAATAAGAACTTAAGTGTCCATATCTGTCTCTGAGCATTGCTCCATCAGGGCTTACCTGCCTAGTAGTTATGAAGCACTGAACTTGGAGAATTGAGTAAACAGCTAGAAAGAAGTTCAAGAGCTAAACACTGAGGTGGCGAAAGAGGGTACAGGGAGCCGGCACAACCACAAGGAAGAAATGTTTGATGACCATTTATCGAGCTTGGCAAATTCAGAAAAACATCGCAGTCATTCTGAGATGTCACTTCCTTGCAGCAGCCTTTTCCACTCTCATCCAGCCAGAAACGATCCCCTTTTCCTCTTGAGAAAGAGCTGTTTCAGGGTAGAAGCCATTGAAATTGTTTAGTGTCGAGCAGAGCTTTGGCCGAGGCACCACATAGATGTCAGCTTACACTAGAAATAGGGAAAGGAATGCAATTGTTCAACACAAAGGAAAGTTCTACAGTTAAAAGGCCATTTTAATCTATTTTCCACATAGGTAACTGGCTCAATTTTCTATACAGAATTAAAGGGTGTAGTTCCAGTAGGAAACACATTATTATAGAATGTTCAAATGCAAAATCATGCTTTGTTGAATTGAATGGAAAATGTAGGAACTCATGAGTATCTCACACAATTGGCATTATTAAAATTTTATGAACTCTGAGGCCTGTTTGGAATCCAGTGGTATACGACTTCCCAGCTGTGACTGTATAGACAGGACATGGAGAATTTGATTGCCCTGCAGGACCTTCTGTTATTACAATAAATGAAAGAGCCTAAAGATTCATTTGTTTTGGCTTTGTAAGTGATATTTGCACTTGGGTATTTTCCAAGAAGTAAGAAAAGGTAGGAGGTAGAGAACACTATTGAGGGAGGTTTTTTTAATGTTTTATTATCAAGAAAGAAGAAAGGAATTTGTCTTCAGTTAGTGTTGGTCCTGACATGTTTCTGGAGGATTCTCCTGGACTCCTGTGTAGTAGCAAGGCATGGTGGGAAGAAGTAGAGGTTTGCTCACAGTTTGCTCCTTGTGTGTAGAAAAACCATTGACTTTTGTGTAGATGCTCTTAGTACATAGAAAAACCATTGACTTTTGTATAGATTCCTTTTATGGTTCTAAAGAAGTCCCTTCTTATCTTCTAAAAACCTTCTTTCTTTTTAAATTCTGATTTAAATCTTCAAAGTATAGTGAACTTTCTTAAATGCCTTTCCTTCATCTTTTGTAATAATTGCATGTATTTTTGTCTATCATACTTGAAGTCAGCAATCTAAGGTTTACTTATCCTAATGTTCAATCTGTGTATATTCTTTTTTTGCATTTTCTTCAGACACACACACAGTGCCTATCATTCCTAAATAATAACGGTTGTGTTGTATTCTAACTTCTGTATCTTTTCATTTTTTTTCCTTGACACAATCTATTGACTAACTTCCAGTGCAATACTGAATAGACATGGTATTATCAGGCTGCATATTTTCTAATGTTCTGTGCAGGTTTTTAATTGGGACCTTTTCAGGAATGTGTTTTGGTTTTGGTTGGTTGGTTTATTCTATCTGCTTTTTTTCTTGAACTTTTTTACTGATATTTGAAGGCAAGTGCTAAAGAGCAGATTGATATTCCAGACCACCATTCATGCATATTTAAATTATCACAAAGTATTTTTAAAATAATCAGCTTTGATTGACATTACTGACTTCTGGCTTACCTGCAGTTTGCTCAGAGAACGTGCTCTTTATGAAGCCCACCTCTGACATTAGCTCGTGCTTACTTTGTGATCAATCATAATGTCAACAGTTATGTGAGTTTTACATATACCTGAAAATAGTGGATGGCATTTCATTTGTGGGGGCCACTCTTTTTTTATAAATCCATCAGGCCAATTTGTTTATCATAATTTTTATTTTTTATATACATCTATATCAATTTATTTTAGAGACACGATAATGGAAATATTTGTCGATTTTTGTTTCATTTATTTTGAAGCTCTATATAAGGAATACAAATTTAGATTGATTTTTTTTTTAATTCCAGAAAACTCAGAGGGTCTCACTTGTCTTTCTGCACATTCATTCTCCTCAATTTCCTCTTCTGGAACTCTTAAACCCTGGTCAAGGATCTTTACTCCATCACATTACCCGATGGTTGGACCACCATCTGACCCATTGACCACTGTTTTCCATCTTGCCCCACACTTAAGAGTAATTTCTGTTTCTGTCAACTGCATGCCCTTTAGTTTACTCACCTTCCTCCAGAGCCAAACAACCCCAACAGATAGCTGGGAAATGTGCTTCCCTTTTAGAAATAGGACAGGAATCTGTCTGGGACAGTGACATGAGTTGATTTACGATGAGTTGTGTTGAGCCCAGTCCTTGGGTCCTCCACAACATCTCGAGGGTGGTTTGCACAGAGTACTTGGATAATAAATGCCATAAATTTTTAAGCTAGGAGTTGGCTAACATATTTCTAATTCTGAAGTACTGCACACTGAGCTTGCATTACCTTTAAAATGGCTCAATTTTTGCTTATGCATATACTGCCTTTTTTTAGTGAAGCTTGTCAAAAGTTGATGATTGCATATGCGAAAAGTATGTTGGCTAGTCATTGCCAGTTTTGTGTTTGCATGAGCTGTGGCTTTTAGGACTGAGTCGAGAGACTTGTAACGACAAGGTTAGTACTTGGAACGCCTCAGGTGCTTCACGGGAGAGAGACCTGGCCATCGTCTGCGGATTACAGCAGACTAGAACACCTGTCAGGTTAGTGTTACTCTACCCCTCTTGTGGGATGTTGGCGAGGAAGGGAGGGTCTCTGGCCAGCACAAATCACCAAGCTCCAGATGAGTGCAAGCCTCCCAACAGCCTTTAATATGGGTAGAGAAAGCTCCCCTGTGTCTGGCTGTACCGGCTTGAGAAAGCTCACCACCTGGGAAGACGGCTGCTGCATCTCTTGAGCTCGGAGTGGTCCGCACCCTATCTGGTCTTCCTGTTTATAAGTGCAATGCAGATCCCAATAAAATTGAGCTGGATTGACTCTCTGATCTTCTCCCGGAGTGGTGTCTCTCCATGTGCTTACTCCCATCAAGGTGTCGCTGTAGCTTGCCAGTGAACAGACAGCGGCATACCACATAGGCTCACTTTTCCAAACATGCTGTCCTTCCTCCAGGGACTCGTCCTTTCTGGTAATATTTCCAAAATCTTCCTGGTAATATTTCCAAAATATGTGAAACAAAACCCGCCATCCTTGCTTCTGAGGAGCACCAGGCTCTATTTCTTCCACAATAATTCTGTTCAGTCTTCTGGCGGGCCATGGCATGGTCAGCATTCTCTAACACCATAATACAAAGGCATCAGTCCTTCTTCAGACTTCCTTACTGATTGTCCAACTTTTGCCTGCATATGAGGTGATTGAAATGACTGTGACCTAGGTCCGCCATACCTTAGTCCTCAATGTGACATCTTTACTTTTCAACATTTTAAAGAACTCTTTGAAAAAAGCACAAGTGTCCAGTGCAGTATGTTGTTGGATTCTGTGGCACACAGATCATGGATCCACATGAAAGAGAATCCTCGACAACTTCACTCCTTTCATTTGTCAGCATATTACTTATTGGCCCAGTTGTGAAGATTTTTTTGGGGAGTATTTTACTTTTTTTTTTTTAATTGAGATTTTAATGAAAGTTTATAGAGAACTTGGATTTCATTCATTCATTGTTGCACAGTTTCCTCTCTTCCCCCAGTTCACTTTTTTTATTTCATTGTTATACAGACACACCACCCACCCACCCCCATCCACTTTACTATGCATCTTTTATTCAAGACTCTTGTCATGCCAATAATACCTAATCATGTATTCCTTTTATACAGTTCTTTCCCTTGTCTGTTCAATGCCATGTAGATTATTCATCCCCTCCTTTCTTAGTTTTCCCCAACCCCCATGTCAGTCCTGTTTTATAACAGTGGCACTAAGCTGTATTTGTCTTTTTGTGATGGAGATATTTCACTCAGCATAATGTCCTCCATGGTCACTCATTTTGTATAATAGTTCATGAGTTCTTTGTTTTTCAGTGCTGCATAATATTCCATTGTTTGAATAGTCTACAGCTTCTCTATCCATTTGTTTGTTGAAGGGCACTCAGGTTGTTTCCAAGTCTTTGCTATTGTCAACAAAGCAGCAGTAAACATGGGTGTACAAATATCTGCTTGGGTGGCAGTTATGGTTCCTTTAGGGTATATTCCTAGTAGTGGAATTGCTGGGTCAAATAGTATTTCTATTTCCATCTTTTGAAAAAGTGCCATATTGCCTTCAATAGTGGTTTAACCATTTTACACTCCCACCAACGTGAATAAGGGGTCCAGTTTCTTAACAACCTCACCAGTATTTGTTGTTTGCTGCTCTATTGAATTTTGCTATTCATATTGGGGTGAGATGATATCTCATAGCTGTTTTTAGATTTTTTGTTTCCTTTATGTTGAGATATAATCCATGTTAAAGTCTACAGTCTTTGATCTTTATTAGTATGTGCTCCACGTCTTTGCTTTTAGCAAACAAGCTTGTGTCATTTGCATATCACAGGTTGTTAGTGAGTCTTCCTCCAATCCTGATGCTGCATTCTTCATATAGGCCGTCTTTTCGGATTCTTTGCTCAGCATACAGAGTGGGAAGAATGACAAATAAATACAACCCTGACGGACACCTATCCTGATTTTAAACCACCTAGCACAACCCTGTTCTCTATTGTTGTTGTTATTATTATTATTATAGTTTATTTACAAAATTCTAATACATTGTTTTTCAGACCAGATTCTTCCAATTTTACACACACACACACACACACACACACACACACACACACACATTCTCCTTTATAAACCTCGTCTTCTCAGGCTCCTTGACTTCCTCCTCATTTTCAACTGTCTCCTTATTGTAGATCACCGGTTTTTCTGATTTCTAGCCCCCACCAGTTCCCGTTTTGTATTTTCTCTTCTTCAGGAATATCATCCATTCTCGTTGACTCTGACTCCATTTTTTGCAACAATTCCAAATTCCTATTTCCAGGGAAAGTCCTGTATTTATGCCTGGGTGCCCCTCCACCTGACGCTTCATGCTCAGAGTCTGAAACCAAAGTGTGTAGGTTTTACAGTCGAGCTGACAGTTGGTGTTCAGCATCATGGCATCTTTTGGACAGAAAGCTGATTGAGTCACAGAGTTAGTGTTAACCTTACACACACTCGCAGTGGCAGTAGAACACTATGGTTAGAGACCTCAGACACACTCCCAGTGGCAGTAGAACACTATGGTTAGAGACCTCAGACACACTCGCAGTGGCAGTAGGACTCTGTAGGGAGAGACCTCAGACACACTCGCAGTGGCTGTAGGACACTCTGGTAAGAGACCTCAGACACACTCGCAGTGGCAGTAGAACGCTATGGTTAGAGACCTCAGACATACTCGCAGTGGCAGTAGGACTCTGTAGGGAGAGACCTCAGAAACACTCACAGTGGCAATAGGATGCTGTGGTGAGAGACATGTCTCTGCCCTCTTCTAGAATGCTTGCTCTGCCAGCATGATGAAAATGGTGCTGATGGGAGTAGAATATCAGACAATAAAGACCAGAACTTTAAATTAGATCATTGTTTAGGAAGGTGAACTTTGGAAGTGGTATACTCCGTAGACTTTATGAAAAGAAAGATGAGGTGAGAGAAAATATGGGAATATTGGGCACCAGAACAAAGTGGGAAGGTAGGCAGGACTCTGTCAACAGGGTGAACGCAGAAGGGAAAGGCCAGAGTTATTAGAGAAAAGCCTCCACCAGTTGTATCTAGAGCTGGTATGACAGTCACAATGAGACCATCACACCCACACTTAGCTGAAGTGTGGCCCTAACTCCTACAGAGAAGCTAGAGGTGGGCCTTCCACGAAAGAGACCAGGTTAGCGTCCTCACAGAGCATCTCATGCAGAGCCATCACCTTCTGCCTGTGGAGACGTGTGTGTTACAGGAAGGCTGGGTGGGCTTCCGCTGAGCTGTCAGCTAAGCTGGACGAGGAGGAATGACCATGACGACAATCTGCTTCCAGCAATCAGTGAGAGAAGGCTGTGGGTCACAGCGTCCAGTGAGCAGCTGAGCGTGGGGTGCCATGGGACGGGGTGGCATTTCCTTCTCTTGTGCTCAGGGGACCCGCTCCCCAGCAGCTAACACTGAGTCCTGCAGTGAATCTGTAACACTGAGATGTGAAAATAGAACCCACTCCTATTTCGACAGAAATAAAGAGAAAAGAAGCTTGTATCACTCCATCCTAGGAGGGAAAGGAAGTCTTCGAGCTTCTTCGTGTTGTTGTCGGAGAGCGCTTTTCTGCCTCTTGCTCGGTGTAATCCCAGGAATGCAGCTCCCCAAAGCCACATGCAGCCAGGTGCTGCTGGAGCTTTATCTGCCTTCTCTGCCCTTGTGGTTATGAATTATACAGAGTTTAGTGCTTAACTACAAACAGAGGATTTTCCAGGTGGGAGATCTGAGGTATGAGAAGAAATATGCTGAAATATGATTCACAGGGGTAATATGGTCTCTTGGATGTGGGTAGAAAGTTCCTGACTTTGAGCCGAAGACTTAAGTTATATATTGAAGAGCTCAGCAAATCTGGAGGGCCGTGGGGATTGTCACAGCACAAGGCAGAGATTTTAGAGGGGAACTAGGGGGGTGAGATGTTTACAAGCTAGCAGCAAAATGAAAAATTTTAAACTGGCTCTACCACCACCTCATAGTTTATTGCAATAGGAAGACTCCCCTAGTAGTGTGGAAGGGCAGGGTGGCTTCTCAGAGACACCTCCCTGCATGGGGCGAGACGCTGGCTTCCATGGTTCTGTGACGATCCTCTCCTGGGCATTCTCTTTTTCATAGCTATGCAAGAAAAGTTTACCCTGAACATACAAATATTACACCCCGATCCTCACCATGCTTCTCTTTTTAATCTAACCAAATGTGAGAAATTAAAAATATACCTGTACCTTAAAATTAGTGGTCACCCTGAAAGAATTGTCACCCCGTTCACCTATAAGGGACCTTCTCGCAGACGTTTGCGTGTGAAAGAGTCGGAACGTTTTCTACAAACTCCTATACTCATGCAGAGTTACAGAAAGGTGGGGATGCAGGGTTTTGTTCTTTCCTTTGGGAGGGGATAGAGCTTTCTAGAACATCCTTACAGGGCCACAGTCTCACTCCCAAACAGATGATTACTAACCAATAAAATGTCCCGTTGCCCCGCCCCCTGCCCTGAAGCTGTGGGTCCATCCTGCCGTTCACTGAGCTCCCACATTTTGCTCCCTGGACGTTTTCCCAAGCTTGTTCAGCCATTAGCCTTCTGGACTTCTGGGTTTAAGTACTGTCAGATCAGATTTAAATCATGTGTTAAGGCTTGGTGGGTCCATCATTGTCCTCAGTTTAAGACGCATTATAGAGGTCACGACATCGCTACAAAGAAGGTGACACTAATCCCTCACATTATAAAGGGAACACTGTGGTGTGCATTACGGTGAAGGCCCCAGCCCAGCAGCACCGGGACCCGGATATTGGACAGCGTGCTCCTTGCCTCTGCCCGGGCTCATGCTTCCAGACGGGGCCGGAACAAAACCACATGTAAACTATTTTCCTACTTCTCCTCTGACTTCGCATTAAATTTCACTTCAGCCAGATGCCATTGTTTAAACAATATCCTGAAGGATCCAAAGAGAAGAAATTACTCATCACGTTTTATTCGTGTAAGATCTGAAAGAAAGGGGGAGGGGGAGGTACAGAGAAACACAAGAACTTTGAATGTGCCTTGACTGACTACAGTACTCTGGGGAGGGGACCCCAAACCTTCACTCCTTCATTCCAGAGAGCTCAGCAGTGATGTGCTCATCTTTACTTACCAACTGAACACCCCCACTATTTGTTGTTACTGTTTTTAGGTGCTGTCGAGTTGTAGAGGACTCATCGCGACCCTATGAACACAAGACCCGAGCACTGTTCATAGGGTTTCTGGAGGCAAGCCATTTCGGAAGTGGATGCCGCTCCTGCTTCCGAGCTTGTTTTAATCGGGGAGCTCCACCAAACACTGCCCACTATAATGGGTGACCATTATCACATTTGACACATCAGTGTCACAGTGTTCAGCATCACAGCAACCATGAGTTAACCTCTGTACAGCAATGCACAGACCCGTGCTATACCACCTAGAAGAATGTCTGACAAAAAAAAAACAAACACAATTTGAACCAGGCCTGATTGGTAAAGATGGAGGCAAACCGTGGTAGTTTCTCTTGTAAAGCAGTTTGGTGGTATTCCCAGGAGATACAACAGGCCCTGCTTGAAAATGGCTCCTTCCTTTCATTTACTTATTTTATTGATTTGTACCTTGTTCTCTGCAGTTATTACTTTGATGACCTTCATAGATTAAGACACACAGCCCAAAGGAGAAGAATGAAGCCCCATGACTTGATATTAAGTTAGCCCTTTGGCTTTCCCTAGGAACCCCATGCTTCCCCTGGCCAGGTGCCATCGGGTTCTGAGTCCCACCGGGACCAGCCATTGGCAAGTTATCGGCAGAACTGGCTGCTGGGGCCCCAGGTGATAAGGGTGGAGGTGGTGTGGGAAAGGCCTCCACACAGCATGCCAGCAGAGGCCAGTAAAAGTTTGGCCAGGACTGAAGAAGATCCCCTGTGGTTAAAAAGCATGAATCTGTCATTAACCGTATCAGAACAATTGTGACTTCACTTTGTCCAGCAACATAATGCAGCCTAAACCCACTGTAGTCACGTTGATAGCAACATAATGCAGCCTAAACCCACTGTAGTCACGTTGATTCTGACGAGGGGACAGCACAGGACAGGGTAGAATTGCCCCATGGAATCTCCAGGGTTGTAGTCTGTACAGAATCCACCTCGGCTGCTTTCTCACCCAGTGACTGGTGGAGTCAAACCAACAACCTTTTGGCTGCCAGCTCAGCACTTTGACTACCACATGGGTGGCTGGAAATAACCAGACCTACAGTTTGGCTTGGAAGAAACCTGCAGAAAGTTGAACCGTGTATGATTTGAGTGCCTAGGGTTCCGGTTAAGTAAAAAAGAGAATCCGTAAAGAACTAACTCATTAATTTAGAAAAGAGGAGACTTTGGCCGTAGATGCAGTACAGAGAAGGAGATAGGGAAGGACAAAGAGTCAAAATGTCATCCTTTGAGAGCTGGGAGTTGGTTTGGGAAGAAGGCGGCTGTCAGTACAGGAAACGGCCTGGTCTAAAGGGAGGGTTTCAGCGTGGCATTAATCAGGCGGCCACGCTCATACCGCTGGGCTCGTCCTTGAGCCAAGCCATGGAGTGCAGAATTGAGGAGCCTGGCAAGGAATGGGGGCTCCACTCAAATAATTGATTGGAAATAAGTGGTGTAAAATCAAACTAGAATGAACAATAGGAATTTTTTTTTTCCATCTGTGTAATTGTAAAGCAGTATTGACTTCAGAAAACTCCACTGCCATCAAGCTGATCCCGGCTTATAGCCACTCAATCGGGCAACAAAGTGTTGAACCGCCATGACACTGGGGGCCCTTCCAGAAGCTCAAATTACGTGGCCCCAAATTAGTTTTCCTCTCTGCACGTTTAATCTGATTCCTGAGAGCTGGCTGTGATCTTTTCAAATCATACCCCTCACGGTTGCAAGATGTTGATGTGTTGATTCATAGCGACCTTATGCCCAACAGCTCTGAACCCCAACCTATCCTGAGCCAATTGCATTGTCTCCAACACACCTACCGCTATTACCCCAGTCACTGAATCAACCCATCTCATCCAAGGTGTTCCTGTCTTCCATTGTCCCTCTACCCTTCCAAGCTTGATGTTCTTTTCGAAGGACTGGTCCCGCCTGGCAACATATCCAAAGTATGTGACATGGAGCTTCAAAATCCTTGCCTCCAAGGAGCAATTTGGCTTCACCCTCTCCAGGACAGAACTGTTTGTTCTCTTAGCAGTCCATACTAAGTTCAGTGCTCTTCTCTAGCACCACAACTCAAAGACATCAATTCTGTGTTACCAGCTTCCAGTTATCAGAAAAGGAAAAGTTCTGTCCCACAATAGCTTCACGTCTCATTCATTAGCCCTGAACTCTGAATGTCAGCAAGGATCTAGCATGGTTGCTGTTGTCAGGGGTTCTTGAGACAACTTCAACACCTAGAAACCGTGTGTACAAGAGATCAAAACCTTGGCGGATCCTTCTCCCTTTGTGCCTGAGCCATTGTTGTGCTCACTGCATCAGCTTGTCTCACTGAGAGCCTGCCTTTTCTTCTCAGATTCTCACCTGTGCAAGCACGATGTCCCCTTCCAAGGACTGGCCCCTCCTGGCAACATGCCCAGACTATCAAGTCTCACCATCTATGCCTCTAGGGAGCACCCTGAATGCACTACTCCTAAAACAGATTTGTTTGTTCTTTTGACTGTCCGTGGTATACTCTTTATTCTGGACTCTTCTCCATTGCCACAATTCAAAGACAATTCTTCTGCAGCCTTTATTATTCATTGTCCAACTCCAGCTTTCACAAGCATGTGAGGCAATTGAAAATGCCATGCTTTGGGTCAGGCAAACCTTCCTCCTTAATCTGACTTCAAAGTGCATTTTCTTTTTTTTTCTTAAAAATTAATTTTTTACTTTGTATAATGTATATGTATTATGTTTGCATACAAAATCATATACATTGAGTTTCATTTATATACATTGTATTTTACACATTGCTTCATTCACATTGTTTCATATAATCATCCCCATATATTGTGTCTTTTTTTAATTAAGATTTTAATGAAAGTTTATAAAGAATTTGGTTTTCCTCCCCCCCCCCCCGATCGCTTTTTTCCGGGGGGGGTCTTTCATTGTTCTACAGCCCCCTCCCCGCCACACACACACACACACACACACCACACACGTCCACTTTACTGTGCAGCTCTTACTCTGGACTCTTGTCATGCCAATAATACTGAATCATATACTCCTTTTATACAGTTCTCTCCCTTGTCGGTTTCAGTGCCATGTAGATTATTTATCCCCTCTTTTCTTAGTTTCCCCCTAACCCCCATGTCAGTCCTGTTTTACAACATTGGCATTATGCTGTGTGTGACTGAGATATTTCACTCAACATAATGTCCTTCACGGTCACCCATTTTGTAGAATCATTCTTTAATTCCTTGCTTTTCAGTGCAGCATAGTATTCCATTGTGTGACTATACCACAGCTTCAGAGGACCTTGACAGCAGATTTGCCCAGTGCAGTATGTCTTGATTTCCTGACTGCTGCCTCCACGGTCATTGAGATTGTGAATCTAAGCAAAAGCAAGTCTTTCACAGTGTGATTCTTTCCTCCATTTGTCATGAAGTTGCACTATTAGTTCAGTGGTGAAGAATTTTGTCTTGATTTTGAAGTGTGTCCCTACTGAAGGCTTTGACCTTCCTCAGTCTGTGCTCCACTTTCTGTAAGAAAAGTTGTATCATGGGCATAACACAGGTTGTTGATGAGTCTTCTTCATCCAATCCTGATGCCACATTCTTTTTCATATAGTCCAACTTCTCAGATTGCTCAGCGTGCAGGTTGAATAGGTATGGAGAAAGGCTATAACTCTGATGCACACCTTTCTTAATTTTAAACCATGCAGTGTTCTTGGTTCTGTTTGGTCAACTGCTTCTTCTTGGTCTATGTATAAGTTTCACATAAGAACAATTATGAATAGGTATGATAAAAAGGTACAAAAAATACCTAACTCTCCTGATTTTAAACCATGTGGTATCCCTTGTTCTTTCTGAAAGACATGTACAAATTCACGAACACAGTTCGTGTTCTGAGATTCCCACTCTTCTCAATGTTATACATAGTTACTATGATCCATAATGTCAAATCCCTTTGTCTGTTGTTGTTATGTGCCGTCAAGTTACCTGTGACTCATAGTGATCCTATATATACAATAGCTCTGCCTTGTCCCGAGCCAGTCTCACTGACTCCGACACACCTACCCTCATTGATCCAGTTACTGTATCAGTCCATCTCATCTGGGGTCTTCTCTCCTGCACTGTCACTCCACCCTTCTGAGCATGATGTCGTTCTCCAAGGACTGGTCCCTCCTGGCCACATGCCCAAGTATGTGAGATGGAGCTTCAAAATCCTGGCCTCCAAGGAGAAACTTGGTTTCACCCTCTCTAAGACAGGCCTGTTTGTTTTCTGGGTGGTCCGTGGTGTGTTCAAGACTCTTTAGTACCACAACTCAAAGGCACTGATTTTTCTTCTATTATCCTTAGTTATTGTCCTGCTCTCTGATGCATAGCAAGTAATTGTGAAGACCACGGACTGGATCAGGTGCACCTTAGTCTCTAGACTGACATTATTTCTTCTCAGTACTCTGGAAAGGTCCCTGACAGCAAATTTACTTAATGCAATTCACCTTTTTATTTCCTAACTGCTGGTGCCACAAGTGTTGATTGTAGAGCCGAGAAAGCTGTAACTGTTAACAACCTCAACCTCTTCTCCATCCATCATGGTGCTGCCAGTTGACCCGGTGGTGAGAATCTTTGTCTTCTTGATGTTGCACTTTAAAACATCCATCTGGTGTTCAAGATCCATCTGATATCAGCAACAACATCCCTCATTCTATGACTTCTTTGGAATCAAGTTTGAGTTTCTGGAAGTTCCCTGTGAATGTAACTGCTCCAAAATTTTTTTTAATCATCTTCAGTAAGGTTTTTACTTGTATGTGATAGTGATGATATTATTTTATAATTTCCACATTCTGCTGGATCACTTTTTTCTAGAATGGGAACAAATATGAATCCCTTCCATTTGTTTGGCCAAGCATTCCATATTTCTTAGCACAGACAGGTGAGCACATCTAGGGCTGCATCTGTTTGCTGAGACACCTTAGTTGATATTGTGCCATTCCTGGAGCCTAATTCCCCCCCCCCCAGAGCCTTCAATGCAGTTCAGTCATCTTCCTTTAGTAATATGGGCTCTCAGTCATATGCTACTTTCTAAAACGGTTCCTTGTACCAATTTCTTTGGGTACAGTTACTCAGTGTATTTCTTCTACTGTCTTTTAATGCTTCCGGAATCATTCAATATTTTGTCCATAGAATCCGTCAGTATTTAATTTCAGATCTTAAATATATTCTTCACTCCTTTCAACTTGAGAAATGCTGAGCATGATGTTCCCTTTTGGTTTTCTAACTCCATGGTTTTATACATTTTACTCTAATACTTCTCTTTATCTTCTGGACAAATGTCTCTTCTGGCATTTGTCTTTATATTCTCTGTTTCTGTCATGACCTGTTGCATTCTTCATGGTTGAAGTCCTTGATGTTCAACAACTTTTTTGCTCTTCTCATGTTAATGCATCAAATCTTGAGACGGTTTGGGTTTTTTTTCATTCATATGGAATAAACTGAAGGTTATATTTTTGGCCCTCATGAACTTGTTTTAATTGTCTTCACCTTTAGTTTGAACTTGCATTTGACCAATTGATGATCTGTGCTATGAGCAACCCCTGGCTACTGATAGGAGCTTTTCTGCTCTTTCCACAGATGTAGTCACTTTGATTTCTGTATTCCAATGGGCAAGATCCGTGTACACAGTCCTTCTAAAGTGTGTTTCTATTAAAAGGCTCAGGCCTCGTTTCTGTCACCACAGACCTATTTTCCAACATCAATCTTTCTTTGTTTCTAGGTTTAGCATTCCAGTCATCAGTTATTATTAATGTATTTTGATTGCATGTTTGATCAATGTCAGCCTGCAGAGGTCCATAGCACTAATATGTGAATAGATTATTTAACAGGTGTTCTTTGTATGCATGTGGATGCTATCCTAACACTGACAGTCCTGTTCTTCAGGATATTCCACCATTTGTCCGTGAGTTTTCCACATGGTGGGGGCTTGTGTATAGCCGTGATGGTGGAAGCTATGGCACTGTTATTTCAAATACCAGCAGGGTCTCCCAAAGTGGACAGATTTCAGTGGCGCTTCCAGACCAAGACAAGCTAGTGAGCAAGACTGGTCACTCGCTTCTAAAATAATGGGCTCTGGAAAAGGCTATGAGTAGCAGCATAACATTGTTGAATGTCATGCCAGAAGATGAGGCCCTCTAGTTGGAAGGCACTCAGGACACAGTTAGGCGAGAGCTGCCATCTCACAGTAGAATCTGCCTTAATGACTCAGACAGAGTAAAGCTTTCACCCAGTGAAGGACCTTCATTTGTTGATGTGGCATGACTCAAAATGAGAAACAGCTGTAAACATCCACTTACAAGTAGAACATGGAAATGTACAAAGTATGAACCTAGGAAAATTAGAAGTTGTCAAATATAGAACCCATAAAGATCAATATCCTAAGCGTTACTGAGCCGAAGCAAACTGGTATTGGCCATTTTGAATCAAATTATAATTTTATCGTCTATGCCAGGAATGACAATCCACTTCCTAAACCACATGCTTCTGGAAACTCTATGAACTTGGTGATAGGACAACAGTTATGGAAAAGCATTAGGTCTTTTGTTCATAGAGTCGCTAAGAGTCGCGCTTGACTCGACGGCAATCAACAAACACGGGCAGGAATGACAACTTGAAGAATGGAATCCCATTCCTCATCAAAGAGAACATTTCAAGATCTTTCCTGAAAACTTAAGGTGGTAGGCAAGGGGGAAAGGCAGATGGTGACCATTCATATAAGGAAGGTAAACACTAAGACAAGCCTTCCCTGGATCCAGAGGCCAAGGGACAGTAAATCTACAATAGTAAGAGAAACCCAGCAATCTCACTGCAGCAGGGGTACTTCCTATGTTTTATGTGCATTGTCTCTGCAATTTGGTCAGTATGGATTTGCAAATGATAAGAAGGCCAAGTGACACCGGTAAAAAATTCAGTAGTGTACAAATTAAAGTCATTAAAATTGAGATGTGTATCAATGAAGACATTGAGTCCTTAGCACTATAAGCAAGATTGGAACAAAACTGTGCTGCAAACCTTGACATTGTCCTGGGCGCTGCCTTCTCCACCAAGAATCATATTATTTCTACCTCCATAATGTTGTCATTGTTACATACCTTTGAGTCAGAACAGACTCAACTCCTAACTGACCCTCTGGTGGGTTCTCAGAGACAGTAAAGAGCACAGGAGTAGAATGCCCATCTTTCTTCTGTAGAGCATCTGGAGAATGTGAACCATGTATCTTTGGGTGGCAGCCCAGCTCCTACACACCAAGTTACCTCCATAATATTTGGTTCTGTACATCATCTTCACTGTCCCCTGCTGCCATTTTTTTTTTCATTTCCAGTCACCTCTTGTTTCATTAAACGGTCTTATCCTGCCTGGTCTCCCTGCATGTCTCCTGTGAGCAATACTCTTAAAACACCACCTTCATTCTTGTTTTTACAAAAGTCCAGAGTGAAGGCTGCATAGTGGAGTAGACTTGGGGGGAGCGGTTGCATAACAATGAAAGAGTTTTTCTTTTCAAGGAGAAGAGTGAATTGGGAGGGAGGGAGTGGGCAGGGAGAAAAGTGCAACAATGAATGATTAGAAACCTAAGTCTCTGTAAACTTCCTTTAAAATTAATTAAAAAAATTAAATTAAATAAAAACACCACACCACTTTGTTATTACCCTGCTCAAGCAAATGACTGGCTCTCAAGTACTGAATTGTTTAATCAAAGAGCCTATGAAAGAATAACTATCAAAGTGAGGGAGGTAGAGCAGAACTTCAAATTTTTATGGAATCCAGACTTTCTGGAGCCATTAAATCTGGATATGACACTGTTTCACCCCCAAGAAAATAAATTCTGTTTCCCTAAGGGAATGTTTAAGCCTTAACCTAAAAGTAAAGTCCCCCTTTAAACTAAAGAAAAGTCTGGCTTACTTAGAAAATAATATCTGCTTTGAACATTGTACTCTTTTCAAGAATATGCACATGGACTCAAATTGACAACAGCAACCTGAAAGGTTAGGTAAGGAACTTAATGGACAGTGAATTTGTGTTGATGGTGGCTGAACAATGCAGGAAAGCATACTGAGAAAAATGGCATGACTTGAAGAATGTACCCCGTGACGCTGAATTGTCCGTGTAGAAATTGTTGAAATGATGCTTATTTTGTTGAATATGTCTTCACACAGAAAAGCACTGGCTGCTAATCACTTATCAGACTTCTCTATCTGGCTTTGGACTCTCTCTGTGACGTGGATGGACTTTCCAGTATTATTCCTAAGCACTGCCCAGCAGTTCTGACCAGGCCCTTGGCTCCAGTACTAGCCACAGGCACTTTGTGCCTGGCCCAGGCCATCCCAAACAATTCTGTCCCACAAAGAGCTTGTCTCTACCCCAAACTTTCATTAAACGCAGTTTTCTCATGGCTGGAGGTATAAATGTTCTGCGGTTAATTTTGTTTCTCAGTAAAACCGCAAATTCTTTGAAGACAAACTTTAATAATTCTTTGTATCCCCCACAGCGTGTAGACTAACTGTTGTTAGTGGCCCTCTTGTCAGTTTGACTCACAGTGACCCCATGCAGAGTGGAGCTGCTCCTGGGGGGGTTCAGGGCTGTGACCCTTTGGAAACAGATTGCTAGACCCATCTTTTGAGGTATCTCTTTATTGATTAGTGGTGGCGTATTTAACCGTTTGAATCACTCAGGGACTTGTAGACTGACTGTTGTAACTAACCCACAGCTGACCTTTCTGTGGGTTTTCAGAGACAATTTAATCACTTCGGAAGAGATTGCCCTTCTTTCTTCTGCCAAGCAGCTGGTGGATTCAAACCACATACCTTTGGTTTGCCAGTGCAACTCCTTACCACTAGGCCATGAGAGCTCCCTGTAGATTGACTAGGACTAATCCTAATTAGTAGAATGACTAGGACTAATCCGATATTAGGGATTCAGTATATGCTCCAGTGCTGAAGGAAAGGTGAAGAGGGGAACCTGGAGTGAAATGGATGTCTGTGATTCTGTGCATGCTATATGGGTGGGCAGGTGGCATCTCTGCTCATCTCAGCAGTGTCTCACCTAGACTCTCACCAATCCCTACCAACCCATTGGCTTGTTGTTCTTGGGTGTTGTCAAAAATGACTCATAGCAACTGCATGAACAACAGATCTGAACTCTGTCCTGTCCTGTGCCATCCTCAGTTTCTGACTCACTCAGGCCGATTGCTGCAATCACTGTGTCAGTCCATCTGATTGAAGATTTTCCTTTCCTACGCTGTCCCACCACCCTTCCAAGCATGATGTCCCTCTCCAAGGAGTAACCTCTCCTAGCAATGGGCTCAAAGTATGTGAGATGAAGTTCTATCGTTGCTGGCCCTAAGAAGCACTCTGGTTGCACTTTCTCCAAGACATATCTGTTTGTTGTTTTGGCAGTCCATGGGGTATTCAGTACTCTTCTGGAGCACTGTAGTTCAAAAGCATCAATTCTTCTTTTGTCATCTTTTTAAATAGTCTAGCTCTCAGATACATAGCAAGTGACTGAAAAGACCATGGTCTAAATCAGATGCACCTTAGTCCTTAAACTGACATCATTGCTCCTCAATAATTTGGTGAGATCCCTGCCTGCAGACTTTCCTAGTGCAGTATGTCTCCTGATTTCCTGACTATTGGTACCAACTATATTGATTGTGGATCCAAGTAGGATAAAGTCACTGACAGTTTAAATCTTTTCTCCATCTATCCTGATGTTACTTATCAGTCCAGTGGAGAAGACTTTGAGATGCAATCCATAGTGAAAGCTGCAGTGTTTAACCTTTCCTTTGGCTTGGGATCATTTAAATCAGGAAGCAAATGGTTCTCCAGAAATACTAAGATAGTCTTGTAAAACCTCTCTGTGTTTAAGTTGAACACTGAATAAGGAAGACCCAAAAATAATTGTGTTGGGGAAAAAAATTATTGACTATTCTACAACTACCAGAAGAATAAACAAAAGTATGTTAGAGGAAGTGCAACCAGAGTGCTCCTTAAAGGCGAAACTTCGTCACGCATACTTTGGGCTCGTTGTCAGGAAGGTCTAGTCGTGCTGGGAAAGCTAGAGAGGAAGGCCTTCACTGAGTTGGATTGACTCAGCAGGCGTGCTCTCAGTGGGCCAGAGGATGGCACTGGACAGGTCAGGAGTTGTGGGTGAGACTGAGGATGGCACAGGATGGCAGGAGGGGAGAGTGAGAATGGGACAGGTCAGGACAGTGAGAGGAGGGGAGAGTGAGAATGGGACAGGACAGTACAGGTCGAGGTTAATAGGGGAGAGTGAGGATGGCACAGGACAGGTCAAGGTTAGCGGGTGAGGTTCTATTGTGCACAAGGTCTTAATCAACTTGACGGCATCTAACAACAACAAGTGCCTAAAATAGCCATTCTTTTCTAACCGGTTGCCGTTAAGTAGTAGAACTTGCCCCATGAGTTCCCGTGGCTGATTTGGGGGAGGTAGATCACCAGGTCTTTCTGAAGTGCCTCTAGGTGAATTCAAACCTCCCACCTTTTTCTTAGCAGCCCTGCACATGAATTATTTGAACCACACAGGGCTCCCGTTTGCACACCTTGAACCTGATTTTTACTACACTTTGTACATCCTTTTCTCTCTGAGATTTCTTGAAATGACCCTCTGAGATCCAGAAAAGAGAGCTATGCCTTGTGTACTCTAAAATTTTAAAATAACAGAAGAACCGTTCGGAAAATTCCTATCCTGTCACATAGCTTCGCTTTGTAAGACATTTAAAAAGCATTCATGTGTCATAGCTGTTAACCAAAAGGTCAGTGGTTCAAAGCCACCATCTGCTCACATGATAGGAAGTCTCTTCGCATAAAGATTTACAACCTCAGAAACGTGACGGAGGTGTGCTATTGCATTGGGATCAACCCCACAGCAGTGAGGATTCCATAACTGAAAATTTAGCTAGCCCGAAGTATATTAGCCTGTGTTTGCAGTACTACAGTTCTTCCATTCCCAGGGTCGCTGGCATACCGGAGACCATGCACACCACTTCTCTGCAGGCTCTTGGACTCACTGAGCTTAGCATTAAGAATCTTGCTACAACCAGGAGGCAAGATTAATTAAACTCAACAAAGAAGGCAAGTAGGGGACAGTTTTCTCAAAGCCAAAAAACAAAGTTAGCATAATGCATGATAAAATAGCATTCTTATCTTCCAAATCTCAGTCTTTCTGCTGCCAACATCAGCTGCAGACACATGAGAGGGAATAGAATTGCTAAGGAGTTCCAAGGTACGAAGCCAGGCACCCAAGCATCGGGGAAAGATCTTCCTGATAGTCAACTCCTGTGGATCGGAGCTGTTGTACACAGGGTCTCTGCATCGTAAGTGGCTGGACTGCACATAACAGCATAGCTAGAAATAAAGAAAACACGCCCTCCATCTGCCCAGCTAATAAAGAAACACACCCGTTCGGTAGACTTTCAGATCAGTGAGATAGTTGGAATCTTTGCCAGTAACCCTGAAGAGCGACCTTCGTCACAACAGCAGGACACAATGTCTGGACATTATTTTCCGATTTTTAAACCCTGTATTTTCACTGCTGTTGAAGAAAAGAGAAGGCTCCCCCACGAGTATCGCTCGGCCCTTCAGCCTCCAGTGGCTGTTTAGACAGTTGTTGGGGTTTTTTTCCTTGTCTTTTTTGCTCTCTGCCATGAATTCTTTTCAGACTCCATCATAATGTGCTGCTAGACTTCCGTGCATTTTTAATATTAAAGAAATGCCTTCAACGGAAAGAACAAAATTCTGTTGCTCTTCAGCCAACCTCTGTTGGTTTGATATGTTTTTAAAAAAGATCCAGGCAACAATTTCCTAAAGAAGGCACAGAGGTGTTCCTGGAGGAGCGTGCCAGCAAGGAGTGATACACAAAGGCGAGGAAGGGAGCCCGTTACCCCGCCGCATGGGCGCTGCCCAGCCTCCGCGCGGCCCCCGGTGGCTGCCTCGGTTTTGTCTGAGTCTGGCAGAGGCTGTGCTTCTTTCTGAAAGAGACTTTCATGCAACTGTTTCCTATAGAAATGCTCCTCTCTGATGTGCCTCTGTGGGCCGAACCAACTTGGTATTCCTCAGCACCGCACTTGATTTGTGAAAACGTAGACCCCAGTCTCCCATTTAGGAGTGAACGTGGACCACTGTCGCCACCAACCCCTCACCTAGAGCTGGTGTCATCACCTACAGTGAGTCCAGATGTATGTGGCCAGGTATGTTCCGCTCCCTGCAACTCCCAACTGGCAGGCGAGGCTGCTGAAAAATCCATGTATGTTAGCCAGCGTTCCACAGAACATCAGAGAAATCGTGATTTGATCTTCCTTGCTTTTTAAACAGCATTGATTTCGTGCAAACTACAGAACCCATCATCAGGGAACTCACAGACTAGCAGGGGAAAGTGATGTGTAAATAAATAATCACATGATGGGATAAGTGACAGAGAGTCGGGGGCCAGGAAGAAGACCTGGGCAGGGGTCCTCACTTTGGGACAAATTGCCTGTGCAACTGTGGATGAGACAGTTATTGTTACAGGCCGTCAAGTTTGAACAGACTCATAACTGACCCTCTAGCAGGTTTTTCAAGGCTGTAAGTTACAGAGGAAGAAATTGCCTGTCTTTCTCCCAGGGGACAGCTGATGGATTCAAACCATCTCCCTTTGGGTTGGTAAGACAGTTCCTTACCACTAGGCCAGCAGAGCTGCCTGTGGATAAGATAGTAACATCTCTCAACCTGTTTCTCTGTGTAGGAATTAGCCACCTAGGGTTCATGGGGAAAGTAAATGAAATAATATAAGCAGAAAGGTGCATATGGTGCCAGTCATAGTCGGCACTCAGTGAGTGGACCGTTGATGGTGGTGGTGACAGTGACCATCTTCAGTTACAGGGATAAGTGTTAAAAACACAAAGGCACCTTGGCTTCATTGAAGAGAGGGCGCTTCGTTCTGCCGGCAGGCTGAGGGAAGGAGTCCTGGAGAAGGTGTCTGGAAGGAGCAGGTTCCTTCTACTTCAGGAGGGGCATCAGAGGGGCTAAGACATGAGTCACAGGACGAGGTGGGGCTGCTGGGGGTGGGGCAGGGAAGTGGCGTGTGCCAGCCCAAGGACCGCGAAGGTTAGGCTTACATCAGATGAGAAGGTTCTTAGATGATCTGTGCCGAGGAGCTGGTCTTTAATCTGCAGGTAAAAGACATCATTGAAGTTTTTAATGTGGGGATTAGGCAATGAAATGATCAGATCTGTATTTTAGAAAAATTGGCAGCAAAGTGGAGAATCAACTGAAGGGAGTAAAATATAGTAGGTCGGCTACTTTAGGAGGTTTCAAGTTACGAAAGTCATAATATATTTCTAGTCTCCAATCAGAAACCTAGAGTTTTCCATTGTCTTTAGAATAAAGCCCAGGCCCATTGGCAAGATCTGATCAAAGCTCTGAGCACACAGTCCCCACCCATGTCGCCTCCTCTGCCCAGCCTAGGACCACTTGATAGTGCCAGCATCCCACACCCATTCACACTTCATCCTCCGCCTCTGCCCACAGAACGTCTTCCCCAGGGTCTTTTCCCCTCTACTCCTCCTACAAAAAGAGTTCTGGTGGCCTAGCGGTAAGAAGCTGTGCTGCAAATCCTGAAGTCGTGTGGTTTAAATCCACCAGCTGCTTTGTGGGAGAAAGATGGGCAGTCTCCTCACATGCGATTAACTGCCTCTGAAAACCTGCCAGAGGGTCAGCTTTGGGTCGGTTCTGACTCAATGGTACACCACAAAAACGTCCTTCTACAAACTTGTCTATCCCATTTTGAAATACAATTGATTATGATAAATGTCTTCTGTTCCCTGCTTTGGCCTGTTATACCCAACAGGCCAAGCATATTATGTTGTATTATGAAAGGAATCCACAGAGTAGAGTCAAGGTACCAGAAAGAATTGATCAGCAGTGAACCACGTCAGGAGTTCACATGTGACTGAGAACTAATGGTACTGACGTAATAAGTACAAGCCGCACTGAAGGCATTGGCAGAAAGGCTCCAGGCATTGGCAGGCTATCAGCTGAGGTGTCTCAGCTCATAGACACAGCCCTAGGTGTGCTCATTTGTTTATGTCAAGAAATTTGGAAAATTTTTCCAGCCAACTAGAAAAAGCCCATATTTGTACCCATTTTTTTTTAAAAAAGGGATCTCACAGAATACAGACACTGTTGAACAATATCATTTGCAGTAAAATCTTGCTGAAGATTATTCAAAAGCAGGTGGAACAGAATATCAACAGGGAAGCACCAGGAATTCAAGCTGGAGCCAGAGGAGGCCATGGCTCGAGGGGCATCGTTGCTGATGTGGGATGGGTCTTGGCAGAAAGCAGAGATACCAGAAAAATATTTACTTGTGTTTTGTTGATTTGCAAACTTATTTGAGCGTGGAGATCATACAGGTTATGAACAGTCTTGAGAAGAATGGGAATCGCAGGATATTTCATTATGTTCATGCAGAACCTGTTCATAGACCAGGGTAGTTCCGCATATAAAAAAAGTATAAGCTCCTTGAGGCCAAGCTGCACAACACCATCCTCACTTTACTGCTCTACAAAGCTGTGAGGAGTAGCCACCGTTCGGTTAGTTAGACACCAGTCCCCAGTAGTGTCTTTTAAAAAGCTCATGGGAAGCCTTATGATAACCTCACCTTCCAACCTTTGAATTCAATGAGCATTCCCTTTCCTCTTCCGTGTTGAGGTGAGCAGCTCATGCATTTAGTCGGTGACTGTTTACATGGTGATTTGGAAGTTTCTGCTGTGAGGTGTGGGGTCTCTGTTCCCATCAGTTGGGAGGTAAGGGTTGATGCACAGAACCGTCATTAGTGTTCATTGGAACTGCTTAAGTAAATCCCGGCCCCGCTCTGGGACAATAACCATCTTTGTCTTCTGTGTTGTGTTTTGTAGAGAACACTATATCTGGCACCGCTTGCCTTCTCAAACATAAGGAGATAATTGGTACTTTGAGGGAGAGATTTAACTTATTTATAATTGTCAGGCGTTTAGATATGCAGAAAAAGGAGGCACTTTCTCAGCTCGCCTCTTACGAAGGGCCCTTGAACTGGGTCAAAAGCCTCTGACCCAATTAGACATTTGAATTGTCTTTTTAATTGAAGGTTGTACATAGACACCTTCTTTGTTGTTTTTGCCTTAAGCTATATAGAAACAATATCTTTTTAGTCGGTCACTTCCATCTTCAACTCACCTTATATGTAACAGTGTGGCTCACCAGAATCTCTTAACCATCTGTTCCTCTGTTGTGGTGGTGTGACAGATGATGGGATGGACCTCTCTTCTTCTTCCTCTTCCTTCATTGCCCTGCAGCATCCAGCACCTAACTGACTCCCTTGTGAAATACATCTCCCCACTGTACCCCACCTCTCAGGCCATTCCTGGTCTTTCCCTTCACGTATCCTCCTTTCTTTGTCGAAGCCCTTTATAGTTAACTCTCTGCTCTTCAGCAAGTCCTGTTCTCCCTTCACCCATTGGCCTGATGGTCTATTCCCAGTGTTTTGGCTGCCTCTTCTGGTCCCTGGCATTGAAATCTCTAGTCCTGGATTTTCTCATATGTTCCACTTCATACTCCCTTTATGACTGTCTCAAACCTCTAAGCAAATGCAAACCCATGCCTAAGGCCTCTCCCACTCATTCTCAGACCAGCCCCTTTGACATGCTCACCCTTTTATCCAGGTACAGAGCTGAATAGGTAAATCTTCATTTAACTTTTATTTCTGCCTTTATTCTACAAGACAGTTTTCAGCTTCTATTACCTGATCTTCGCAGAAGATTTACATTAGAACCAAATTCATTATCATTTCTCAATCACCACACTCAATGCTAGCTGCCTCCCCACACCCTGGAATCCCAGACTGTCACCTCTTCTGGTATTAATCTCCCTTTTGTCTGCCTCTCCAATAATAAGTGGAGTATGCATCTGGATGTCAGGGTTCAGTCCTGGATGTAGCCATTACTCACTGTGGTCTATTTCCTCATCTATCAGATGCGTGTGATAATATCTGTGTAGAAATGGTGTGGCTAGGGTATCCGATCTCCTCCTTTAACTTTATGAGAGAGGGCAAGAATATTATCAGTATCATCCAGCTCATTCCAGTGTGGCAGTGGTCAGATATGCTTTCTCTGTTTAAATATTTTCTCAATATTTTCAGATAGAAATGGTCCCTTCCACAGCACACTCAACTTCTCTGCTGGGTAGGTAATTCATTGCAATGGCCATATTGCATTCAAATCACTATGATGATCAATACATCTTTTTAGTACGCGTGAGCAATTTCAGGCTGTAGAAGTTGGTGAAAATCTTCATCAGCTTTGGCATTAGTAGTCTATCAATTCAAGTAACAGTCATATTAATTGGTCTTCCTTGCTTTGCTGTGGTCAGGTGACTTCTTGGTTGTAGGTGTATGGATATTACCACTGACAGTGCAGTCCTTCACAACAGATCTTGAAATCTTTTTCACAATGAACGCAATGCCACTCCTCTTCAATTTGTCATTCCTGGCATAGTAGACTCTCTACTTCTTCAGTTAAAAATGATTAACAGTGATCCCTTTCGGTTCATAATGCCTAGAACATCCATCTTTGTTGGGGAAGTAAACACTGCGGTTCAGAATCTAGAAGGAATCAGGAGACTCTTTTCCAGTCGGTACAGCCTCTTCTTTGCAGTGCCCACCAACGGGCCTCTCTGTCCCTCAGCTCCTTGGGTTGGTCCAGCCTCTGAAAAGTGTTACCCAGCGCTCTGGCTCCACTGATGAGTGCTCACAGGTGCCCACTCGACCAGGAAGCCTTGGCCTGAAGGTGTTCATCTCTGTCTTGGAGGATCAGTGACTTTAGTTCTGCCAGGTTCCCAGAGACACCCCACTGTGTCAGTAAGTCCAGGGGTGCTCAGCTTTCACTTCCTGGACCAGGAAGCCCACTGTACCATGTGCTGTTGGACTCCTGGTTCTGTTGTGTCTGCTGCCATCATTTCACCGCTGCTACCATCTCTCCCTGTCTCTCCAGAGACAGAACCTGTCCTTCCTGAGTCTAGGAGGTTCTCAGTGCAGGTACCCTGGATCCCAAGGCTATACTCTATTCTTATCTCCTCTTCTTAGTGATAGTCAGACCTCCACTGTCTGCTTCTGAGATGGCTCATTATAAGTTTAGCAGATGGAAAAACTGACCAATCCCCTCCTTAGGGCTCCACATACCTAATTTGCATGATCCTGTGACTTAGTGGATACAGAGTTGTGCTGCCAACCCAGAGACATGTGGTTCAAGTCTATAAGCTGCTCCAAGAGGGGAAGATGCTAAGTTCCTCCAATGTGATTTACAGCCACTGAAAACCCACTGAAGGGTCAGTTATGAATAGAGAGCAACTTGACAGCACATAACAACACCAGCAACTGCCTTCACGTGTGCTGTGCAACTTACATGCATTGCTAGGAAGCTCTCAAATCCCCCTGGGGTGGAACTACACATGCTTCATTTGCTTAGTCCCACTCTGTCACTGTGTAGGCATCACAAGAACTATGGCTAGAAGGGCCATGCTAATACCTGAACCGTACCACAAGCTGTCTCCTAAACTGTATGTAGGGATTGAGTGGACTCTTCATAATATCCGAGAAAATAATATGAGTTACTTCATACCGTGCTTACGTGCATCAGGTGTCTGAGTTGGTTTCCCTTCACTCTCTAGTCTCTACTCCATTAAATCTGAAGTTGTTCACATGGGTTTTACTGCCTCCCATAATTTTAAGGTTCTGCCTAGTGTTCAGAGAGCTCGGTGGTCTACTCTGTAGAGAGTTTCACTGATGACCTAGGCACCACATCTCTCTGGAGGTGTCAGTTCACCACCAGCTGCATGGGAGAATGGTGAGCAGTCTCCTTCGATGGGATTTGCAGCTTTGAGTTGGTTCCAACTTGACCGCAGTGACTGACTGACTTATGTATTCAGTCATAACTTTCTTTACTTATTTCCTCATCCAAGCAATATTTACTCAACTTTTATCATGTCCCGAGTACTCTAACTTTACTTTGATGGTCAAAGAGTAATGTCAGATGGACTCCAAACTTCTCTATCAGCCTGACTAGAGATCAGCCTTTTCCCCTAAGATCTCAGGTTTTTCATTAGCGAGGTTAGTCACAAGTGTCAGAATCACCCCTTTCCCCCCACTTGGTGGAATTTGGGTTCTCCATTGATGAAAACTACCTTCCTTTTCAGGAAGTCGGACAGCACTTAAAAAGGAGTCAAAATCCATTTTCAGCAGTGTTTGGTTTTTAAGTTTACTCTCTAAACAGAAAGCCAAGCACTGTGAACAGAATAGAAATGACCAAACCTCTCCCACAGGTTTTGTGTTCTCCAAGCCTCGTCTGACTTGCCACGTGGACAGGTTGTGTCCTTGGATTCATAGAAGTTTGACCCTCCAAATGTCCATGTTCTTCAACACTAATCTCCATAGACTTTTTCACACAGCCTGCCTCACTCCGTGTTGATCATTATCCTTTAACACGTACGTTAATGTGTGTACAACCAAACACTTTATAGGATTATAGTTCCTTGGTTTGGAGGTCTAGGGGCGTGATGTCACGAGACATCCCAGTTAACTGGACAAATAGCCTGTTTGGTACTTCTGTTCTACCTCCTACTTTTTTTTTTCTTCTAAATTTCTGGGGTCTTAAAAACATACAAACAGCCATTCAAGTGACAACTGGTCTGTGATATACAGTCTCTGAAAATGTGCTAGAAGGTCAGCTATGAGTTAATTCCAACTAGACGGTAATGAATGTCACTATCTTCTATGTATCTCAAAAATCCAAATATTAAACTCACTTATTAAAATACACATTAGCCTTTCCTTGAAGGCTATATGTGTGTTCATCATATATGCCAGCCTAAGACAAGAAAAATATTAGGAATTATGTTTATTAGGAAAAGAAAACATTTAAGAATATATTTATATGTGACATAATAATGTAAGAATTATGCTACTCGAGAATAGACCAAAAATAGATCTTCTAGAGAGAAAGAGCTGGCATTTACTTTCAGAAAGAGAGAGAAACATAAGTCACTTAAGAAGTCACTCTATAAAAAGTCTGATAGTGAGTAAAGGGGAAGAAACGTAGGGGAGGGAACAGGGCCTGGATGAAACAGCCTCCCCTCCTTGGGTGAATCACTGGGATCCCCTTTGATCTCAGCAGCCCTGTAGGCCCTGGTGTTTGCCTCCGTCTTTCTCAGCTTTGAAGCTGGCCTACTTATTAATAGCCCTGTTCTGATTAAGAACTTCAATACCACGATGACAGAAGCTGCTCCTTGTATTTAAGGAAAGGTTTTTGAGATTAGTTTATTCTAGACATTCTGAAGATCCTGTCATCCTAGGACAAAGGCTGATTTAACACCAACAGTTGTGTGCTCAGGGGTTTTGATTCATTCATTCACTCAGCAGATATTTATTGCAAACCATATGCCGTCACCATGTGAAATGCTGGGGCCACAGCAATGAGGAAACAAAGTCGCTGCCTTGTGGAGCTTACAGCCTGACACAGGGGTCAGCCAGCTTTTTCTGTAAAGGACCAGATAGCAAATGTCTGGGACTTCGTAGGTCATTAGGGTCTCTGTGTAATGTAGGTGACCTGTAAACAGATGAGCATGACAGTGTCCTAATAAAACTTTATTGACAGAAAGAGACAGTGGACAAGGTTTGACCCACAGGCCCAAGTTGGTTAGCTCCTGTTCTAATGAATGCAATATGCATCAATTCAATGTTTTTTATACTCTACATTTTTTTTTCTTAAGCCTCTTTTGATAAGAAGTAAGAGACTTCAACCTAAGCTCAAAATCTGAGGACAAGACACTATAGGTATAGCTTCCCCACTTCTCAGTTCTGCTCCCTCTAGGGCGGTTGGCCTCACCCTCAGTCCACCTTTTACAGCTCCAGACATGGCATCCCTAGGGTGATGTTCAAGCTGTTAGTGTCTGTGTCTTTGCCTCTTCCCAGTGACCCTGCTTAGTGGGATTTGGATCATGTCCCCAGGTCCTAAACAGTCAGGGGGCAGGGAATGTGATGCAATGAGTACCTTAGACCTCCGCCCCATTCTTCACCTCGATGCTTGAGTGGACCTACGTACCGGAGGAGACCAGTGAACGAATGGAGGAGGGCAGAAGCCCCAGATGTCTACAACATGAGTCTTATGAAATTCTGAGCACCTCTCAGGGACACATACTTTTGTCACCATCATCATCATCTCATTTCTGTCGAATTAGAACCAATTCATAGCTGACCTTCCATTGGGTTTTCAGAGGCTGTAAACTACTCAGAAGATAGAGGTAGAGTGACTCAGCTGTGTGGTCAGCAGCACAGCCAACTCCCTGCAGACTAACACGAGTTCTGGACCCAACGGCTTAGTGGGTAAAGAGTTGCACGGCCAACCCAAAGGCAGATGGCTGAGATGGGCCAGCTTCTCCACAGAGAGCTAGACAGCCTCCTGCCCTGCAGTGTACACCTTCTGAAAGCCCGCTGGAAGGTCAGCTGTGGGTCACTTCCAGCTCGCCTCCACCAGTACCGTTTCAGCATTTTTCTCTCTGTCAAGAAATAAAATACACAGCCTAGCCTGTGTGCGAATATTGCTCAAAATTTGAATGTATTTTTCATTTTCCCCTCAACTTCACTCTTATTAGCTCTTTAAGTCTTTGGATTGAAAACACATTGGGCCATTGATAGGTAATATCCTGGCCTTTGGCTGTCTTGTTTCTCAGCTTTCCCATGTGTGTCTGCCCAAGCCTCACTTGCCTTTGTGTGTCAGGGTATCGTTTGAACTCCTGGGAGCTGGATTTAGAACATCCAGACCTAATTAAAGAGTGGGGTTCAAGCCTTTCCCTTTATTCTGATGCCACTGTCTCCTTCAAGAACCAAATAACGCTGTTCTTTCCTCCCGAAAATATAACTATTTCTTGAAACTGGTGCCTGCTACCCTGCAGGTCCTTGGAGCCTGGAGTCAGTCAGCTTTTCGGTTCCTAGGAGGCCAGGCCCGGCCTGTGAGGCAGCAGCCCGCCCGCCCCTGTCATGGAAACCTATCCCCGTGGACAAGGCAGGGAGGGCCGCTCTTGAGCTGTGCACTCGGTCTGACAGAACACCAGTTAGAATAAAGAAGTGGAAAATAAAACCATATTGAAGGCTGAGAGGAAAATGAGCATTTGAAAGGTTGTTAAGAAAATCACAGTTATTTGTACATTTTCACTTTGTGTTTCAGAATCAAAGCTCTGCTGCCGAGCACTTTTCTCGGAATGGATCGCTCTGGGCAGTTGCTGTGGCAACACATAATACCTTAACCCCAACAAAAATGAAATTCCCTTCATTTTTTTTCTCAGCTGCACTAGAGCATCTGTGTGTGCGCCATCTTCCACTGTGCTTTCATTCCAGTTCCTTGGGCCACATCAGAAATCAGTCCCGAGCCAGCAGGCCTGTTTCCTCAGGCCTCTGAAGAGCCCGTGCAGAAGCTCTCAGCCTGCACATGGGCCTGCCCTCAGCACGGCCTGCCCTCTGCACAGCCTGCCCTCAGCACGGCCTGCCCTCTGCACGGCCTGCCCTCTGCACGGCCTGCCCTCAGCACGGCCTTCTCTCAGCACGGCCTGCCCTCAGCACGGCCTGCCCTCTGCACGGCCTGCCCTCTGCACGGCCTGCCCTCAGCACGGCCTTCTCTCAGCACGGCCTTCTCTCAGCATGGCCTTCTCTCAGCACGACCTGCCCTCTGCACGGCCTGCCCTCAGCACGG
>NW_006399798.1:14588825-14646905 GCF_000299155.1 Elephantulus edwardii | reverse complement strand
GGCCTTCTCTCAGCACGGCCTTCTCTCAGCATGGCCTTCTCTCAGCACGACCTGCCCTCTGCACGGCCTGCCCTCAGCACGGCCTGCCCTCTGCAATTCTGCAGGTTCACACCCTCTCAGCACATCCTGCTCTCTGCGCCCCTTTCACAGCCACTTCCAGGCTGTGCTTCGCTGCCCTTAAAAGCCAGTGTCTTCCTGATGCTCCCTGTGGTGGACCATTGTGTCACTTCCCACTCAAACCCCAAGCCGAGGAGAGTTGCCCGAGGCTGTCATCTTTATGGGAGCAGATTGCCAGGCCTTTTCTCTGTGGGACGGCTGATCGGTTTGAACCACCCACCTTTCAGTTAGCAGTCGAGCACTGTTTTGACCACTGTGCCACCACTACCACCCCTGCAGTGCCTAGTACATCATTCTGTAGCTCCACTCCTAGGGGATGCACCACGCTGCAAGAACACTTGTTTATTAGAATAAAGAACTGGGAAATAAAACCATAATCAAAGAAGAGAGGAAAATGAGTATCTTAAAAGTTAAGAAAATCATGGTTATATGGTCTTGTCTCTCGTCTCCTGTGCCACACCAACCCCACGGATGGAGCCTTAAATCATGGTTGTGTGTTCTTACCTCGTGTCTTCTGTGCCAGACCAAGCCGATGGATGACAGCCTTAAATCATGGTTGTGTGTTCTCAGCCCACGTCTCCCATGCTGCACCAAGCCCATGGACAGCAGCCTTCAGGCAACTTGTTTCCAAGGCTCTCAAACTCTAGGAGGAGATTACCCATCTTCCTCTCAAAGTGAGTTTGGTGGATCTGAACTCCCAACCTTTGAGTGAGCAGCCCCATTCATTATGCACATGCTAGCATAGCTCCTCTGTATGTCCCACAGTTTGCCAAAAACCAAACTCCAGTTGTTCTGTGACATTCAGCTCAGCCAGGTGTGAGAAGGACAAGGCTCTGAAGAAACTCATTTCAACATGCAGACACAGCTGATAATGTTCCTAGTCTGAGATCCAGGCTGGACGGGCAAGTGATTTTCACATTTTCTCATCATTTACAGAAGACCAGCAACCGAAAACTAGAAAGCATCTTTTTAAAAGATATACTTGAATATTTAAAAAAAATAATTACCTGCTAGGCCACATGCCCTAACCAATTCAGAAAATCTATAGAGACTATGTTCTCTTTCCGCAAGCAAGTAAGAATTTAGTCATATCCTATTTTATTATAAGCTCTAAATTACAAAATATCATAACAAAACAATTATGCAAACATTATATATCAAACTTGAGACGTGCAGATAAAATGGATACTTAGTAGTAAATTCAGAACCCTAAGTGCAGTAAATAATAATAATAATAATTAGATATAAATGAGTGAAGATTAGTAAAGTATTCCATGATTCATTTAATTCTTCTCACTGGATTGAAGACATAAAAAAGTTGAGTTGGCAAATGTTTTATTATCTACATTTTTACAATAATAAAAAATCTTATTCACCATTGCAAGAACATGGAAACAGCCCAAATGTCCAACCACAAATGAATTAAGAAATGTGGTGCATTCATACGATAGAATACTATGCAGCACGCAGGAGCAATGATTTTGTAAATTACTGCCTAACTTGGGAAGGACTGGAGAGCGTGATGCTGAGTGAACTAACTCAATCCCACAAGGACAAATACTGTATAAAACTATTATCGTAGATTGAGTATGAGGACCCAAGGGGCGGAGTGAAAGCAGAGAGGTGAGGATGGGGGAGTTAATGGTAGAGTTGCACAATTTGATGGGGGGTTGAAGGAAATAAGAGGAATCTTATGTGAAAAACAATGCAATCAAACTTTGTAAATAAATCAGTGTACAATTTTTTAAAAATAAAAGGAAGTAAATTTCATTTCACTTAAATAAGATTTAAACACAGTAGACCTAAATTTTTAAATAGAAGGCAATATGAAGATAAAACAAAAAATTACTTTAATGAAAAGCCTGTCATGTTTGATCAGAAAAAGAAGAGAACAGAGAAAAATATTATAGAGTGTGTGTGTGTGTGTGTGTGTGTGTGTGTGTGTGTGTGTAGGCTCAAGGGTTTATGAAGCATAAAATTTTAGACAAAAACTTTTTGTCAACAATTTTAAATATTTATTAAATGGACAATTTCCTAGCTAGAGATAAATTCCCCAGTTCTCCTCAGTTATGATCAGAAAGCCTAATAAATATTGAGGAAATGGAATGAACTATTGAATGTATCACTCCATTCTCAGGGGATGTGAGACCCAAAATGGTTCTCTGAGTTTCTTTTCAAACCTTCAAACACTAGAAGACGCGTGTCTCCTGTGAACTCTTGCAAGAAAATGAAAGAGGAGAGAGAGAGTGTTGTCCAGTTCATTTTACAGGACTGTTGTACTCTTGAGAGTCAAACTAGACATGCACAGTATATAAGAGAATAAAATTGCAGGCACAATGGACTCAATGTGAATAAGGAATCCTAATGATGCTGACCCTCTCAACTGACAGCAGGAAATTCTTAAAGTGGTCTGAGTGGATGGGTAATTCTGTCAGGGTTGGGTTCTGGGTGAATCGCCCCATAAAACCTTGTCTGGGTGGAAGTCAGCGGCCGGGCTTTAGTGCATGTATGTGCTCACTTGGCCAGGATTGAGTCATGCCCTGGAGATAAAATTGAAGACCAGTCACTTCTCAGTCTAGTTGAAGGAACAAATGTTAACCAAGAAACCTCTCAAATAAGTATTTTATACAGAATCATATAAAATTGCAATTTTATTGGATTAACTGAGTCTAATTCTGAACCAAGGTGGGGTGCTGACAGAGAGGAGCATGGTGTGGAAGAAGACGTCACAGAGGAGCCCGTCCCCAGCTGAGGGCTCCAGCAGGGCGTGTCCGAGCTGTCTCAGGACTGGTGGCCCTGACCCTGGTGGCAGCTCTCGGCACAGCCATCCAGGTGCCTCGAGGAAGGGAGTGTAGACACTTTAGAACTGAAAGAAGGACAGGCCTCAGGCTGGTACAGAGATCACGCTCGGTGTGAGGACGGCAAAATGCGGAAGACGTTCCACACATGCCGAGACCTCGGTGGAGAAAAAAGCTGCGGGCAGCTGGTGAATGGACTTTTTTTATAAAAAGATGTACAATGTTTGAAAACAAGGGGAAATATTTTACTGGATCAGGACTGGAGTCTACAAGGACCTTGTTGTCCACATAAAGGATGTTGGCATTAATGGTTTAAAGAAAAATAATGGGTTGGTTTAAACAACAACAACAAAAAAATTGAAAATCTAAACCAACGTATCCATTTTGTAGGTCAGGACAAGGGTATTTTGTACCAGAATGACCAGTGACAGCAGAGAGACAGGAGACATAGTTAGGACATGGATAGAACTCTTACTTCTTTGATCCCTGCTGAACGGCTGAGTCCAGAGTGTTTGGCTGGGCTTTGTAAGTAACGCTGTTGTCACTGGGTCATCGAGCCAGCTCAGGCTCGTGACCCCATGACACAGAACTGCTCTGGGAGTGTCCCAGCTTGTCATTTTCTCGGGAGGGTCACCAGGCCTTTCTTCCATGGAGCTGCTGGACGGATTCTAACTGTCACCTTTCATTTGCATCAAGTTCTTACTGTTACCCAGCAGGAATCTTTTTTTACTTTATTATTGTGTGTGTGTGTGTGTGTGTACCGTCAAATCGGATCTGACTGGTACAGGAGGAGATTGCCCCTCCTTCTCCAGCAGAGTATCTGGTGGACTTGAACTGCATACCTCTGAGATTGCAGTGCAGCTTCTTGCCACTGGGCCATCAGAGCTCCCTAGCAGGACTCTTTAAAGTAATATTTTTGTTATTGCTGATGTGTATCTTTGAGTTGGAACTGACCCATAGCAGACCTTCCAGGAGTCTTTCAGAGGCTGTAAATCACACAGGAGGAGATTGCCCATCTTTTTCCCACAGAGAGAGGTTAGTGGATTCGAACCATATGCCTTTGGGTTGGCAGACCTCTTTTCCCACGAGGCCACTTTCCTGAACTGCTTCACTCTTCCCTCAGAACACAGTAAGAAATGACCATGTGGAAAGGTGTAAAAGCAGCCACACAGTCTGAAGCACTAGCATTTCAGCACGTGGTCCCGTCTTCCCTCACCTTTTCAATCGTGACTGCATTGCTGGGTGCATTGCAGCATGCAGATGTTAACTTGCAAGCACGTCCCTAAGTTTCTACAAAGCCACATGCTCCCATTTTCCTTTATTGCACAACAGGAAGTTGACACACTGACTTGGTTAATTGGCATAGTTGTCGTGGTTTTCAAGTGAAACAACACAGCATGTTTATTTATTGTCGGGTTGTTGTTAGGTGCCGTCAAGTTAACTGCAACTCGTAGTGACCTTGTGAACAAGAGATTGGAACCTTGTCCTGCCCTGGGCCATCCCTACCCTCTCTGCTATTGCTCAAGACCATTCTTATGGCCACTGTATTAGTATGAATCTAGTTCAACCATGTATTCTTTCTTTTCTTGTTGTGTACCTTCAAATCAGATTTTACTGGCACAGAAGGAGATTCCCCCTCCTTCTCCAGCGGAGCATCTGGTGGATTTGAACTGTGCACCTTCAGGATTGCAGCACAGCTTCTTACCACTAGGCCACCAGAGCTTCCTTCAACCATATTATTAATGGAATTAGGGACTCTTAAAATTGACTTTTTTCAGTGTCAGTTTGAACTGAGTACCTGCATTATGCCCATGATATGAGCTTTATTACATAAAACTCCACTCTTTGCTGTCAACCTGGAACTGATCCATAGCTGACCAACCAGTGTGTTTTCAGAGGCTATAAATCACATGGGAGGAGATTGCCCATCTGTCTCCTGCAGAGCAGCTGGTGGATTCGAACCACCTTCCTTTGCATTAGCAGTGCACCCTTCACCCATCAGGCCACCCTTCGTTAAATAGCATCAAATAGCATTAAACCCCAGTTCTTGGTCTTCATCCTCTGTTTCTAACATTAGAGGAAACATTGGCAGTGTTTTGGCCTTTCAGAGAAAGGCAGGGGCCGTGTGGCCATGGAACAGAGCACAGCGACCTATCTGGTGCCCACTGCTGCCTTGGCTAAAGCTTTGTGAACACGGTACCATCTCCATAGTTCACAGAGGTCTTAATACCCTGTTGTTGTGTTTGTTGTTGTTGATTGTCTTCGAGTCGAGCACGACTCAGAGCGACCCTGTGAACAAAAGACTTGAAGCCCCTCTGCAACTATTGACATTTATCAAAGTTCACAGAGTTTCCGGAGGCCTGTTATTTAGGAAGTGGATATCACTCCTGCTTCTAAACCTTAATATCCTACAAAAGCATATTACCATGCTGTCCTGGGACCTCCTGATTTCCTTTGCTGTAGATGAATGGAAGTACAGAGAATGGCCAGCACCAGACCATCACTTCGTTCTCTGGTGGATTTTAACCGCTCACATTTTGGTTACTGGCCAAGTGCTCAACCACTTTGCCACCAACGCTGTCGAGTCAGCTGTGACTCACGGCAACCCTGTGAAGAGCAGATCCGACCTTGCCCTGTCCTGGGCCAGCCTCATCACCTCTGATATTCTTGAGCCTGTGGTTACAGTCACCGTGTCAGTCTGTTTTGTTGAGGGTCTTACTCTACCTTCCCAGCCTTTCCAAACATGTTACCCAGTTTATGGTATCTTGTTATAACAGTCCTAGGAGACCAATATAGACACTGTGGAGGTGAGCCATCCAGGGTTCCTCAAAATGTTTCACTTAAGAAAAACAAATCCTTTGCAGTGAATTTTGAAGCTACATCCTAGAATAATTGCTATGAGTTGGAATCTATTTGACAACATATAACAGTGAGTTGTTGTTGTTGTTCTGTGCCATCTAGTTGACTGTGACTCATTGCAACCCCAAGAACAATAACTCTGAACCCCACCCTATCCTGAGCCAACTGGTCTCCAACACACCTCCTGTTATTACCCCAGTCACTGGAACAATCCAGCTCCTCCATGGTCTTCCCCTCCTGTGACATCCCTCCGTTCTGCCAAGCACAATGTCTTCTCAAAGGTCTGGTCACTGGCAACATGCCCAGCTTCCAGATCCTTGCCTCCAAAGAACAACTTGGCTTCACTCTTTCCTCTCAGACCTGCTTGTTCTCTTGGCAGTCCATAGTGTGTATGTTCAGTGCTCTTCTCCAGCACCACAACTCAAAGGCATGGATTCTTCTGTCATCCTTAGTCATTGTGCAGCTCTCGAATGCATAGCAAATTATTGCAAAGACCATGGCCTGGATCAGGTGCACCTTAGTCTCTAGATTAACATTGTTACTCCTCAGGATTCTGGAGGGGTCCCTGACAGCAAACTTTCCCAGTGCAATTTATCTTTTGATTTCCTGACTACTGGTGCCAAGAATGTTGATTAGTTTCCAGGGATATTATCCAACAGTGAACATTATTAGAATACATTTATTCCTTACTTGTTATAAAAAGAAGAAAATTTTTAAAAAAGAAGAAAATTGTGGTTTACATTTTATGTGTCATTTTAAATTTTGTTCCATAAAGCCAGGGGCTTGTACAACTAACCCAGCTGCACATATTTGCATAGTCCATTACACATTTCCAGGTGAATCGGGGAATCCTTTATGAGATACACTGCAGTGCGCCTTTCGTGCAAAGTTGCTCTCAACACATGCCAGAGACTTTGGAAGTAAATCTGTTCCATCCTGTCTCAGATTAAGAGGAAGAATTCAGAAAGGTACCTGAACCAAGACCCCAAGCGTGCACACTCACACCCACGCCCACCCTCCTGCACTCTGCTTCCTACTCAGCATTTTGTTTTGCGGAGGTGTTTTTTCCAACCGTGGCACGTGTGTCTTTAGTATGAGGAGCGGCGAGTGGGATGAGCCTGTCCTTGAATCTGTGCCTCGTGACTGACACCGGGCCACCCTCACCAGCCTGTGTTGAGGTTGAGGAGGCGCCGAGACACAGCTGTGCAGACTCGCCGTCATTCTTACCTCCATAAATCATCGGTATCATCCCCGTCACCCCGGGGCACCTGGCCAAAGACATGCCACGGATTCTCCTCAGATCACAGCTCAGTGTGGTCAGGGGCCACACCCTGACCACAAGAAGGTTAGCGCAGCGGCAGGCAGCCTGAGCGGAGAGAGGTAGTTTACTTGTCAGATGCTGAAAACTTGAAAGGGTGAAGTGTCGCCACAGGGAATGTCTCGACCAGAGTCACAGGCCAGGCCAAGTGGCTGCTTCTTCCCTTCTGTAACTGTGTTTTCTCTTATTTCATCTGCGTGGCGGCTTTCTGACCACGTGGAACAGATTCGCCTCTGTGATGAGCAGAGATGCTGGAATTTCTTTATTCAGCTACTCATTGGCATGATTTAAAAGATAAGCTCGAATTTTATGTCTTTTCCATCCTAGATAACTTACATCCGACAAGAATATGAAATGAAATTCAAGGGGTTGATGCCAGCATCTCTAAGACAAGAACTGGAAGACACTATTTCCTCCCTGAAGTCTCAGGTAGTTAATAGAATCAAAACATTTTCCATCCATTTAGATGGCATCCAATGTCATCATCTGAAAAGGAACTTGGGAATGAGTCTGAGTCTGAATAGATGCCAGTACAATCAAGGGGAAGTCCTGGCTTATCCCACCACCCATCCCTTCTCTTGGAATTTTTTTCTTACTTGTTTTAAGAATTTATTGTCCCCATAGTAGATCCTCAAAAATATGGTAAGTTCAGTTATGAAAACTTTTATTCCATTTGCAGTCCACATTCCAATAAAACCTCACCCTTTTCTTCTTGGTTCCAAGCCCAAAATACCATCACCGAGCACATTTGATTCTTCACTGCATCAAAGCATTTTCCAAGCATTTGTGGGAAATGAAAACACAGTTAAGTCAGATGCATTTTGATTATAGTGTATTTTATAATGGCTGTTAGGAATAGCAGGACATCTTTTAAGTTCACAAAAGAATAGTGATTAGTTATTCAAACAATTGCTTGATGAAATGTGTAGTTCTTGGTGTATCACCTTTCCACTTATAACACACACCTGCATATAATATACACCACACACGTTGGCGTCTAGGACACAGGGAGGGTGCAGGGTTTAAAAAAAACCATACAAGGTGCATTGTCTGCATAAAAATACAATAGTTCATAAAATAGAACACGAGGGGTGAAGTGGCCTTTCAGTTTGGATGATGTTGTACACTGTTGAGTTGAAACTGACCCATCACCAACTCTGCCGTTTTTAGAGGCAGTAAATTACACAGGAGATTGCCCAGCCGTCCCTCCAGGAGTAGCTGATGGATTTGAACTGCCTTCCTTTGGGATTGCAGCACAGCTTCTTACCACTGGGCCATTTTCTCTATGCATGTCTGCAGTGTTTGAATAATTTATATATTGCTTGTCTCGTCTGTTGTTTAACTCATTCATGAGAAAAAGTTCACTTATTCCTATTTGTAAATACCTTTAGAAATTTAAAATAATGCTTTTTCCTGACAAAGCTACACAAGGAAAGCTATTTATCTTTCATGCCAAGAATAGGGCCTCACAATGTAGTAGTATCTCAATTATAAAATATTTACAAAGAAAACAAATGGTGTCTTTTGATGGTATTTACATTAACTGTAGTAGGTTGTTGTTGTTAAGTGCCATCGAGTCGAGCACAACTTGTAGCAACTCTGTGAACAGAAGACCCGCACCTGTCCTGTAACTCTTGTCTACCTAATAGGAGACAAAAATGAAGAGCAGATTCCGGATGCTCCTTTTCTATGCCTTTCAGCTAAGTCCTCTGAAGAGTAAATGCTACTATATGACACTTAGGTCGCCATTGACCTTGCTAATACGCTTTGCACTGCTTCCTCCTGCATATAGCAATCCTGCTAACAAAGAAAAGGAGATCTGTATTTACGTTAAAACCTCCCCACCAGGCGAGGTGTGGTTTACCAATTAACTTTGTAGGAAGGCTTCCAGAGGGTCAGCTTTGGACGACCTGGCACCTTCACAAGAATTTTTTTAAGGAGGGGGAGGAAGAGAAATCTGATATCCACCTGCAGGGCTTCTCTTATCTTCCATACAGTTTCACTGTAATAAAAACCGTGTCAGCCTCCTAAAACTGGATGTGGACCCAGGACGAGCGGACTGCCCGGTGCTTGAGGGCCCCGCACGGGCAGCTCAGGGAACAGTCCCAGGCCCAGTGGGTGGAGGGCGCCTGAAAGCACAGGTGTCCTGTGTTTTCTGAGAATTGCTGAAATTCCAAGGCCTGGTGGAAGGAGGGAGCGAACAGGAGCGGTGGACTCCTTGCATCTGTCAAAATTTTTAATTGTCCTCCGGGTCATTTGAGCAACTGGATAAAAATGAAGACCAGGGTGATAATACAAATAAGCAAAATTGAGGGGGCCACTTTGATGGAAGCCCGTCAGAAAGGGTGGGCTTTCTTCCCTTGCCAGCACATTGTATATTCTACCAGCTGTACTCCTTGCATAACTCTGTTTCAGGATCAGCCGTTGCCATGGTTGCATTTGAGACCAAAGAGGCAAGAGTAAACAATTCTGAACCGATCAAATACCACTGACTCTTGATTGCATTAAGCTGTGGTATGAGTTCTCCAAACACCATTTTCATTTGACTGTGTAAAGTGCTTTTGAATTTATGCACGATATAGGTGTCTCTGTAATAACAGATATTTGAACTTCAAAATTATCAAGCCACACTGTAAAGGTCCACTTGAAGAGGCCATGGTAAGAACGTGGTACCTCAGTTCCCAGCCCCCCAAGAGTGGAGGCATGTGTTGTGAGCTCCGCCCTCAGCATTTGCACCCATCATTTCCCATCAGCTTCCTAACCTTGGAGGCAGCTGTTCTAAAGCCCATTTCACAGATGTAGCACCAACAACTCAAGTGACTTTCTTCAACCTGGAAAGTTCAAGCCAGAATTGAACCCAGGTTGGCCTGACTCCTGACAAAGCCCAGGCTGTTTTCCCCTGCCAAACTCTCTCTCTCCATATTCGGGAATGCCACGGATGGAACGAGGTTTCCAGAAGGCAGTCATTTTGTCTTCATTTGCTCTTTGATTCATTAAACAGCTGAGGCATATCAGGCACGTGCCCAGCCCTGACAGAGGCAGAGTGGGGATCCCTGAGCATCACCCCCGCCCGCCCCAGAAGAGCTGTCAGGTTTGGGAGACGCAGATGCAGGCCCATCTCCTCACAGCAGCACAGGAGGTTCTTAGAACAGAGTCCAAGAAGACAGAGGAGGAGCCCCGGGCTCTGCCAGAGGTGCGGGTGATAGCCGGCCTGAATGCATCCCAGCAGTCTCTGGAAGAGGTGGCATTGCACTGAATCATGGAGGAGTTGGAAGCAGGGACCGAAACATTCCAGCAGAGATGTGAAAGACACAGGGTACAGGTGGGAAGACAGTGACACAAGATGGAGCAGGGCTGGGGCCAGCTGAGAACACCCTCGCAGCGGGGAGTAGGGGCTACGTTCTCTGGCCTCTGAAGACTTGTTCAGTAGGGAGGCAACTGAATCAAATGCCTAGAACACAACAGCAACATTGAGAGGTTGTCTGAATTGAAAGAAAATCTCACCATGTGAGTTGCAGTCTTGACATGATGCCCCCTCTGCCTTCTTCTCATACGAAGTGTCTTTCCTAGGTGAACTTTCTGCAGAAGAGAGCCTCCGTCCTTCAGGAAGAGCTGACCACATACCAAAGCAGAAGGTACTGAATGATCTGTTAATACAATCTGTAAGTTGTCCCCTCCCCAGGAGTCTCCTAGAGGTTAGAGCTCTAGGAAAATGCTGAAACGCAATAGCAGTTCACATGGGTCTGACACAGACTGATTTTCAGTAAATAACGTGTCTTTGAGGCAGCACCTTCCCCCCCGCCCCGCTGGGTCAGCACCCTCAGAGCCGAGAGGAGCCAAGGAAACTGCAGGTGTGTGTCCAGCCAGCCTGCCCCACGAGGGACCCAGCAGTGTGCGGTCTCGAAGCTCCATTGCCAGGCTGAGGACACACTGTCTCCCTCTGGGGTGGTGAGATGATGCAATCCTTAGTACTCTAGCCCTGTCTTCAAAGCCCCGTCTCCCAGGAGGCTTGGCACCATAGAGCAGATTTCTCTAAACCAAAAAAGAGAAATGGCTCAGCGATGTCGCAATGTTCACAGCGACCCTGGTGCGTCAGGGATGCGTGAGACCTCCCTGTCCCAGGCCCACAACCTTCCTGCTAGTGGGTGGTCAGACTGAGCCACTCCCTGGGCGTTGAACTTAAAGGGCTTGGGAATTCCTTCACTTTTCAGAAGGTTCTGTTTTGCTTGGTGTCTGTATCATGTGAGCCTTTATAGGCATAAACCCCCAAAACAAAGCCAATGGCATCAGGTTGCTTTCAGCGCATCCTGACCCTGTCGACTGAGTAGAACAGTCCCGTTAGGTTTCCAAGGCTTTACCAACTCAAAAGCCCAGCGTTCAAATCTACCAGCTGCTCCTCGCGAGGAGAATGGGCAGTCTTTCGTGCAGTGTCCAGCCTCTGAAAACCTCTCGGAGGGGCAGCAATGAGTTGGTTCCAACTTGAGGGCACATTACAACAATCTGTGTGAAAGCCAATTGCCACATCTTTCTTCTCTGCAGCAGCTTGTAGGTGCAAACCACTGACCTTTAGGTTAACAGCCTAATTGCTCAACTAGTGGGCCTGCAGGGCATAAGTGACAAAAATCAGGTTTTTACCCTCTAGCCAATTCTGGATATGGGGGGGGAGGGGGCGACAGTCCACCCATTCCCTGTCAGTCAGTTTCAGTTCACCGTGGCCTGCAGGGCAGTTAAAGCTGCCTGTGCTGCTGGCCCAGAGGTGCTCAGTTTGATCCCACCAGCTGCTCTGAGGGAGAAAAGTGGGAAATCTCCCCATTCCAACTTGACGGCAGTGAGACAACAGTGAGTGCTTGCAGAGGAAACTTGGCGATGCGGTGGTGAAACATTCTGCTGCAAACTCAAAGTTTGGGGGTTTGAACCCTGCAGCCAGAGAAAAATGTGGTACTTGGAGCCCATACAGAATCGCAGCCTTGCAAAGACCATGGGGGGTTTTGCTCGGCTGTGTTGTGAGATGGGGTCACGGTTGACTTCATGACAGGGCGTATGGTTTTAGTTTGGGATCTTCACAAAAGCAGCTCATCACATCCATCTGCAGAATTGCTGGTGGGTTCATGCAGCCCGGCGTTTTAGCCCGTGTTACCAGGGCTGCTTCCCTTGAATTGGAGCAAGACTTTGACCTTGGCAGACCTGTTAAACCTGCCGGAAGTGGTAACTGAAACTTTGGCTTTCAGGTAACTGCACAGGAGTCAGCAGTGGATGCCATGGTCTGGAGGCCCCAGAGACACCTTCCCACAGGTTTGAAGACTTGGATTTTGTACCCTGTGACACCAGTGGTGTTTTTTAAGACTTAAAAATATGGAATGAAGATCTGAAAACATGCCATTCACACACTAATGGGTAGCTTTCTGTCTGCCTAAGTTAGTTTTCTAACGTCCCTTTACTTCCGATTTCCGTATTTGTGTGCGTTGTGTGTGTGTGCCGAGAATCGCTTGCATTGTGAAAAGAACAGGTACCCAAGAATCTGCCTTGTTAACGCTTTGGCACAGAATTTTACCAGTTGCATATGATCAAAATCACGCTTGTAGCATCATATAAAAAATAATTTTCACATGTTTACATTGTTTTCATGTTCATGTTCATGTATTATTAAAATTTTCTTTTGTATTTATCAATATTATTTCTATTTTTTTTATTGCATTTCATTTGTCACAGTAAACATGGCATCCCCATAGTGTGTCTTTTCTTGCAAAATCCTGAGAGTCTTAAACTGTGTAAGGAGAGAAATGACTACTTTCTGTCTGGTAAGGTTAAATCCTTAATTGGTGCATGGTGCTGGCATTGAGGGGGAATCCCTCCACTGGCCCATGTCAGTCTGGGACGCTGAAGGCAGCAGAGCGTAAGAAGTGTACGTTGTCGCTTTGTTTCTTCTTGGACTCTCTTCGCGGTGGCTGTTTTCATTACAATCCACACTCTTTAAGAAATCCTAAATAGTGGTCGTGTTATGAGGACACTAAGCGATTGGCAAGTGATTTTGGAATGTGGTTTAATTGGTCCCGTTTACCAGAGGCCGCTTCCCAGTCTAGAGGGTATGGTGTTAAGAAGTGAGGGAGATGGCAGCTTTGCGCAGGTGACCGGAGGCCTGAACTTGCGTCTGTCTCCACCTCAAGGCAGAGCAGCAGCAGCCTGCAGACTCGTCAACCCCGCTTTGACCTGCTGCAGAGGGACCACTAGGAAGCAGTGGCCGCTCCACATCCTTGGCCTGCGTTGGGGTGCATGTGACAGGGCCTCCGAGACACTGGCCAACAAGCTGGCCCCTGGGAAGGGCTGTGGTGCTCTGCTTTACTGGAAAAGGGCAAGGGCAGAAAGTTTATTTACCCTTTTCCAAAATTTCCCCCTTTCCCACGCCCATCTCTGTTGTTTGCTGCCCAGGGATTAATTACCCCCCCTTTTTTTTTTTTGTCCTGTAACTGAGACACAGAGATGAGAAGGAAGCAGCCGGTTTTATGGCCCTGTCCGCCGCCAGGCCTGGGGTCAGCATCCAGGCTGCCGGTTGTCAGAGACCGACCCCTTGCCCTAAATCACCTCACGCTGCAGGAGTAAACCCTCAGAGGCTCGCCCTGACACCTGGACCCCTCCATTGGCAGGACAACTCTCCTGTCTTTCTGAAAAGATCAATTCTTCCATGTATAGTAATTACAGCACCAAGTTAAAGAGAGGGGGGAGTGAATTAGAAAATTGTGGCATGTACCATTCAAACAACCTACCCCATGAGGACAGTTGGTCCCTGGTCTGTGATTGCGTACGCAAAAGGGAAAGGAAAAGTAAGGCTCCCAGATTCGTTTTAGTTACTTCTGTACAGACGGTGAAAAACAGGTTATAGCTCAGAAGATTTCATTAAGTAAGGTTATTTGTTAGCTGCTTGGAGTGAAAATACTTTTGTGAATTGTATTGTCTGCTCACGTTGGAACTCCCACTCAAAAATTTTTGTTTTCCATGAGTAAACAGCAGTAGGTGTTTTGGAAAATTGCCTGCCACTCTTTCTTTTCCTCATTTCCAGGGTTATGCAATTACAAACACTGGTGAACCTTTGACATTGCACAGATCCTGTTTCCCTCCCCGAGTGTGTGATACGTGGCTGAGAGTAAACACAATGAAACTTTAAGTCCTCAGGATTGTAGGTGGTAGGGAGAGGTGGCGACGCTCGTGTGGTTGGGGAAGGCTTTGGCTAAAGGAAAAGAAAGTGGATTTTGGCATGTTTGAAATTCCTTGCTGAATTGGGTACTGAGTATATAAATGGCTACTGGGAGGGAAAACAGGTGCTGAGGAAATGAATTATAAACATTGGGCCTTATTATAAAATCATCTAAGATGCCATCCCTCCTTTTATCTGTGGAAGATCAATTGTTCATCAGTTGTACCCTACTTTAGCTCCATCTCAAGGTATTATTCTTGGCTGCTGTACATGAATCGTCCACCTGTGCTTTTTGCATTTCAACACGTAATTGTCAACAGGTAGGAGCGGATCAAACACGGGGGACAAGGTGAGGCCGAGGAAAGGCCCGGATCTGGAGTGGCGTTGGAGTCAGGAGAGCATTACCTGTGCTGTCACATCACATGTCATACCATTGTTGGAGTCTCCCATTTCTACGTCACCAAGCAGAGACTGTTCAGGTCTCTGACCTCTGATTCTGCACCCTCCCCACCCAATGATGAACTCCTCAGAGGGCAGCCCCCCCAAGGGCACAGTGGAGGAAGAGATAGACTGATGGGGGAACTAGCTAGATGACTTGCTCCATAGTTTGGGCAAAGAATTGCCCGTGACTGGAGGGAAATAGCTCAGATGCAGACATTATCCAGAAATGTCACAAATTAACAGCCATTGCTTCAGAAACGGGGATATATGCACATCATGGTGAGCAACCTCATTAAAGGAATCCACAGAGAAAGTGCAGAAAGAAGAAACTGGGGGTTTGAATTAACAATTAACAGCTCCCTGATTGAAGCACACCACCATCCGTAGAAGGCAGGGGTGGCTTCACTTTCTTTCCAAGAGTAAAAAGGAAAGGTAAAACATCAAAAATGATGGGAGAAAAGTTTCAGAACACAAGGTCATTTTAATTCATAGTTTCTTTAAAAGAACTATCTCTTCTCCGCTTTCATATCTTGTTCAGAAAGGTCGTCTCTTTTAAGCTTCGTCATTAAAGGAGGTTGGCTCTTTAAAGCGAATTATCAAAGGGTGTGGAAATTGCAAGTTACTGAAACTAAAATACATGATCAATTTTAAGTCGGCTAACTAAAGCCTACTTAAAATTGGATGTGCTTTTGTCATGGTAGCCCCTTTGATAAAACCAGAAAAAGAAACATAGTTGGCCCATTCAAAGTAGGAAAAGAAGATAATTAGATAAAACTTTTTTTTAACAATTGAAGTGGTTTCGGATGTGGAGACTTGATTAGGAGGCTGCAGAGGTTCTAATGACATCTCAAAAGTAGAAACTGAACACCCAGATTTTTACCTGTCTAGTACCAGCATTTTCCATTGCATTGTTTTAAAAGCCGATAAAACCTCCATTTTTTTTAATAGAGATTTATTTACAAAGTTGGAATATGTTGTTTTTCACACTGAATCTTTCCCATGTATAGATTTCTAATGAGCACATTTAAGTACTGAAATTCCCATTGTTTTCCCTCAGAATTACCCCAAATTAAAATATCTATACATAGTAAAAAACAAGTAAACATCTTTCTCATATAATCAGCTTTTAGGCATGATTCCTATGACATGGTCTGTGGCCTTGTTGTATGGCCTTCTCTGAATTCAGCTTGAATTTCTGACATTTCCCTGTGGTAAACCTCCATTTTTAAGTAATCAGCTATCATTAACCTCTCATGAAAGAAATCTGCTACAAGACCGAAAGAATTCTGGGATCTGCACCCCTCAACAGTAACTACTTAATTTGAAAAATCCTCTTTCTAAACCGTTCCATTTCATAAGCAAAGATTTCTACCAGGCAAATGTGAGGAAATGAAAGGCCCACTGTGTTGCTATAGATGCTACTGGCCTTCGAGTGAAATCTTCCTCAAAACTTCAGGCTAATGCATATTCTTCCATCCTCACTGAAAGTCTACCGTTTTAAGAGAGGCCTCTCGGGAAACGGTTAATTGGACTCCTAGACTTTATCACGGAGCAGAGAGGACTACCTAGAGAGAAGCCTGATATTTAATTAGCTAGCGACATGAGAGAAACCATTTTGTCCACAGCCCTTAGTCTTAGATAGAAAAGGAAATTAGTTCATAGATGGTCTTGGTCTCTAGCAGTTCATTTTGTTTTCTTCAACAACACTGTTCAGCTGTATGGGCCTTGCCTTTCTCTTACCAGTAACATGAAAAAGAAGGGGAGGGGGTGATGGTGGTTGTCGCTGTCATGTGCCATCGACTCAGCTGACCCTCCAGCAGGCTTTCAGAGGCAATAAATTGCACGGGAGGAGATTGCCCATCCTTCCCCTGCAGAGCAGCTGGGGATTCAAACAGTGTGCCTTTGGGATTGCAGAGCAGCTTCTTACCACTGGGCCAGTAGACCCTCATAAAAATAAAAGGGTACAAGATAACCATTTCCAACATCTAATTCAGTGTTTCTCAAATTAGTATTTCAGCAATCCCTCTGTTGTTGTTGTTGTTCTTGTTGTTGCTTTGCCTCAAAAGAAATCTCCCATTCTAGCTACTTTTGAGAAATACAGCTTGTCAATTCTCTCTCCTGAAAGGTCACATTTAGATTATGCATTAGTTCATTCTTTGTTTTAACCAATCATCATGGATTGTCTGCTATGACACTCTCTCTCTCTCTATCTCTCTCTCTCTCTCTACATATATATATATATATACACACACACACACACATACATATATATGCACACACATACATATATACACACATACACATACATATATCTACATGCATATACATATATACACACACATATATCTACATACATATACATATATACACACATATATCTACATACATATACATATATACACACACATATATCTACATACATATATATATATACACACACACACATATACATATATATATATATATATATATATAAACTACCTCAGGAAACTCACTAACTTGAAACAATCACACATAATCATCTCTCGTGGGACTGAGGTCGGCCCCATGCAGGCCGGAAAGCTCAGTGGGCTAGGTGTCCACAATGGCTCACACACACGTAGGCACCTGATTCTGGCCCTTGGCAGGTACGCAGGGTGTGAGGAACACTCAGAATAGAGCTCAACTCTTAAGAGACTAGACGTAGACAGCCCATAAGACCTGGCCTAGATTTCTTCTGGCATATTCTGCCAAAGTTACGACAAAGCCCACCCCAGCTTCCAGAGAGGGAACGTGGACCCAGCCAGTGTCAAAGATTGGTGGCCACTCTTCAGCTCCTCTGCTAAAGAAACATCTTTCACTTTCTCTAACCTGGAATTTCTTCAATGATTTCAGCACAGACTAGACTTTGGGATTTTGTCGTGTTGTGTTTTTACAGGGAGAGGTTTCTTTGGCCCACGTATTTTATTGTTGTGTTCTAGGAAATAATAGTTTGAGAAGCTCAAAGCTAAGTGATTGTTAAAAGATTCCTGTTTGTTCAAAAATTCCCTGAGTCTGGAATTTTCTCCTCTACGAACCCCCCTTCAATTAGGGATTTAAGGAGCCTTGCTTGGGAAGCCTCGAATTGGGAAGACTCAACAAGGTCTGAGAGATTCCTTCAAAAATTAGTAGCAACTGTAATTGAATGTTTCTTTAAATTCCTCTCTGTTTGGGACTCGGTATACATTGTTTATCATAATTATCTGGGTAAGTTATTATTATAAAGATCCCCCAAAACCCAAGCTTTTTGTCTAGGACACATTTCCATTCTTTTGTGGAAATATCAGATGCATGGAAGGAAGGATGTGAACTTGATGAGCCTGGGAGGGAACATTTTCTAAACCACAGAGCACTTTAAAACTACTCAACTAAGTAGAGCGTAATTGTCTAGATAAACACATGACTCAGCTTCCCTAATTGTGCCGTTAGCGTTAGCGCTCACCACGGCAGAGGAGTTGTCTGTCTTCAGACTGCCTGTCCCGTCACCTGCATCCCATGTTCTCGGCCAGGGTGGGAGTGCACAGGCAGGCACCGAGGGCAGGCGCTGAGAGTGAGGCTGCCATCTCAACCACAGCTCGCACACTCTGCTGGGCTATGATGATAACTGCCAGATGATCGGGTCCTCCTGTGCTGAAACCTAGACATGGTGACTCTGTCCAGGCTCCGTGCTGTTCAACAAGCAGCACCTAAAAGTGTAAGGATGCCAGGGGAAAAGAAGTCATTTCCCTCTTGGCATGGCGTCAGTTCCAACACATTGCAACCCTACACTGCTAATCAAAATATTGCTCGACTCTGTGCCATCTCTACAGTCTCTGATGGGTGTGAGCCCTTTGTTGTCAGCCCATATCAATCCAGGTTCTCTTCATTTTCATCACCAAACACAATGTCCTTCTCTAGATTGGTCTTTCCTGATGGTGGGTCCAGAAGGAAACAAGACAGGCCTCAATAGCCTTGCTTCTAAGGAACATTCCAGTTGTGTTTCTTTTCCTGGCACACTGGCAAAAGGCTCTGAGACTCTTACCAGGTTTGGAGAAACTACCTGACAGACTGTGACTTCTCCAGCTGCAGCCTGCACGTTCCCACCGTGCCCCATGTCAGCTGACGGCAGGTGCTGTTTGCCCTTCTGTGTCATCTCCCTTCCAAGCTACTCTTCCCCTGAACACTTTGGCTTTTCCCAGCTACTGCCGTGTCACAATCCTGTGTGAAACCTCCTCAGAACTGATCACTTGGCCCCTTGCATGTCATTGTGTTTGTAATAAAAATATTTATCCAAGCACCGCGGTGCTGTTAGTACGCGAGGCCCCGGGGCGTTACCCTGTCATGTCTCCACCTGCTTTCCTCGGAATTAAGGATCTAGCTACTCTCTGCTGCTTTGAGTGATAGTTCTTGCAGTGTCAGGGAACCTTCCTTTCCGTGCGTTCCCACCCACGTTATCTGATTTGGTTCTTCATTGTTTCTATTTACACATTTAAGCATGTGAAGTTGGAATATAAATTGAGTAGATTAAGGGGATTTGTTTTTCCTCATTAGAAATCCTTTTATTCACTCTTACCTGGAGTGTATGTGCTGGAGTGTGAGAGAGAGAGAGAGAGAGAGAGAGAGAGAGAGAGAGAGAGAGAGAGAGAGAGTGTGTGTGAGAGAGAGAGAGAGAGAGATGTGTAATTATAAATCTGTACATGTTTTCTTACAGTGCTGGGGGGAGGGCAGAAATTACATCTTTAAATAGGTTAATGTATATCCCAAACTTGGTACTGCTGGGCCTCCTATGGGATACCGTGACTCAAATCATGTAATAGTCCTCTGATTTATTTAAAATCATGTAACTGTCCTCTGATTTTTTTTTATTGGCAAAGAAAAAAGATTAACTGGGCCCATCTCCAATTCAACCTACAATTATTAGTTCTCTGTGATATCACCTCTCACACATGAAGAACATTCCACTTCTTACATGGATTGAGCTCGGCTCTTCAAAGCATGAATAAATTTACTCGACGAGAACTGGGAAATCTGTATTCATTAGCTGTTCCACAGCCCTTTGCTGCGTCTCTGTCCAAGGCACCGATCCAGGGCCTGTGAGGCACGCCCAGAGGAGCAAGAGCAGCTCCTTACCCATAAGAGCTTGTGATCCCTGCGGGAAGATAAGGCAGATACAGAAAAAATGATAAACAAGAGAGAATGTGATCTTTGTATAAGAGAAATGCCAAACATTATGGGAATTCCAAAGAAGCAGAAACACTTTGAAAGAAAGTCTTATAAGAGGAGATGACATTTAAGCTGAACTTTGGAACAGGAGTAGGACTTCAATAGGTAGAAAGATGAGGAGGGGCGTTCCAGATGGAGTCAGAGCCCGTGGAGTGGTTCAGATCACAGAGCGCTGGAAGAAATGTAGTGTCAGACTTCGAAGAGGTCTTGGAACCGGATTCTGAAAGACAGAGGGAGCTCCAAGTCCTGAATGCCTGCGGTGGGTGGTGTGCTGGGCTGGGTCAAGGACTTCAGTTTGGACAGATTGCCCAGCAAGTCCAAGACTCAGTCAAGAGGTCGCATATCAACATCTCATGGACATCAGACTTTCAGGAAACGAAGGGGATTTCTGTTTTGTGAGAATCCTCCATAACTTCATGAATATTATTTCTACTTGAGAAAATGCAAGCAAAAAGCTAGGAAGTGTACCTCTTACACACACTGTGGAAGGAAAGTAGCACCTGGAACTCCTGCCCCAGACTAGATCATGGGGTCCTTGCACTGCAGCCCATTGCCTCCATGTGAGGAGAAACTCAGACTGCATTCAGTAAGCAGAGGGGGAAGAGAGAGCAAAGGACTTTGGACAAGGAAGTGATGCCATTGGAAATTACCACGTGTATGGTGTTTGTCTTGTAGCAATGTGAGGTGAGATGAATTAGAAGAGGCAAGAGGCTGAAGGCAGAGGAAAACCTAGGAAGCATTCCGTCAAGTTGGGACAATGTCCCCATGACAGAAGCCTCTTATCTGTGAATGGGAAGTAGGTCACCATGGCACCTGAATGAATGAGATTATTGTGAAAGAGAAAGGCGCAAGTGTGGGGCCAAGTTTGCCAACCTAAAAAGATGTGTGACACAGATTGGAGCAGAGGGAAAAGTGGTGAGCATGGCTTTGGACATAACGAGCTTCCTCAGGTACCTGGAAACCTGGGATATGTCCAGCAGTTTGCTGATCCCAGCCATCTGTGTGAGCACAGATGCTGGGGTTGTTGATGGTGTCAGCAAGGATGGGAAAGGGTTGGAGAAACACCAATAGGCATCAATAGATAAGACCTGGAAAAACAGTTTTAAAACCACCAGGAGAAGGTGGAGCAGGCCAGTCAGCAGGCTCAGACAGAGGCTGAAAAAAGATCCTTGCGTTCACTGCTGGTAAAGGGGCAGGATTAGAAGATAAACGCTCAATTTCATGAGGTCCTTTCTAAAGGGCATCTTCATGAAACACAAGAGAGAAAGGTACAGAGACTCCCAGGAACTGGAATGGAGTATGGAGTGGAGGCAGGTTCCCTCTTTATATGCTGAATAACAGATTGCCGTCAGCGATGCTTCTGCCAGACACGAACCACTGGAGCCCGAGCAGGCCTGGCCCTGGGAGTGGTGTCCTGGATTATTTATGAAAAGTTCAGGGTGATGTTTTTGAAAATTCAGCTCTTCTCTAATCTTATCGTCTGCACCAATTTGTAAATGTTGCAGAGTACCTAAATGAAGTTAGCCATTTTGCAAACTAGCCCTCGGGATAAATCTTGATAACAAAATTGATTGTCAGCCTGGGAAGTTCCCATAGACTCAAATATTTATGTATCTGATCTTTACTGACTTGAGATTCTGGAATTATTGTTGGTATCTAGGCAATCCTCCCCCCACCCTTTACTTACAACAAACCAAAATGTCAACTTGAACTTAATAGTTAGTTAGAAATTATCTTGAGGTAGTTTATATGGTCACAAACTTAGTCTTTTTCATGCTGCCTTTTTGCTCCCCCCAACCTCATACCAAACCCATTGTTTCAAGGCTATTCCAACTCATCAAACCCATAGGACAAAGTAGAATTGCCCCAAACAACTTCAGGGTTTACACTGTGTAAACACAGATTGCTGTGTCCTTCTTCCTTGGAACAATCTGTTGGTTCAAACAACCGCCTTTCAGTTAGCGGCTAAGCACTTAATCACTGTGACACCAAGGCATTTAAACACACACACATCCTAAAATGATTCTTTAAGTAAAACTAGACAAATGATCACAAATGTGTTTTTTATGTAGAGAAGATGGCATTAAACACAAGAAGGTGTACTAACTTTTTGAGAAAAAGGAACGTATGGAAATTCTGGAAACATAGGCAAAACTTTCCTATGACATGGAAGCATTCTGGTACCCTAAGTCTCTTGAAACTGTCCACAGCTTCGTCTTGCTTGGATCCACAGTTAACACCCATGGTACCAGCAGTCAGGAAATATGGAGATGCTCTGCACTGGGAAAATCTGCAGTTAGGAACCTTTACAAATTATTGGGAAGTAGTGATGTCAGTTTCAGGACTAAGGTGCGCCTGATTCAGGCCATAGCCTTTCTGATTACTAGCTATGCATCCGAGACCAGGATAATGAATAAGTATGTCAGAAAAAGAAGTGATACCTTTGAGCAGTGGTGTTGGGAGAAGAGCATTGAACATCCCAAGAGGATGAACAGATAATGTCTTGGAGGCAGTGCAGCCAGAGTGCTCTTTGGAGGCAAGAATGATGAGGTTTCACCTCACATACTTTGGACATGTTGCTAGGAAGGGCTATTCCTTGGAGAGGAACATGATGCTGGGAAGGGTGTGAGGGAGAGGAAGACCCTCAACCAGGTGGATTGATACAACGACTGCAGCAATGGGGTGCTGCATATCAGGAAGTGTGAGAATGGCGCAGGTTAGAACAGGGTTCAGATCTTTTGTTCATAGGGTTGCTGTGAGTTGTGCTTGGCTTGATAGCACCTAACAACAACAAACAACAGCACAGTGTCCACAGCGCCCCTGCTCTGTGAGTTTGTTAGAGGGCCTTGTGTGCTGCTATTCCACTGGAAGCTGGACGCCCAGTATTCCAAATATCAACAAGATCCCCTGTGATGAACTCATTTCAGTGAGTCCAGGAAAAAGGATTGGAGATGGAAAGGGAAAGGAGAGAACCCGGAAAACTGGCTTCTGAACAACACTGGCTGGTAAAAACCCTCTGGATAACAGTGGGATACGATTGTGTGATTTGGTGCCAGGAGATGAGCTGCTAACACTGGAAGGCACTCAGATATAACTAGGGAAGCTCCCCTTCCACAGAATGAGGCTGTGTATCTGTGTGGATGGAGAAAAGTAGCCAGGATCTTCATTTTCTGCCACGACTCAAAATACAGCTGCAAAATAATCCAAACGTTTCATGGACAAAGTATTAATCTAGGAACCTTGGAAGTTGCCAAAACTGAAATTGAACACGTGAAGGTCATATCCTAGGCATTCACCAGCTGGGTGGGTGTTGACCATTTGGAATCAGCCAGTCACATGGTCACCTATGCCGGGAAGGACAGATTGATGAGGAATGGAGTCATGGTCATTGCCAAAAAGAGTACTTCAGGATCTCTCCTAAAGTACAATAATGTCAGTGATGGGATATCACTTGTAGAAGGAAGACCTGTAACCCGACTATGCTCAATTATGTACACTAACCCCTAAAGCCAAAGATGAGACATTTAATATTTCTATCAACTTCTCCAGTCTGAAATGGATCAAACATGAAATCAAGTTGCATGATACTATTAAACAGAATCTGAAAGTTAGAAACAAAGAAGGACCAGTAGTTGAAAAGTAAGACCTCGATAATAAAAATGATGTGGAGTGTCATGGTAGAATTTTGCAGAACAGGTGATTCATTGCAAATACTTTTCTGCAGCAATATAAAAGGCAACTAGACATACTGACTTCACCAGAGGGAATACACAGGAATCAAATTGACTACATTTATGTAAAGAAAGAACAACATCCAGTATCATTGTTGTTACAAGGCCAAGAACTCACAGTGCAAAAGGACCCTCAGTTGCTCAAATGAAAGATAAAATTGAAGCTCAAGAAAACAAAAACACACCCACAAGATTCAAGGTATGGCCTTGAGTATGTCCCTGCTGGATTTAGAAAGCACTTCTAACAATAGATCTGACACATTAACATTGATGGCCAAAGACCAGAGGGATGGTGGAATGACATCAAAGACATTTTACACAAAGAAAGTAAAAGCTCATTTAAAAGACAAATATAAAGGAGAGAGAAAAATGGACGCCAGAAGAGACTTGGAAACTTACTGTATAATGTAGACACTAGGACAGATGGAAGAAATACTGAAGAAAGAGAGCTGAGCAGAAAACTTCAAAGATTTTCAGGAGATAGGTAAAGTATCATGAAATACGCAAACAACTGGAGTTAGGGAGCTACAAAGAAAGCACACAGTCAGTATTTCTCAAGTTGAAAGAATTTAAGGGGGGGGGGAATCAAACCTCAAGTTGCAGAAGTGAAAGATTCTGTGGGCAAAACATTGTGCAATACTCAGTGATAGGAAGATAAAGGAGGAGAGAAGCAATACGGAGTCACTGTACCAAGAAGAATTGGTCAGCATCGAATAACTTAAGGAGCTAGCATGTGATTAAGAATAGAACAATGTGACTTTTAAGCTGTAAGTGTGCGAAGATGGCAGAACAGGCGCAGAAGTCCATGCTGGTTGTATGTCTAGGTAACATTTGTCGATCACCCATTGCAGAAGCAGTTTTCAGAAAACTTGTCACTGATCAAAACCTTTCAGGTAAGTGGAGGATAGACAGTGCAGCAACATCTACTTATGAAATAGGAAACCCTCCTGATTATCGAGGGCAAAATTGCACGAAGAAGCATGGTATTCCTGTGAATCACATTGCCCGGCAGGTTACCAAAGAAGACTTTGCCACATTTGATTATATACTATGTACGGATGAAAGCAATCTGAGAGATTTGAATAGGAAAGGTGATCAAGTTAAAAACTGCAAAGCTCAAATTGAACTACTTGGAAGCTATGATCCACAGAAACAACGTATTATAGAAGATCCCTATTATGGGAATGACTCCAACTTTGAGACTGTACCAGCAGTGTGTTAGGTGCTGCAAAGCCTTTTTGGAGAATGCTCATGAATGCTGCGTCCATTTCTTGTTAAAAGCCAACAAGATGAACACCTTTACAGTGATGCTCTACATCTTTTAAATCCATCGACATGTTATAGTGTAATGTTCCATAGTCCAAGGCCATAACTATTTCTTCAGTTAATTTCCTGTTTCTTGCCTTAAAAAAAAATGTGGCTGGAAATCAGTTATTATTGGAAGCAGAATAAATAATTTTTTATTAAAAAAAAGAACAATGTATTCAAACTTCGTAAATAAATCAGTAGCATTTAAGAATAGATGGTACTCTAAAATGAAACAGACATTTCCGTGAAATACATCTTAAAACAAACAAACAAACAAAAGAATAGATGATCCTGAGAAGAAGTCCAAGCTATGCCAAAGGCATTGGTGAAAAACAGGGCTCCAAGGATTGATGGAATACTAAGTGAAAAATGTCAATTGGATGATGTCCTGGAGGATTTTCTCTCATGCATACCAAGATATTTGGAAGACAGCTACCTGGCCCTCCAGTTGAAAGATAACCATATTTGTGTTCATTTCAAAGAAAGATTACTCAAAAGAATGCAGAAATGCTCAAACAATATCACACAAGTAAAATCTTGCTGAAGACAATTCAAAAATGGCTGGAGCAGTATATCAGTGTTGTTGTTGTTGTTATGTGCCATCGAGTCGCTTGCGACTCATAGCGACCCTATGTACAAGAGCTCTAAACACTGTTCTATCCTGTGCCAACCTAGCCATCTCAAATGCACTTATTCCCACCGCTCCAGTCACAGAATTGATCCATATCATCAAAGGTCTTCCTCTCCTGCGCCGCCCCTCCACTCTGCCAAACATGATGTCCCTCTCCAAGGACCAGTCCCACCTTGCAACATGCCCAAAGTATGTCAGACGAAGCTTCAGAATCCTTGACTCCAAGGAGCATTCTGGCTTCACCCTCTCCAGGACAAACCTGTTTGTTCTACTAGCAGTCCATGGTATATTCAACACTCTTCTCCAGCACCACAACTCAAAGGCATCAATTCTCTTTCTATCATCCCTAGTCACTGTCCAACTCTGTGATGCATAGCACATAATTGCAAAGATTATAGCCGGGATTAGGCACACCTTATTCTCCAGCCTGACGTCGTTGTTCTTCAGTACTCTTGAGAGGTCCCTCACAGCTGACTTTCCCAATGCAATTCAAATTCAAGCTGGAATAAGAAGAGATAGAACAAAGGTTATCATTGCTGATGTCAGATTTGAGTTGAAAAAAAATACTAGAAAGAGATTAGCCTGTTTTACTGACTATATATACAAAAGCATTTGATTGAGTAAATCATAACAAATTATGAATAACACTGCAAAGCCCAGAACATTTCATTGTATTATGAGGAACCTGTACAGTCTTTTACAGTGATTTAAAGCCAGGTTGTGTGTTCAGATTGTATCCTTCAGTCAGACTTATTGACTCTGTATTCTGAGCAAATAATCTGAATTAGACAACATGAAGAAAGACGTAGCACCAGGATTGAAGGAAGACTCATCTACAGCCTGTGATTTGCAGATGACCTACTTGCGGGAAGCAAAACTAAACTTGACGTACTTACTGTTGAAGAGCAAAGCCTTCAGTATGTATTACACTTCAACACAAAGAAAACAAAAAAACCTCACAACTGGACCCATAAGCAAAATCATAGTAAATGGAGAAAAGATTGCCTTGGATTTCACTTTACCTGGAGCCACAGTCAACACCCTCCCCCCTATCAAAGCAACAGTCAGGAAATCAAACAAAGTAATGCATTGGGAAATTCTACCACTAGCAGATTGAAAAATGTTAAAGAGCAAGGATATCACTTCAAGGACTAAGGTGAGCCTGACACAAGCCGTGCACCTCATATGCGTGCAAAAGCTAGGCATGTAATAAAGAAGGGCCAAAGAGGAATTGATGCCTTTGAATTGTGATGTGATAGAATACTGAATATATTGCAGACTGCCAGAACCTGTGTTAGAGGAAGTACTACCAGAGAGCTGATAAAGCAGGGATGATGAGACCTGTTATAGGAAGGGGGCAGTCCCTGGAAAAGGATGTCATGCCTGGACCATCAAAAAAAGACCCTCGGGAAGTGGATTGACACGAGCTGCAACAATGGGCTTGGACTGCAGTGATTGTGAGAATGGCACTGGGCCATGTTTTTTTCTGCTGTACACAAGGTCACTATGAGTTTGAATCAGCTGAGTGGCAGTTTGCAACAACAAATTTCTTTGTGCGTTTTGTAGCGCCATGTGTCTAGACGCCATAATGCCTTCCTGCTTTTGATCATAGTTTAACACTAAAATACCCTTCTTGCCAGCACCAAAGTTATTAATAGGAACTTGGAAAGACAATAAAGCAAGATACTTTAGAGAGAGAAAGGGAGCGGGGGGGATATGACATTTTTTTCTACTAAGGAAAATCTAGAAGAAGGCATTTCCGTATTATGAAACTGTGATAGCAGTAGGGAGGCAAAAATAGAAATATATTAGACTTGCTGATTGTTCTTTGAAGAAGTAGCAAAGAGAACCCAACTTGGCCTGGGACCCTTGAGCTGTTGGGATGCTTCAACTTGAGCTGGCTAGAGCATGGATGGCTTCTCCTGGGTGCAAAGCAGAAAGATGCCCACTAGGAGTGTCAACAGAGGGGACTCTTCTGAATAAGTACACCAAGGGTAGAGAGACTAGACTTGCCTGGATTCCTTTATGAGCGGTAGAATGTGCTCACCCAGCTATGAAAGCGAGGTTGGGATCCAGTTGCAGCGGGAGAGCATGGCACTACTTAGCTTGTCTATTGCAATGCAGGGAGCTCTAGTGGCCTGGTGATAAGAAGCTCTCCTGCAATCCCAGAGGCACACAGTTCGAATCCCCCAGTTGCTCTACAAGAGAAGGATGAGCTATCTCCTCCTGTGCAATTAACTGCCTGAGAAAACTCACCGGCTCCAACTCAATGGTACACAACAACAACAACATCTTCACAGTGTGGACAGTGAGAGGGAGGTGATGAGACATCAAGTCAGGGTGTCTCAGCAGCCAGTATCCCAGAAGCCACAGCTAGAAACAAGCTGAGATATGCTGTGGGCAGTGTTGACCTGGGTGTAGCATACTTACCATGTCACTACTGACTAATATACAAGCACATTTCCATCAGATAGGAACAGACTCGTAGCTGATCCCGGTGGGTTTTCAAGAATCAGGATGGTCACGCACGGTGGACAGATTTCAATGGGCATCCAGACTAAGAAGCAGGACTACCCATACACTTCTGAAATAACAGGCCTTCAGAAACCGTATGGATAACGGGAGAATCTTGCTGGTTGCAGTGCCAGATGAGGCACCCACGTGGAGGCGGTCATGAGACCCTCCAAGTGCGACTGGGGAAGAGCTGCCTGCTCGAAGTAGAGTCTATTCTAATAACACCAGGTGAGCAGAGCTTTCCCTTGGTGAAGGACCTTCATTCGCTAATGAGACGGGACTCAACACGAGGGGGGGAAAGCGGCAAACATCCACAAAACTTCAGAACATGGACTGTACAAAATGTGAATCTAGGGAGAGTAGACATCATCACAAATAAAACGGAACACGTAAAGATCAGCAACCTAGGCAGCAGTGACTTGAGAGGGACTGATGGTATTGATGATCTTGAATCAGATAATCATGTCCTCTGGCCTGTTCCAGAAATGACAAGTTGAAGAGGAATGAAACGGCATTCATTATCAAGAGTGTTTCAAGATCTGTCCTAAAGTACAATGCTGTGAGTGCTGATAGGGTACGAGTCACATACATACAAGAAAGACCTGTCAATGCAACTATTATTCAAATATACACCCCAGCCACTGAGGCCAACGGTGAAGTTGAGGATTTCTAACAGTCTTTAGAGTCTGAAATTGATTGAACATGCAATCAAAGTGCATTAATAATAATTGACAACTGGAATACTAAGTTGGAAGCAAGAAAGAAGGAATGGTAGTTAGACAATTGGGTCTTGGTGATAGAAATGAGAATAGAGATGGAATGATAGAATTTTATACCATGAATGATTTATTCATGACACACACTTTAAAAAAAAAACAACACAAACACCACAACAAATAGTGACTATACACATGGACGTCACCTGTTAGAATACACAGGCGCGAGATTGACTACATCTGTGGAAAGACATGGTGGAGCAGCTCAGTATCTGTGGCCAAAACAAGGCCAGGGACTGACGGTGTCTACACTCATAGGCAAGTTGAAATGTAAGGTGAAAAATATTAAAACAAGTCCACCAGAACCAAAATACAACTTCGTGTCTATTCCAACAGAATTTAAAAACCATTTGCGAATAGATTTGATGGCCTGAACACTAATGATCAAAGACCAATGAGTTGTGAGATGATATGGCTAAAGGGTACTTGTACCAATGTGGGACTCACCTAGACCATCTTGAGAAAGAAGTACCACCTACAGCTAATACTGAGTATAGACAACCCTTGAAATTCAACTGCTTATCAACCTGCCCCTTCCCCGTTCTCCGGTCTTTTCTTAACCAGACTAAGACCATAATGAACCACCAGAACATTTATTTACTCCATCCTGTATCAGATGAATATATAGTCTCCTGATTGGAGACATAAGACAGATCCATTTGACTTCTATCCTTGGGGAGGTGGGAATCTTTCATGCAACACTTAAAAAACATTCAGCAATTAAAAGATTCTCATGCTTCGCTGTTTCTGAGAAAGGAAATGTGATACGCATATTCTTGAACTAACAAAAGGATCAAGAAAAACCATAATCCTGAAAATAAAGGAAGAAATACATCCTGTGTAATTGTGAGCACAACTTTGAAGGACACACACACACACACACACACACACACACAGAGCCAGTTCCTTACAGAGAATGTGACAGGCTTATTTACGAGGTGGGAACATTCTGAGAGGAGAAAAACTGACCAAATGCTATGATTCCCTGTGACCCGGAGCAAAGCAGTAGTTGAAGCTGCAGGATCAGGTCTCTGCTGAACACATTAAGAACAGGAAGGCATTTTAAGCAACAGCAAAGCAATGTTTTACCATTTCCAAAAAGGAGCTTGTGGGTTTGATGTCAGAATACAGAGAAAGGCGTAAGAACCTATTCAGAAGCATCAAAGAATGCTACAGATAAACCAAGGAAATGGAGCAAGGAAACCATCACTCAGCCAGTAGAAATGACTCCATGATCTCCTCAAGATTCCATGCACATCAGATTCACAGTAATGCTTTTCTAAACATTACCTTGGTTTTGAAGACAATTCCAAGGTCACGGGGGCAATGAGAAATGCTGGTAGGAAGATGTTCTTTTCTGTCCAGTGTCATTGCGCTCATATATCAAGGCAATAACTAGCCCAGCCCATGAAGAACATCTTCAAAATATTTCTAGCTTTCATGGTGATTGCTGGCTTTATATATTTGGTGCTTATGGTAAAGAAAAAAAATCCTTCCCAATTGATTTTTGAGACCACTTTTGGGTTCTTAATATTACCAAACCGGCTCTTAAAAACGGGATCTCAATTTATAATGGTGTGCCTATGACAAATAGAGGGAATCAATTTTTTGCCAACTTTGTGACATATAAGATCGTGGAGGATCATTTGTCTTCAATTATTGAATTTGGGGCCAAGAATTGGGGTATAAATTCTTCTACTTTTTCAACCACCCCTGCAGAATTTTCCATCCTAATAACTTAACCCACTGTTAAAGTTCACCCAGAAAGGGATAGGGTGCAGCTGTGAGGTGGTCTGAGCAAATAGCATTTAGCGACTCGGGCTTTCCAGGAACATCTCCAAAATGTTGTTTCCCCAAGGGGGCCTAAGTGTTTGCTCCTTGAAAAAATGGTCTCTCTCTTGGGCTCATTTTTGCTTCACTCAAATTACTCTGAAACTTCAAGGACAAGGACAGAGTTAGAGCTCTCCACCGTACGTTAAAAATATCAAGGCCTTTGCAAGAAATGTCACCACCACGCTTCATACCCAAAGAGGGGCCAGGCCCACATCATCTGTAGGGGCCTAACATCACTCCGCGGAAAGAGATTTCTAAGAAGTGGCATGTACAGTCTAGAAGCACTCAGGTATTTATTCATACCCTCCAGAAACCAGGGGCTGAACATGACTGACTTACAGACTGCCTTAAAAGTCAGATTCACCACCCCATGCAAGACTGTTTATCCATTTCACCATTTCACACGGAAGAATTACGAGTGAATTCCATTCTTTAGAGTCTGTTCAAACCGTGAGTGTTCTGGAAGCCCTGCATCACTTTAGGAGTGTGCTGCCTTTGTCCAAGCCCCTAATGTCGGTCTGTAAATTAATCTCTGTCTAACAGCGTCTAGATTATAGCTGAGTTTGCTCAACAACTCCACGTTCAAGTCCCTATATGACTATTTCTCTCCAAAAAAATTCTACTCACAAAGATTTATACCAAAAGTAAATAAAGCAAAATATCAGCATTAACTGTAAAACTTCAGTGCATAGATCATTTTCCAAAAATATGCTCCCATTTTCTAGGTGGAGCAAAAGTCAGATAAGCTGAAGGCTAGCCCCAGCGGCCTTGGGAACAGTGTGGGCTTGGAAATGTGCAGTAGGGCAACCAGGCTTAATTCCACAAACCATCTGATAAAGCAGACCTTTTGTGCTAATGGCTGGATAGTAAACGTTTCAGGCCATGGCCATTTGGTCTCTGTTGCAACAACCAAGTTGACCTGTTGTAACATAGACGCAGCCAGAGAACAGACAGGTCTGCATTCCAGTAACACTTAATGTACGAAATCAGTTGACTGGCTGGATTTGGCCCACAATCTTGCTCCTTTGACCCGAGGTCTTTCATTTTCTCTAAGACTGAATCCCAACCTTTCTTGGTTAGAAATTATTTCCTGGCTTCGTAAGAATGAAGAGAGACACCACCTGTTCCTTCATTTGACTCTCACTTTTTTAATAAAAATGTTGTTCCAGCCGTTGAGTGAAGTATTGCTCCAAGAGTGTGGATAAATCCATCGAGCTGTTGTTTTTAGCCCTTAAAAAAAAATAGGAGGAGGCCTTTTCAATCTTTAAAGCCTGTATTTCTTTATCCTGTGTGTGTCCTTCACAGCACACACCTGGAGGGTCAGGCCCTCTCCTTGAATCTTGGGGTCAGATGAGCTAAACCTTCCCTCTCTACCCAATGTTCATCTCTGAGTCAATGTCCATTGATTTTTTTCCCCCCCACCATTTATGTAATATGTGGTCTAGCAAGGCTAAAAGGCTAGGCCTAGCAGCCCTGGGAACAATATTGTTTAGAAAAGTGCTATAAGGCAACAAAGCTTCATTTCCTAAACCATCTGATAAGACGTTTTATAGACAAACAACCCCTGGCCAGACTCCCAAAGAGTGGTATGTGCAAGAATCTGTTGGGCAAGAGTTTGAGAAATGGAGTGGGAATTTCGAGAAGGGATGGTCCTGGCACCAATTCCAGATGGCTCTCCTCCTTGATCCTGAGCAAATCCCTTTCCACCCTGGCGCCTTGGGTTTTCCTCTGTCCGCTAGGGAGCTGTTCTGGGCTGCAGTGAAGAGATCTAAGCAGTGAAAGAATCCAGCAGCTGCCGCCGTCCAAGGGCAGCCATCGTGGAACCAGATAAGAAAACTCACTCCCTTCAGAACCTCACTCCTTTCTGCGTTATTTCTGAGACTGTAGTGACCATCCGAGGTCGGTCTTCGGCGAGGATCAGGGGTCCTCATCCTGACAGAGCATCAGACAGTGGGGTCAGGGGAGCAGTAGGAAGATGAAAGGGGGCGTTGTGCAAGCTTTTGATCTCAATCTCACACGTCCTTTGTAACTTGGAGATTCTAAGACAAAAAATCTTAAGAGTGCACATAGGTAGCTCGTCTTAAGCAAGGAGTTAGGAAGACGGATGAAGCAAGCAAACAGATCCTTGATACTCAGCAAGATGTCCTCACACAGGGACAGGACTGAAACTGGTTGTCTCTGAAAAACTCCAACTTGGTAAGGGTTGGGTTTCCCATTGTTGAAGGGCTCTGGTTTTCCTTGTGGAGATGATGGGAAATGACTGAGCAGAGATGTGAGTGGAAAGTCTCTGGTTTTTCGATGGTCTGAGATGTAAAAGCAGAGACTCCCTTTTCCGGGTTCAATTGTCACATTCCACATTCTGCTTGAGATAAAATACCCTAAAACAGGACCATGTGTGAATACTCTCAAGGACTCAGAGAAGACCAGCCCTCCCTCGTTCTCAGAGGCAAGACTTCTTTGAGAATAAGCTTGGCATTCCTATATCTTTATTCATGTAGGTAAAAATGGGGGTCTCTTCAAAGAATGTTCTGGAAGAGCCAGAGTCTACTCCCTGGCTCAGCTGACTCTTGAACATTAATCAGAAAAAATGTAAACAGAAAACAAAGCTTTCAAATGGCAGTAAGCTGTAATTGGAAATCCTATCTTTTCTGAGAGCTAGTCATGTTTACAGAAAGCTCTCCTTGAATCCCACAATCATTCTAGGAAGTAGATATTACCAGCTCTGCTTCATGGAAGAGGAAATTAAGCTAAGAAGTCATTTCTCATGGACAGTTGTGGTAGTTGTTATGAATTGCATTCTGTCCTACAAACTGTCTCTTGGAGTCTTAACCCCTGAGACCTGTGAAGGTAGCCTTGTTGGAAATAGAGCCTTTCAAGATGTTACCTGTTAATCTGAGGCTATACTTGAAAAGGGTGGGTCCTCATGCAACCTGAATGATGTTCTTATGAAAGAGAAGAGACACAGAGGAAAGACAGCTATGTAAAGATCTATCTGCAAGCCAGGGCACTTGGACTCCCAGAACCTGGGAATGACAAGCTATCTTCCCTTAAAGACTTTGAAGGGAGCCCTGTCAACCTATTGGTTTGAACTCTTAGCCTTCAGACTGAAAACCTACAAACTGCAGTTGTGTAAAGCCACGTCCTTGGTAGTACTTTGTTACAGCCGCCCTGAGAAACTAAACACAGTGTTGGAGGAGGAACTGAAAGCCAAGTTCATCGACTCAAGCTCTTCCCACTGATTGATTGATTGTTGTTAGATCATATCAATTACCACTCATAGTGACCCCGTGAAGAACAGATCGGAGCTTTCTATATCCAGTGCCATCATCACAGTCAGACTCGTGCTCAGACCACTGATGCAGTCACTGGATCAGTCCATGTGTGTAAGGATCTTCATTTCTTCTCTGGTCCTCTATTTTCCCCAGCCTGACGTTCCCTTCCGAGAACGGGCTCTTATTGACATCCTGCCCAAAATACGTGAGACAGAGTCTCACCATCCCTCCTTTAAGGAGCCCTCTGGATGCAACTCCTCCAAGACAAACGTGTTTGTTCTTTTGACAGTCGATGGTACGTTCCGTATTCTTCTCCAAAACCACCGTTCAAAGACATCAATTATTTTTTTAGTCTTCTTTATTCAATGAGCAGATTTCAGGTGCATCAGAAACAGTTGAAAATACCACGTCTGGCATCAGATCTTCAAACTGGCTGCTCTTTTCCAATTGATTAGACAAAATATCTATGAAAAACCAATACAATGTATAAACACTCAGTGAACTAAAAAATTCATCCATTAATGAAAAAATTTATAAAGTATATACACACATGAAAAGACATTGCCACTAATGGGTTAGAGTGATGGGGGATTCTCATCTCTCTGTGCATTAGAATCATCTGAGAAGTTCACCAGATGGGCCCAGACCCGTGTCAGCTCCGGACTATTTAAAGGAAAAGTCTTGAGGTGGGACATGGGTTTGTTACAAAGTTCCTGGAGGATCCTTGTGTTTACCTCGAGGGAGAAATCCTGTAAGGGAGCTTTCCATCCAGGACAGGGATGGAGCTTCAGGGACGAGTGATAGGGAATGGCAAAGGGCACACTGACAAAGGAGATTAATCAGAACTGGCTTTGACAAGCACTGTGGCGATTGGACAATTAAACAGACTTTCAAGGGGGTGGGGAAAAAAAGAAGAAAGAACTGGGGAGGAGGGTAGAGAAAATAGTGCAACAATGAATGAATGAGAACCCAAAATCTCTGTAAAGGTTCATTAAAATTAATAAAATTTAATAATTAAAAAACCGACAAAGTTCCCTTTAAAAAAATGAATACAAAGAATGGGGCTAGGGGGAGAACCCTACAAATGGTGAAGAAATGCCCTGGAGGGGAAATTCTGCCCACAACCCCAGACCTGGCAAATGGAATGAAGATTCACCTGGTGCTTGGGAATGCTGGCTGTCCAAAGTGGACACAGGGGCGAGCATCTCCCACCTCGACAGTCTTGAAGGCAGGAGGTTCCTTTGATACAGCCCGGTAATCTGCCTGCCTGTGGATGAGAACGCGGTGGATGCCTGGACTGCTTCAAAGTCTAGGTGCCAACCAGTCTGTGCTGGGAGCCCGTTACTCATTCTCTCTCTTGCTTTGGGAATGAGTCAGGTTCTTGCACTGCCTCTCCCACACGAGCCGAGCTTCCCCAGCTGCCCAACCCTCTCAAAAGCGAAGCAGACCCACTGCCATCGCATGGATTCCCATTCCTAATGGCCTCTGAGGACAGAGCTCTCACTCCCGCAGACCCTTAGACTCTAATCTGCACAGTAGACAGGCTTCATCTTCCTCTTGAAGGGCATCTGGTGGGCTCAAACCATGCATCTTTTGGTTAGTTGTGGAATTTTATAAACACATCACCATAAAGTCGTCTCTGCCAGTAGACGAACAAAGGTTCTGTCCACAGGGCCTCTCCTCCCCTGGAAGCCTAGCTCTGTCTCTTGATGCTGAGTCCATTTGACCCCAAATGACAGAGAAGAGCTACCCCGTTGGGATTCTAGGCTGTAATCCTTCTAGAAGCCCATCTCCAAGCTTTTCCCTCAGAGCTGCTGGATAGGTTTCAACCATCAACCTTCTGTTAGCAGCTGAGACGCTGAGACTTTAACCTTTGCTCCCATAGGCACTTCCTTTCTTCTCCATTGGGTTAAATGCAGTGATGTTGGCACCGTGCTAAGAGAAGCCCACAGAGGCAAAGGGCTCCGTAACAGGAGTGACCGTGCTGAGGGACACGTGGAAGCAGCAGAGGCAGACATTTCCCTCCCCACTTTCCTTCTTTGCTTTGGTGTCTTGCCCACACTGCAAACTACCAGTGCCTCAGTGCCCAGTTCTTAGGAAGACATGGGAAATCCCTCACCCCAGGGTCACCTGGGCCACACCTCTCTCACGCTCATGCCACTGCCTGGCAAAGGTGGCCCACAGCCCAGACCTGCCCTGATTGCGCTCTTCACTCGCCACACAACTTGCCACCCACCAGGTGATTGCTGATGAATCTGCTCTTCTGCACAGTGGGCCAGGCCCATGCAGCAGCATGACCAGCACAGAGCCTGAGCCTGAGTGGTGTGGGGTCTCGGTACAGCAGTGACAAGCTCCGCAGCCCTGGCAGACTTCACTGAGTCCCATGTCCACTGTTGTATGACAGACAAGATGCTTCCCCGAGAGCCGTTCCAGAAACAGCACACAGTCTGGCTGAGGAGATACCCTTCCGCCTGCTCCACTCCCCTAGGATGGTACTGCTATGAAGTGACCACCACCCAGCCTCTTCCTGGCCACCCATCACCCAACTGATGGGATCTATCATCGAGACCCAAGAAGTCTAGGACAGGCAAGTCAATGAAATATGTCTTGCCTCAAACCCCCTGAAAATTAACTCCTATAGGCACTGCCGTTGAATTGTAGGGTTGGAGAAGAGTACTGATGAGGCCAGGGACTTCCAAAAGAACTAACAGATGTATCTTGGAGAGATTGCAGCCAGAGTAGTCCCTGGAGGCAAAGGTGATAAAGCTTCATCTCACATACTTTGGTCCTGTTGCTCGGAGAGGCTGTTCATTGGAAAGAGACATTATGCTTGGGAAGGTTGAGGGATGGCGAAAGAGAGGAAGACCCTCAACCAGGTGGATTCACACAGTAAGTGCCATAATGGATTCAAGAGTGTCAGAAATTGTGAGGATGGCACAGGAGAGGCCAGGGTTCAGGTCTGTTGTTCCGAGGGTCAGTACGAGTCATATTCTACTTGATGGCACTTAACAACAACAACCCACTTCAATTCAAAACCCTCACTCCATTCACAGCTTCTCATTTTTTCCAAGAGTGAAGTGTTTTGGATCTATTACTAACGATTCCAAGAGCCAAGGGGGCATTGTGGATGGTGATTCACTTCAGTAACGATACAACACACCCACGTTCATCACGGTAGCAAAGGGTGGAAATAACCTGTGTCCCTCAGTGGGTCCGTGGCTAAAATGTGCTTGTAACAGGATACTCCTCAGTGACAAGGAGTCATGGTGAGGCCACAAACTGTAACAGGGAGTCCTCGAGAGGACATTGTACTGAGTGAAATCAGTCACAAGAGGACATACAATTGTGTGAGGCCTCTTTTCTAAAAGGTCAAGAATAGGCTTACATGTAGCGGCATTCTTTGATGGTTACCAGAGATGATGGAAGGAGAGAAGAGCATCACTTCCTAGATAGTGGACATGTGCTAATTCTGGTAAAGGGAAGGACGACAATTCAGAAGAGGAAAGAAACCAGCACAGCATGGCCAAGGTCAAAGACACTGGAGGTGTGCTGGCCTAGTGGTAAGGAGTTGCACTGCCGACTTAATGGCAAGCTGTTCGAATCCACCAGCCACTCTGAGGGAGAAAGATGGTCAGTCTCCTCCCATATGATGTTTGGCCTCTGAAAACCCACTGGAGGTCGGCTATGTGTTGGTCCCAGCTTGATGGCAATGAGTTGAGTGAATGAATGATGATAAATGCTAAACGGAAATAACAACCCAAAATGTGTGAATGGTTACATATGTAAGCTAGGTATGTGTGAGAGGGTGTGCCTAAACATGTCAGTATATCTGTGGGTGTTTACATACACATATTAGTGGATGCTGTGTATCTACTCATATATAATAGGGCACATTATATATGTTGTTGTTTGTCGTTGTTGTTAAGTGCCGTCGAGTCGCAGGTGACTCATAGCGACCCTATGAAGGAGAGGCCTCGACGCTCGGGTGCCTTTCATCCTCTCTCCAGGTTCATAGGGTTTCCGGAGGCAAGCTATTACGGAAGTGGATGCCACTCCTCCTTCCACGCTTGTTTAATCGGGGAGCTCCACCCCACTCTCTGTCCGCATTGGGTAACCAACCATTAAGGCATTTGACGCACCAGTGTCACGGTGTTCAGCCTCACAGCAACCACAAGTGACTGTGGGACGGGAACTTGTACACCAGGGCTATATGACCTAGAGGAATGTCTTTGTCTTGGTCACATTATATATAATAATAATAATAATAATAATAATAATAATAATAATATAATTGAGGGTACTGTTCTAGAAGCTTCTAGACATATGCAGACACCTTGTGGGATCGGATTACTGGGTTTGAAAACTAAGGACCGTAGTCTTAGAAGACATCTAGGTCAGCTGGCCTAGCAGATCATAAAGACAAGGTTCTGTAGCCTAACTTGGTGCCTGGGGTCTGGGGTCTTAAGCTTCTGAGCAACCATGTAACACACAACTAATGGGCTCTTGCATCCGGAGCAAAGGAGAGTGAAGGAAATCAAAGCCTCAAGGAAGTCGTGAGTCCACAAACCAATAGCCCACATAAAGCACAGCCTCCTCCAATGAAATCAGAACAAACAGATGGTGCCTGGTTACGACAACTGACAGCCCTGGACAGGACACAATAGAAAGTCACAGTGAGAACGGGAGAAGGTAGAGCAGAACTCAAAGTCATGAAAAATGATAATGAAGTTAGACTTACTGGACTCATCAAGAATATCACCCTAATGGGCAGCTCTGGTGTCCTAGTGGTGAGAAACTGCACTGCAATCCCAAAGGCACATAGTTTAAATCGACCAGCTCCTCCAGTAAGAGTATCAACCTAAGAAACCCGTTTAACCTGGAACTGAAGCCCTGTCCAGAGGTCACCTTCCAGCCAAATAATAGAATGGCCTTTAAAAGAGTAACACCTGTAAGGAATTGTTTTCTTATAACAGTCAGCTGTGTGAGACTCAACAGGCAACATTTGCCCAAAAGCAAGATGAGAAGAAAACTAGTGAGGTGGAAATGGGAAGTCAGGGCAGAACTGGGGAGAGTGATGATACAATTTGAGGATAACAACTGAAGTTATGGAATTAGTTGGTTATAAATTGTTGAATGGGAAACTAATTTGCCATGTAAATTTTTATCTACAACACAGTAAAATGTTCTAAGGAAATAAAGGCTACCGTCACACCATCCCGTTCCATGGTGCCTTCCTAATGACCAAAGGAGACAAGGGGTTGAGAATAAAGGTTTCTAGTTTAAAACTGAGACTTGTAAAATTTTGATTTAAAGTTCCCTTCTGGAAAAGTAGGGCATGTTACATAAAAGCCACAGCACACATAGCCAATTCAAATGTCCTTTGCGTGGCCACATCGCTCATGCTAAGTTTGACGGTGGCACCACAAATGAAGGGACCAGTCCTTGGAAGACAGACATCCCACTGGGAAAGGTAGAGGATGACCTTGAATGATGTGAATTTACATGATGACCCTAACCGTGAACTTGAACCTGGCAGGGACCGTATGGATGACACAGGAGAGGACACGACTCTGATCTAGAGTGCATAAGGTCGCTGTGAGTTACAGTTGACTTGATGGCACCTGACAACAACAATAGCAATTCCTTATGGAGTTGGCCAGTGTTGACAGAAGAGAGGAAAAGCTAAGAGGTGGCTCCCTCTCAGCCCACGGATTATGAGATTTAACTTTTCACAGTCTTGTATTTTGGGAAGTAAAAAAGGCATTACCCCCAAGTGCCATGGAGATGGAAGTTTGAGGAATTTTATCCTTAGGGACTGAGAAATGCCAAGCATCCCTAAGTTCTTGGTTATGCAGGGGAGGTAAAGATTGGCAGACAGAAGCAAAGCAAAGCTGTAAATGTCTTGGACGTCCTGGGTCAGGCCTAAACTAACTGAGATGGATGGGGTAGAACAGTCCTAGGAATTGGTCCAAAACCTTCTAGTGAAAACTGTCCACTTTGACATTTAAGAAGGGGGAATTTGCCCAAGTTCACAAGCCAGAAGACTGCAGAATGGGGCCTGGCCTGGCCTGAAGCCATGCTGTTGTGGGTTTGTCTTGAGGTCAATTGATAGTAGAAAATGAAAATGCCTTTTGCTAAAAATAAAGGCAGATGAACACATAACTATCACTTTATGACTAAATGAAGGGAAGAGACTGCATTGAGGTTCCATCGCCAGTTATTGGTAGATCCAAGATGAGTTGTAAAGTTTTCAGTGCCCCCGACCCCTGCCACCCTCCCACACAGCTGTTTTCAATTAGTGCTGTATCATTTGCCACAGGTTGCTATGTTTCTGGTGGAATTCCTTTTTGTTGTTTTATGAGCATGTGGTCTGTCCAGCAAGTGACAGCCCTTTGAAACTAGGAACCTGAGTTGGAATTCAATTGGGTCCAGGTCAACCTTCGCTGCCCCTTGATTTCTGGCATGGAACTTCCTTGACCTTGGCACCTCCAGAGTACAGACAGCCTGATCTCGGCCTTGAAAAGTCCCCAGTTGTTGGCCCAAAACCCTGCCCCACAGATGCTTGATAAACTCTCAAATAAGAACAGTCCCAGCCGTCTCCTTTTATGCCATTTTCCTTGCCACCTCCCCCCTCAAAAGACACATGGGGAAGTACACATGCACCCCAGATGTTCCAGGGCTAAGGAGTCACCTTCAGATCATAATATTTCTTATTCTTTTGAACAAAAGAGGACATCTGTGATATTAGCCATTAGACGATAAAGGATTATAAACACTGCATGAAGTTCTGGCTTCAGTAAGGACAGGGAAGGAACTAACTTTCTGGTACATAACAATCATAAACTTTAACCAAATGATTTAAAAAATTTGCTACATGGGGTATTGGGAGAGTTGTCAAAAGCTGGCATGGACTAAAGAGTTCCTATCTTTGAAAGAAAGAAACTAGAATGGAGGAGGGATTAATGTGCTCCCGGATCCCAGGCTTGGACTGTTGGAGAAAGAAGGAAATTAACTTGGAGCAATCGTTGGAAGACATAGTGAAGAATCCACCCATTGGTGAAGTCTATGCACAGACTCAGAGGGACCTCATCCAGGCTGCCATGGAACCCTGTTGATGAGCTTGCTAAGGTGTTATCTGCCAACGTCTGACCCCAGCGGCATTCCTGCGGTATATCTAAAATAAGTTAACAGAAATATTGTGACCTAGAAACAGGACAGTGTCACAGTGGCTGTGCCCAAAATGGCTTCTTGACATCACATGTCAATCATACAGCCTTGAGTCTGCAGTATTAATAATCTTATGTTCTTGTTGTTAGTTGCAACTAAATTGACTATAATTCATAGCAATCCTATGAACAACAGATCAGAGCATCACCATCGTGGAGCCACAGTCAAGAGGAAAAGCAGTGAAGAGAAACTGATCCTGAGGTGATTCGGATATTAGAATTACAGGCTAGGACTTTAAGGCAATTTTTATAAACGTGTTCAAGGACTTAAAAGATATCTATCATAAAGGAAAAGGGTGATACAAATTAAGTACTCTGAATGATACAAATTATTTTATTAAGGACTTTGAATGATACAAATAATTCTGTACTCAGCTGCCGACAAAAGACTGGAGTTTTGAGTTCACCTAGATTTGCCTCAGAAGAGTGGTGAAAAATCAGCCCTTGAAATCCTTACAGGTCATAGCTCTACTTTGACATATATATGGGGTCACCATGAGCTGAAATTAACTTGATGGCAACTAGTTTTGTATTTATCTTAATGAGTAAAAATGTGGAGAATCTTCTTTAGACAAGATAAATTGAAATGTTAAAAAATTATTTTTCGAACTGAAAAATATAAATAAGGTGAAAAATGAGGCATTTGCTGCAGAAGGTCAAGGACTGCGGTCTTCACTATGTATTGAAGCTTAATGTCAAGAAGACAAAGATTTTCACCATTGTGCTAATTGGCAGCATCCTAACAGACAGAGAAGAGATTGAGATTGTTAACAATTTCAGCTTGCTTCATTCCTTTATTAACACTCTTAGCATGAGTAGTCAGGAAGTCAAAAGACTTCATTACATTGGGGAAATCTGCTGTCAGGGACTTCTCCAGAGTACTGACGAGCAACAATGTCAGTATAGAGACTAAGGTGCACCTGATCCAGTCCATAATTACTTGCTATGCACCAGAGAGCTAGACAATAACTAAGGATGATCGAAGAAGAATTGAAGCTTCTGAGTTGTGGTGCTAGAGAAGAGTCTTGAACATACCATGGACTGCTAAGAAAAACATGTATGTCCTAGAAAGGGGGAAACTGAGCTGTTTCATAGAAGAAAGCATTTTGAAGCTCCGACTCACATACTTTGGGCCTGTTGCCAGAAGGGACCAGTCTTTGGAGAAGGACAGCATGCTTGGAAGGGTGGAAGGACAGGCAAAACAGAAAGACCCTAAATGAGATGGGTTGACTCAGTAACTGGGGTAGTGGGGTTAGGTGTGTCAGAGACAGTGAAATTGGCTCAGAATAGGAAAAGGTTCAGAGCTCTTGTACGTAGGTTTGTTATGAGTCGCAGGTGACTCGATAGCACATAACAACAATAACAACAAGGCTTGATAATAGATTTTAAAAAAGCAAAGAAAGGTTGGTGTATTTGAAAGTAGATCACTAGACATATCTCACACTAAACACAAAAATCAACTCAAGGTGGATCAAAGACCTAGGAATAAAGCCTAAAACCATAAAGTTCATCAGAGACAAACTGGGATCAAGCTTAAAAGGCCTAATCTATGGTATAAAGAGACTGCAAAATACAACCAGAAATCCACAATCTGAAGAGGATAAAATTAATGAGTGGGACCTTCTAAAGATTAAATCCCTTTGTACATCAAAAACATTTTCAAACAGAGTGAAAAGAAAACCTACTGACTGAGAAAAAAATTTGGAAATACCATTTCAGACAAGGGTCTTATATGAACTTTGTATGTAAACCAGTATAAAATAAAATGTAAGGAAAAAAAATTACAGAATCCTACAAGGCCTCCACAAGAAAAAGACTGATCACACAATTACAAAATGGGCAAAAAATATGGAAAGAATTTTTAGAGGAAGATGTTTGGATGGGCAACAGACATATGAAGAAATGCCCCAAATCACTGGCAATAAGGGAGATGCAAATCAAAACCACAATGAGATACCATCTCACTCCAGTAACAATAGCAAAGTTTAACAGGGCAGCAAGTAATAGATGTTGGAGAGGATGCGGCGAAAAAGGAACTCTTATACATTATTGGTGAGATTGTAAAATGGCATAGTCACTCTGGAAGGCAGTTTGGCATTTCCTCAAAAAGCTGAACATAGAAATTCCATATGACCCGGATATTCCACTGCTTGTAATATAACTTGAGAAAATGAGAACTGAGGCAGAAATGGAGACTTGTACACCAATGTTCACAGCAGTGTTATTCACCATTACAAGAACATGGAAAGAGCCCAAATTTCCAGTCACAATCAAATGGATTGAAAAGTTACGGTACATTCACATGATGGAATACTATACAGCACAGAGGGGCAATGACTTTGTAAATGAGTACCTATCTTGGGAGGGGCTGGAGAGCATTATGCTGAGTGAACTAACTCAGTGCTATAAGGACAAATACTGTATAAGACCATTATTGTAGAATGTGTATGAGGATCCAAGGAGGGAGAGGGCAGCAGAGAATGGGCTGGTATGGAGGTGGTTAATCATAGGGTTGCACAATTTGATGAGTGGTGGGTAAAGGAAATGGGAAAGATCAGGTGTGAAAAACAATGTGTATGAACTTTGTAAAGAAACCAGTATAAATTTTTTAAAATAAATACAATTTTAAAAAATTTTAAAAAAGAAAATAGATCACTAGAACCTCTTTGATTTGAAGGGGAAAAAATATGGCAAAACAAGGGTAACAAAGTTTCAGTGATTTATGGGGGCCTTACATATACACAATTAGAGTCTCAGGATATTAGGATAGAGATAATGAAAGAAAAAAATAATATATTTTTTAAATAACTCAAATATCCTTAAAATTGGTGAAAACTATAAACTAAGGGCTCTGTTGGCAAAGTCTGTATGGAACTGCACTGCTCATCCAACAGTGGTGCCTCCTGGCGGTTCAAATCCACCAGCTGCCCCAAGGGACAAAGATGGATGGTCTCCTTCCACGAGACTTAAAACCTCCGAAAACCCACTGGAAGGTCAGCTACGAGTTCTGACTTAACAGAAAGAAGAGTTTTCTTTTAATACACTAACCAACCCTCTAGAGAATCAATATAAAGAAAACCACCCCCAAATACATTGTAGTCAAAAGACCCAAAACTAAAGATAAAGGGGAAAATCATTAAACTCACCAGAGGAAAAAGAGAGTGCGTCTAAAGGAACAATGTTGAGCATCATTGCTGACTTCTCACCAGAAACCATGGAGGCTCGAAGACCGATGGATTATGTGTTAAATGCTCGATGAAAAATGCCACTGTCTTCTTAGATAATTCAGAAATCATTTTTGTCTCCAGTACCCTTCGTATCACCCTGATGGTTATATGTATAGTGAAGAGCACTGAGTAGCCCATGGACTTTCAAAAGAACAAACAAATCTATCTTGAAAGAAGTGCAGCCAGAGTGCAAGTATGGTGAGATTTTTATCTCCTCTACTTTGGGTGTATTTCCAGGAGGAATCAGTCCTGGGAAAGAGACATCATAGTGGGAAAGAGAAAGGTCAACAAAAGAGAGGAAGACCTCCCTCAAGATAGACTGACATAGTGACTTCCACGTGGGCTAGATGGAGTATGTCAAAAATCATGAAGATTGTTTGTACAGGATAGGACAAAGTTCTGATCTGCTGTTCAGAAGACCACTGTGAGTTGTCAGTAACTCATTGGCACCTATCAACAACAACATGTTTGATATTTGGCTTTTTTCTCTGTTTTTATTTCTTAACTAATATATGTGTTCTTACGATTTTTGTGTTTGAAGAACTTATATTCCGATTAAGAACAATGAGATAATGAAAAAAGTTCTCTGGGAAATTTTTCTTTAGTTTTTCCTTGAAGTATAATCTATATTCAATGAAGTACACAAGTGCTGACGTGTACATTGTTAAGTATGATGAACATATATATGTATATTGTCAGTGTTGTAAGATGCCATAAAGCTGACTCTGATTCACAGTAATTCTGTGTACACAGAACGAAGCCCTGCCCATTCCTGGACCATCTTCACAGACATTCTTCCTTTTGAGCCTCTTTATCAATCTATCTTATTGAGACTCTTCTTTTTGGCTGAAGCTTCTCATTTCCAAGCATGACGTCCTTCTCCAGGGACTGGTTCCTTCTGATAACATATCCAGAGGATGTGAAATCAAGTCTCACTATTCTTGCTTCTAAAGAGCTTGCTGGATCTACTTCTACCAAGACTACTATTCTTTGGCATTCTATGTTGTGGTTGTGTATTCTCAAGTCAGAAATGACCCATAGCTGACCCTCCAGTGAGTTTTCAGAGGCTGTAAATCACATGGGAGGAGATTGCCCATCCTTCTTCAGTAGAGCAGCTGGTGGCCTTGAACTGTGTGCCTTTGGGATTGCAGCGCAGCCTCTCACCATTAGGCTATCAGAACATTCCATAGTAGATTTAATATTCTTTGGCAGCACCACAATTCAAAGCATTAATCCTCCTTCAGTCTTCTTTTTTCATTGTCCAGCTTTCTTTCACATGCATGAATTAATTAAAAAAAATACCGTAGCTAAGGTTGAGCACACCTTAGTCTTCAATATGACATCTTGGGGTTTTTAACACTTTAAAGAGATCTTTTACAGCAATTTTGCAATATGTCATCAGATTTCTTGACCGTTGCTGCTTCCAAGAGGCATTGATTTGGGGTGTATATAAAATTAAATCCTTGACAGCATTTATTATCATATTACTCATGGTCCAGTTATGAGGATTTTTGTTTGTAATCTCTAGAGATGCAATCCTTACTGAAGGCTATACAGTCTTGATCTCCATCAATATTACTAGAAAGCTTGTATCACCTGTATATTAATGAGTCTCACCTGTTGTTAATGATTTTTCCTCCAAGCTGATGTGACATTCCACTTCCTAGTTCAGATTATTTCCTTAGCATACAGATTGAATTGTTATGTGCCATCAAGTCATCTGTGACTCATAGTGACCTGTGTACAACAGCTCTGCAGCCTGCCCTGTCCTGAGCCAATTTCACTGACTCTGACACACCTATCCCACTGCCCCAGTTACTATGTCAATCCATCTCACCTGGGTCTTCCTCGTCTGTGCTGTCCCTCCACCCTTCTAAGCATGATGTCCTTCTCCAAGGACTGGTCCCTCCTGGCCACGTGCCCAAAGTATGTGAGACACAGCTTCAAAATCCTAGCCTCCAAGGAGAAACTTGGTTTTGCCCTCTTCAAGGTTGTTGTGTATCATCTAGTTGAAGTAAATCTATAGCTGACCCTCCAGCGGGTTTTTAGAGGCAGTTAATTGCACAGAAGGAGAGTGCCCATCTCTGATTGTGTTCTTGGCGACCCATGGTATGTTCAATACTCTTCTCCAGCACCACAACTCAAAGGAAAGGATACCATCAAGACACATACCTTTCCTGGTTTTAAGCCACACTGTGTCCTCTTGTTCTGTTCAAACAGCTTCCTTTTGGTCTTTTTACAGGTTCCACATGAGAACAATTTAGCAATTAAGTGCCCCTCAGATGGTTAAAATCCAACAGCTGCCCCGAAGGAAATAGATGGACAAATACCTCACTTTAAAATTTACACCCTTAGAAACCTTAGAGTTACTGTAAGCTGGAACTGACTCAGTGGGAATGTTGTCATTGTTGCTGTGAACATTTGAGTCAGAGCCGACCCTAGCTGACCCTCCAGTGGGTTTTCAGAGGCAGTAAATCACACAGGAGGAGACAGCCCATCTTTCTTCCAGAGAGCTCCTGGTGGATTCCAATTGTGTACCTTCAACGGGAATGAGTGAGTGATTATTTCACCACCTTGTTACCTTTTTATCTTTTTCCCTTTTTGTTGTTCTGGTTGATGTTCAGTTCAATGTGATTGTATTTGTAATTTCCCTGATGACTAAAGATATTGTACTACTCCAGCACCTGACAACTGGGGAAGATAGTAGGGACCTAGCGTTTTTCATGAGTTCTGGAGGTATGGTGGGTACACGTAACTGCTAATTGAAAGGTTGGTTTGAGCTCATCTAATGGTTCTGCAAGATCAAGATATGTTGTTGATCTACTTCCGTAAAAATTATAGCCTAGTTCTACTCTGAGACATGGGGTCACTATGAGTAGAAATTTACTCACTAGCACCTAACAACAACAACAACAGTGATTGGTGGATTAAACTGAGTCAACTCTTTACCTGTATGGAAGCTCTGGTGACCTAGAGTGTAAGAAATTGCACTGCTAACCCAAAGATATGCAGTTCAAATCTACCAGCTGCTCCAGGAGAGGATGGGCATTCTCCTCCCGTGGGATTGAAAGCCTCTGAAACGCCACTGGAGGGTCAGCTATGAGTCGTCTGACTTGACAGCACGTAAGAACATTTCCTTTTCAGCTCTTCACCATTCTCCACCCTCCCTCAAGAGAGACTCGGGAGCAAACTCTTCCAGGAATCAGAATTGAATGGAAAATTGGAAGAAGACACAACTATCCCTTAGCTTGGAGCCTTTGCAGTGTGTCTTGACCGTCCTTCCAAAGGAAAACATTATCCGAGAATTCTTCACAGCTTCGCCCTGTGATTAACAGAGGTCACCCAGAACTACTATAAGAGCTTTGGCAAGTAAAAGCAACCGTCCAGGGTCATTCAGTCACGACGGTGCCACAGTCAAGGTGAGAAATCACCCCATCTGGATGAACTCAACAGGAAGGCTGATACAGAGGCCAAGACAAATTGAGCTCTGGTACCTCCGGGATACCGTCAGCCCTGGGGCTGGGGTGGGGGTGGGTGGGGGGTCAGGGCAGTTGTTGCTAGGAGCCAGATGCAGGAAGAGCAGCTGCCTGTGCCTCCGGCCCTGGATTGGAAGGACCGCTTTCTTTCCCCACCTAGATATTAATCACTTTGCAGACTGCCAGCCTGTTGCCAGCTGCATTCCTTGACGGCCCATGTTTTAATAAGTCCTGAGCACTCCTGGCAGGCCGGAGTACAATGTGTGGATTCACCAGAGAGGATTACAGAAGGCGCTTTTCTTTGCTGCGCTAGGCCCGGGAGTCTGTGTGCACTTCTGCTCCGATGTAGTCATCTCTAAGAAAGCTTTCCCTCTCTAAGAAGTATGCTACCCACTGAGCTATTCACGTGGGTAAATGAGAAAATGGGTTAATAAAATACATGCTAGAGAAAAGGAAAATCAGATTAGGGGGTTACTGTTTGGGCTGAGCGCTTTGCTAGACTCCAGGGAAAACAGAACAAGATGATGAAGATTTTTTTTCCCTCCCCCAAAGGACGTCATGCCCAGAACACCACCACTAATCCGATTTTCCTGTTCTAACAAGTATTTTATCAACACCTTAAAAATTCAATTCTTCTGCTGCCTAGCCACTGGTTCTATTTTCTGGCTATATTTTTCAATTTCTTGAGCAGAACTTGACTATTCAATGCTTATTTGTCCTGACATGAGGGGCGTGGGGTGATATACTTGATGTCATGGTTCTGGCATAATCATCAATTTGGGTCAGTTGCTTTTGATGGTCCAAGAACCTGTGAATTCATTCTTAAAAATGACACATTAGAACAACATGAGTGGAGCCCTTCAGATCATGTGGGCGTGAAAAGTCAAAGGCCAGCCTGAAATGGCTTGAGTTTTTTCCCCAACCCAATTGGTGCAAACCTTGTTGGGTGAACACGCAATCATCATTTTTTTCTTTTCTGCTTTTGAACCCAAGGAGGGGGAAGGGAAGACTTAGAGAAAGTGAAGAACTGAAGATTTTTCTCAGTTAAGATTCTTTCCCCAACTTTCAAGCTGAAAAAGGGTTTTGAAAGAGTTTCTAACATGTTTTTCCAAGACGTTAAAAAAAGAAGAAAGGTTAAATAGAAAAATCGAAGTTTGGCAGGCAGTATTCCCTGAACTCAATGCATTGCTTGTGGTATTTGGGAGGGGAAAAAAGAAAAGAATTTCACTTTGAAAATGTCATCTTCCAAAGAAGTTTTTGTAAGTTATTTCTAAGGGAGTTGACTCCTATTTAGTCGAATGGATGATTTGACTGTTTCTTTAAAGATATTTCAAACTGTTCCAGTTGCTCGTTCTCTTTTCTTATTTTTTAAAAAAGCAAAACAAACCCAACAAAACAACAGTAGACCTACCCCAACCATGTTCCAGGAAAACAGAGTAGGCGGGAAGACATTTCCATTTCAATGGAGAAATAATAATTACAGAAATGTGAAGATGTTAAGACATATGCTTTCGTCTTCTCTAAAGATAGGGACTCACAAGCCGCCCATCTGGGCCCAGAAAACGCTCCAGGTGTTCATCAAGGAGCCTGGTGATTATCAGAAGCCACCCCCCCACCCCGAAGAGAGGACCTTCAGGGGGAAGTTGCCACTGTGCCACCAGCAAGACTGTTTTTGAAAAAGAACTCTGTCTTCCTTTCTTCTTCCACCTCAAATAGCCCGCCTTCCGCCTTCCCTTCAGGAGACGCTCTGAGAAGACTGGATTTGCTGTCACGTCTCCGACTTCGTTCCCTTCGCACCGGGGGACAAGCATGGCATCAAGGCATTAGCTCGTTGGCAGTTCTAATAAGGAGCCTGCCAGAAATAGATGGCACCAGCCGTGGTGAGGCCCTCAGGAGGGAGGGAGCCGACTTTTGATAGGGAGAAAAAACATCTGTGTGGAGGGCGATGATGTGGCAGAACATAATCATGACAGACAGCGAGAAAATTTATTACCAGTCTTTAGCAGCACTGTGTTTATACAGAGTGATGGCAATTACCTGCTCTTTTCCATATGGATCATGTGTCTTAGAATATTTCTGCTGAGAGAGACTTTGGAGACGATCTCTTCAAACCCCCTCAATGTACAGAAGAAGGAACTTAAGAGGCAGTGGTCTTAAGCAGCTCGACCAAGGCCCTCATAGCTCACCGGTCACTGCTGTTGTCGGGCTGTTGAAACAGTTGTAAGTCAAAGTGAGCGCTGTGGTTCACCTGAAACTGTCTTCTCTACTCTGGGCTTCAGTTCTCAGCACATGTTAGTTGCTCAGCAAACATGGGTGGAAACAGTAAGTGGACAAAGTCATCGCCTTATCTGCACAGCCTTCCTCCTTTAAGCACAAGCTAAGACACGTGCCTGAACGAAACAAATTTCAATACAGGTGAATCCTAGTTTCCACTGACGTCCCCGCAAGGTCAGAAGTTGTCTTGTGGTGGACAGGTGGGTGGGAGTCCTTCTGATGGATTCATTCATTTGCTTTTATTTCATCTTATCTCACTGCTGTCCGGTCGGAATCAGCTCATCGCTGACCCTCCATTGAGTGCTCGAGGCTGTAAATCACATGAGGGAAAAAAAAATCACATGCCAGAGAGCTGTGGCCTTTGTATTAACAGCCAGGTCCCCCTGGTCTACAGCACCCAAGCTCCCACTCACTTGCCTTAGGCATGGGTGTGATCTCCTATTATTGTTGTGAGGTGCCTTTGAGTCAAGCTCAACTCATAGCTACCCTATGAACAAAAGATCTGAACCCTGTTCTATCCTGCGCCATCCTCACACTTCCTCCCACACAAGAGCCCATTGCAGCAGTCACTGTGTCAATCCACCTGGTTGAGGGGCTTCCTCTCCTTCAATGACCCTCCACCCTTTCCAGCATCATGTCCTTCTCCAAGGAATAGCCCCTCCTAGCAACATCCCCAAAGTATGTGAGGCAAAGTCTCATCATTCCTGCCTTCGAAGAGCACTCCAGCTGCACCCTCTCCAAGACACATCTGTTGGTTCTCTTGGCATCCATGAGATGTTCAGTGCTCTTCTCCAACACCACAGCCCAAAGACATCAATTCTTCTTCTGTCATCCTTATTCATTGATCCCCTGTTAGCCCGTCCCATTTTCTGTCTGTCAGTGTTAGAGGTCACGTCTTGGTCAGACATTGTTCATTATGGAGACGGGTAGTGGAACCAGGACAAGACAACTTGAGCAGATGGAGGCTGCCGGATAAGCAGAGTCACCGTGCAGGTCTGTTCCCCGTGGGAAGGGAGGGCCATGGCAGACCGTCCCGGTGTGGGCAGCATTCTCAGCTCTTGATAGAACGTGAAGCTTCATAAAGTCACCGTGACCTCTCCCCTTCATCCCCTCTCCTGTTGACTCTGGGACCAAAGATCCTACCCTCTGAACTTCTTTCTCCTCTTCCTCTTGCCTGGACTTGCTGTTGGCGGTGTTGAATGGAATTGGGTGGTATTTCCAGGCGTTCCTCTCCAGTGCCCCTGTTTCATGCATGATGGTTTCTTGCTTGTGCCTGAATTTGGACACATCCACTCAGTAAAACCAGTCAATGCCACGACCCCAGTGAGACGCATTGGAGAAGTGCCTACAGCCACTGGCTCAAGCACAGTGGAACTTATGAGTGTGGCACAGCTTTGTTCCACGGCACGTGGAGCCACGATGAGCTGGGGTAAACTCAGCGGCAGCCATAGACAACCCACAGAAGGTCTAATCTCTTCTGGAACAAAGACCAGTTAGTTTTCCATCTTCATCCACTTGCTCCTTCCCAGCAGCAGTTCTCTCATGGAGCATGACAGCAACCACAGTTGTGTACCGTGTTCCCATCCCCACAGACACAAGCGAGAACAGCTCCTCCTTCCGAGGATTGTACGGTCCAGGATGTCGAACGTGTTCACTCTTGTCCATTGGTGCACACATAGATTATTGGAAAACTAGTAAGAATGCATTGGGTGCCTGCAACAGGGAGCCGAAGCCACGGGGCCTGTTCCAATAATCACACGTCTTTGAGACAGGAAGTTCTTCCCACCTGACAGGCCAGGAAGTTGAGACGCAGAGGGGTTGGGTAACTTGTCCCATGAAAACTGACCTCAGTAAATATGTAGCACGCAGTTGATGTTGTTGTATGCCATAGTTGACCCCAAGTGACGAAGTGGAAATGCCCTTCAAGATTCCTTGATGGGAAGGAGCCTCTGTGGTATAGTGCGTAACGCAGCTGACTGCTAACTGAAGGGTCAGCAGTTTGAATCTAATAGCTACTCCACAAAAGAAAAATGGGAGGTTTCCTCCCTTAAAGATCTACATCCTCTGAAATGCGGTGAAGGGTAACTCTGAGTCCAAGGATCGTAGGTCTGATTCTTGAGTTTAATTTTATGGGAGAAGACCATCAACTCTTTCAAAGAGCCCTTGGGTTGTTTTCAACCATCAGTCTTTTTATGTTAACAGCCAAGAGCTTAACCATAGATGACATCAAACTTAAATCCAGACCAACTCATAGTTGACCCTCCATTGGGTTTCCAAGGCCGTAAATCCCATTGGATATTTCCCATCTTTCTCCTGAAGAGCACTGGTGGCTTTGAACTGCCAGAGTTACGTGGCCTTTGAGTTTATAGTGCAACTCTCTGTGAAATGTGCAGCAGAGTAAGTGGATGTGACTGGCCACGGGGTCCAAGGGATCTAACGTTCACTATTTCCAAGAGGAGCAAAAATTATTGTGGAGTGGCCTCTGTTTCCAGCAGAACAGTGTTCTTACACACACACACACACACACACACACACACACACACACACACACACCCGCTACTCGCCGGTGGGAGGCTGGGCAGCCCAGGGTGGGAGCAGTCCCTTCTTTGAATACTAACTGGGGTCTTGTTTCCGCTTTCACTCAGGAATGGTGGGATGGTGGGAGCTTATTAAAAAGACTGTCCCTGGCTTTGGGCCCTCTCCTGCCTCCAGCAAAGCCACCTTTAATAGGAGCCTGTTCCAGACACCCTCTCTCATCACACAGAAGCCATCCTCTCTGAAAGCAACATGAAAGAATTGACTTTACCAAGTCCTAAAGTGGGGCTCCTCTTCTGGCCCCCCGCCTCTGTCAGAGCCTCTTAGTAAATTCTGATTCAGCTCCCCTTGGTCATTAACATCCCTTCTCTCCTGCGGCTGAAGTGTTTGTCATATATAGGGGGGAGGATGGCAGGCCTAGCATAAAAGGGACACAGTGACATACCCCAAAGGGAAATGTGCACAAGCAAGTCTCAAGAACCTAGCCAACCCCTGACGTCAGTTCCCCAAGATTTCAAGGTCGACCAAGCAGGACTCCCAGAATCCTCTCTCCGTGCTACCCCTGCACGCCCCATCCAGCCGAATTACTTCGTAGAAGCCAGGACTGGAGTTTTCCCCAAACCACTTTGTCTCATAGCTGCCTTTTTCCAGGAGAGTCTTTTTTACAAAAGTCTTTTGGAATAACCCAGGGTATTTATTTGAAAGCTCTTTAAAAACCCCAAGCCCTTCATAAGATTCCACTCCCTCCCTTCTAGAAGCATCCCCAAGCATCTTCCTCTTCGATGTGCAAAGATTAGAAAACCACTATAAAATGGAAAATCCTGGAGTGGGTATGAGATGGCGCAGACCTATGCAACCTTCCAGTGCGTGCGTGCGTGCATTTAGAATCTCTCCTCCCTCCCCAGTCGTCTGTGGCAAAAAAAATGCAAATGAAACCCTCCAATGCTAGCTGTAGTTCCTCCAGGGTCTGCATAAATCATATTATAAAGCAGCTTTTATGTATCGAGAATAATTACCCTTGATTGAGAGAAGTTTGTTTTCTGTTAAGCTAACTTTAGCATTGACTTTAATTGGGAGCAGACACACTGGAACATCCTAGCCGCCTGGCACCTCCCAGCACACGTGCAAACGTGTGTGTGTGTGTGTGTGTGTGTGTGTGTGTGTGTGTGTGTGTGTGTGTGTGTGTGTTTACCTGTCTATCTTTGGACGGTGCCTCTTCCAGGACAGAGATGCTAAATTCCCAACACTTCTCATTGGTTGGGCTGGAGGTCACGTGCCCTCTCCAAGCAAGCTCACATCCTCCACCCTCATTCCCCCAACCCCAAAACCAGACTGGTCCAAGCCCCATGGCTCCTTTGGAGTGACCTACCCACGTCTGTGACATCCTGGCTCCTTTAAATCCAAGAAATGGAAGAGTGACCTAGAAGAAATGAGTCTTGAAAGGCTTACTCTCCGGAGAAAAAGTTCAGTCCCAGAAGAGAGAGGAGCCAGAGGCCTTGGGAGGAAGTATGAGAAACATTTTGATCTTTTTTTTTCTACAAAACCACTCGACTTTTCAAAACCTGCTACCCTTTTTCTTTTTCTGGAGCGCTGGTTGAGCACCTGGATAATAAGGTAGAAGAAATGAAAACCCAACTTGGGCATTTTTGAAAGAAAAATCCAAGCCAAGCTCGTTGTACACCAAATCACGCACATAAATGTTGGGAGTCTCAAAGCAGTGGTGGCTCTGCCCAGCTCTGGCAGCGGGGGGCTACTGACTCCGATGAAGGAGAAAGCTCCACGATTACTATCTGGCTGAATGGACTTGAGATGGGGTCCTAGCTGCCTCCCTTCTGCATCTTAAAAGCCACGCACCAGAGCGCAGACCAGGGGACGGATGAGTCAGAAAGGCACTCATAGGGCAGAGATGCTTGTCTGACCACAGCAGGCCCCCTTGGATGGTGGGCCTGGGTGGGGTGGGGCTCTCAAATATTATGCAAAATAAAGAAGGGGTTGGGTTTTTTGTTTTGTTTTTTTTTCTTTAGTGAGGAGAGACGGAATTGGGAATTGTAACAAGGACAAAATTTGAGCTTTCAAGCCGTGTGTGTGTGTGTGTGTGTGTGTGTGTGTGTGTGTGTGTGTGTGTGAAGCATGAGCCTCCAGGTGGAGGGAACCACCCTGTGATTGTCACAGTGAAAGCCAGCACCTTGCTGTCGAGCACTCACTCTCCTGTACAATTGGGAGTCCAAGACACAGACTCTTGCCCTGGCCTTTTCATCTCTTCTGTGTAGACAAGCATTCCAAATGGGATTAAATGAGGAGGAGAAATGAAACACACATTGCCAAGCATCCTTGACACCCTGCCCCCATTTCTTCTTTCTTCTCATCTCTGTCCTCCTCCCTTTTCTCTCTTCCCCCCTCCACCACCTCCTATCTCCTCTCGTCTCTGCATCTCTCTCCTCGGTCTGTCCCTCCTCTCTGCCTGGTTTCTCCTCTCCATCCTTGGCCCCTCTCTGTCTTTCTTCCTGAGGGACTGCCTCTTCACCTCCTCTTCCTCTCCCCTACATCTCCCTTCTCTCTGCCCTCTCCCATCTCCTATTTCTCTCCTCCCTTCTCTCTCAGTCTCTCTCCTCGCCCTGGCACTCACTCCCTCTCCCTTCTCCTAGCTCCTTTTCTGGATCTTTCTCCTCTGTGTTTTTGTGTCCATTCCTGCTCTATCTCTCTTCTCTTCCCACTCCCCTATCGCTCTCTGCCCTCCTCTCTTTCTCAGTCTCTTTCCTCGCCCCTCCTCTCCCTCACAGCTCTGTCCTCTCTCTCCACCCCTTCTCTCTCTGCTCCATCCCTTCTCTCCTTTGAATCTTTCTCTTTTTCCTTCCCCACTCACCCTTCCTCCACTCATCAGAGTGCAGGGCAACTTAATGACCCTGAGAGAACGGGGACCTGACAGGCTTTGGCCCGAACAGAAGCACAGAAAGTGGCATTGCTGTCCTCCTGACCTGGACTGACCCTTCTCACTAGTTGGTGAGGTGGGGCTGAATGTCCCCCTCTCTGCCACAGCCGCTCAGGGGGCAGACCTTTTAAACAGGCCACTTCCTGGCGCTTCAATAGCGGCCCCTTCGCCTTGGAAGAGTGCTCTTCGCCAGGTCAGACAGCAAAGCCCTAATTAAACCCATTCTTTAATTGTGTCTTTTTGCTTCAATAATTTCTCCTCCCCTTTGATGGGGGCTGCCCCTCTCTGATCACCACACTCAATCGATCGATCGCTTTCTCTTTCTTTTCCAGAGAACCTGCAGACTGCTGTGGGGTCTAACATGGGGGGGGGTCTCCCTCTCCTTTTTCCTTCCTCAAGTTGGGGACCGGCCTCCCTGCCCATCCTCCAGGCTGGCCGAAGGCCCCCACAGTTAAAGGGATATTCACACCTTCCCTCCCCCCCTATCCCAGCCCTTCTATTCTTATGAAGCTTCCATTGATTATTGTCCTGAAATTCCTGGGTCCAGTCATAGATAAAAGGATAATGACTTCAAAGAGAAGAGTTAAGAGTTTAACCCCAAGCGAAGAGAGTGGACAACTAGGTAATTGAGGGTAATAACCCATCACAGACTGCCTTTCAAAGGCTCAGCCGGCTGAGTTCCCAGGTGGCTTCCATTTTATTAACATTTGTGGCCTCTCCCTGGAGAAGAGGGGCTGGAGTCATTAGAGCTTCAAAGCTGCAGGTAACACTTTGGGCCACCGGTCGAAGCTGACTTCAATTTGGGCCCGAGCGCTCCCCTCCAGCGGATGGCTTCCATTGCTGCTAACCCAAAACTTCTCTCCAAACCACAGACCCCAGCAGCCCCCAGGAGGTGAGGAGATCAAAGGTGCTACCCGCCCACCCTCTGAGGATGGAAATGAAGCAGGCAGAATGCATGGAGACCCTGAAAACGCAGGCGTTTCTCCAAAGTCTTCCTCTCTCTAGGCCAGGACCATCTACTGTGAATATTTTGGGGTCTGGGGAATCCCAGTTCACCCTGTACTGAACTGGATGGAGGCAGGCTGGGAGTCAGAAGAGGGCTTGAACCCTCTGGAGGCGGAAGCTGCAACCTCCCATCCTCAGATCCAGGCCTTCCCTGGCGACCTCGGCCTCTCTGGGTTCTGGCATCTTTAGGGAAGTCCCAGAGCCCAACAAAGAGAAGCAGGCCAAGAGGCCAGGCCACCTTTATTCCATGAACATTTCAAAAGGGTGCTAACGTGCCCAGAAATCGCCATCAGTGGCTGAACCAGGCCCCCAGCCTGAGGCTCTGAGTGCCAGAACTAACTGACCTGGAGAAGCAGGTCATGTCAGGGCATGGAGGCCAGACCTCCCTCCAAGATGAGCACCCAAGAACACCTGTCACTCCCTCCTGGAGGTCTCCCCAGGCTGTCCCTGGCACTGTCCCCACCCTGATTTATAGCTGGCTGCTGGCGGTGAGAGCGAGGTTTTGGGAGAGTGAGGTTCTCTGGGGAGCTGCTGGCCAAGTTGGTGCATGGCTTGGGGCTGACCTTTGGGCCATTGGAAGTTTAACAAAGGGGCGAGGATGATGAGACTTCGTCTCACATACTTCAAACACGTTCTCAGAAGGCATCCCTAGAAAAAGACATACGATGGACTGCCAAGAGAACTAGCAGGTCTGTCCTGGAGATGGTGAAACCATGATGCTCCTTGAAGGCAAGGATTGTGAGGCTCTGTCTCACATACTTTGGACATGTTTCCAGGAGGGACGAGTCCTTGGAGAAGGACATCATGGTTGGAAGGGTGTAGGGACAGCACAGGAGAGGAAGAGCCCGGATGAGATGGACTGACACAGTAACTAGGGTAATGAGCATAGGTGTGTGAAAGACAGTGGGATTGGCCCAAGACAGAGTAGGATTCAGAGCTATCGTGCATAGGGTCACTATGAGGCGTGGCCAACTCAAGGGCACATAACAAGAACAACAACAGAAGGTCAGCAAAAGAGAGGAAGACGCTCAGGGGCGTGGATTGACACAGTGACTGTGATGATGGCAGAGGTCATGAGGACGGCGCAGGAGAAGGCAAGGTTTGGATCTGTTGTTCATAGGGTTGCTGTGAGTCATGTGTGTTACGCAGTGCTATGAGTCTCTGGTGGAGAGAGGGCACAGCTCTCACCCCTGCCACCAGGGACAGAGAAAGTGGGTAGCCTGAGGGAAGGGGAACAATCGTGTCCCAGGAGCCAGCTGGACCCTTGGTTTTAGCTCTTTTTAATGCCTGTGATAGAATCAGTTGGGCCAAACTTCACTTCTGGTCTTCCTATTTGGGGAAGAAGAACATTAGAAAAGGACATTATTTTTATCGTAGGAGTATGCAATGAGGGTTGCAGAG
>NW_006399798.1:14570684-14588578 GCF_000299155.1 Elephantulus edwardii | reverse complement strand
CTAGGACAGGATTACCAGGGAGCATAGAACGTCCCCCACATAAGCATATGTCAAGTCTAGCTTCACGTACCCAGGCTGAAATGGACATATGGGCCATGCACTCTGTGAATTCTATGCCTGCCAGCCAGGGTTGCTTCAGTTCTTGGAAAGTAATGGCTTATCTTCAAGATCACCTGTGCTCAGGAAGAAAAGTATGATAAGGGGCTTTGATAGGATTCCTTCCAGAATTTTCCCCAAATTCTCTGCTGATTTCGTGACCACACATCGCAGCCCACGTAATCCTGTGGAAGAGAGAACATAAAAGCACAGGGTTTGAAACTGTGCACAGCGTGGCCTGTTCTTCCAATTTAGGAGCTGCCTGGAAGTCTGCACTTAACAAAGATGTGCCCAAGGTCAGGGTCATAGCCCTTGGTGCTGAGACAGGACCAGCCTGTGTGTAACCGGATGCTGGAATCTGAGTATCGTCGACCTTTGATTTTCATGATGTTGTAATCCAGATGTCTTAGTTTAGACATGTGTGGTGGACTTGAGAGAGCCCGACTTTGAAGTCAGACAGACTTGTGTTCAAATACAGATGCTGTCACTTCCTGGCCAGCTCTGCTTGGGCAAGTTCCGGAGCCTCTCAGGGTCTCAAGTGGGGCACTGCATGTTGAAACACAGTGTCCCTTGTCTACTGTCAGGTGTCCAGAGCACCTGTGTGTGCTCTGTACCCACTCTGAACAACATGCCCAAAGTACGTGAGGTGAAGCTCATCATTTTGCCACCAAAGAACACTCTGGTTGCATCATTTCCAAGACATATTTGTTTGTTCTTTTGGCAGCTCATGGGATGTTTTGAGCTCTTCTCCAATACCACAGCTCAATAGCATTAATTCTTATGTCATCCTTATTCATTGCCCAGCTCTCAGATGCATAGCAAGTGATCAGAAAGACCATGGCCTGAATCAGATGCACGATAGTCTTCAAACTGACATCATTATTTCCTCAATAATTTGGAGAGGTCTCTAACTGCAAACTTTCCTAGAATGATACATCTCACAATTTCCTAACTGCTGATACCAAGGGTGTTACTTGTAGATCTAAGTAAGATGAAGTTGTTGACAGTTTCAATCTTTTCTCCATCTATCATGATGTTGCCTATCAGTCCAGTGGTAAGAATCTTTGTCTCCTTGACATTGAGATACAACCCATAATGAAGGCTGTATTCTTTGGTCCTCCGCAACAAGTGCTTAAAGTCCTCTTAACTTCCAGCAAGCAAGGTTGTGTCATTTGCATAGTGAAGGTTATTGATGAGTCTCCCTTCGATCTTGATGCCACATTTGCTCAGCATACATATTGGATAAGTATGGAGATAGAATACAACCCTGACACACTCCCTTCCTACTTTTAAACCATGTAGTGTTCCCTTGCTCTGTTCAAATACCTGGTGTAAGTATAGATTTCACATGAGCACAATTAAGTGCTCTGGGATTCCCATTCTTCTCAATGTTACCCATAAGTTGTTATGATCCACAGGTTCAAATGCCTTTGCTTAGTCAAAAAGCACAAAGACATTCTTCTTCATTTCTTTACTTTCAGCCAGGATCCATCTGACATCAGCAATGATGGCCCTAGTGCCATGGACTCTTTTTTGAGTGATTTCTGAATGATCTTAAACAATATTTTGCTTGCATGTGATATTAATGATGTTGTTAGATCATTTCTACATTCTATTGGATCACCTTTCTTGGGAATAGAAACAAATAGGGATCGCTTCCAATCCATTGGCCAGACAGCCATCCTCCAAACTTCCTAGCATGAACTCATGACTGTATTAAGGGCTGCATTATTTATTCACTGCAAATATCAATAAATATAAATTCATGGTCTGATTCACAGTCTGCTCCTGGCCTAGTTTTAACTGCCAATATTGAGTTTCTCCAATGATTCCTTCCACAGATTTAGTCAATCTGATTCCTAGGAAGTCCATCAGGTGCGGTCCATGTATGAAGTCATTATTTGTGTCTTTTAAAAAAGGTATTTGCCAAAATCTCTGTAAATGTTCATTAAAACTAATAAAATTTAATTTAAAAAAAAAGAAAGAATGACAAATATCATTGAGAAGTCAAGTAACATAAAGGCTGAAAGTTTCTCTCATATTCACAAATGCTTAAAAAATGACAAGTTGATAAATGGAGGCAGTAAGTAAATGTTACTTCTTTATGGGGGAAAAAGGTATTTGCAATGAATAAATAATTGAAAATACAAAATTCAGTTTTGTATTCTGGATCATTCTATTTCCAGCCTCATTTCACCAAACTCGTATTTTTCAACTAGTATTCCTTCTTCACTGTTTCCAACTTTTGCACTGCAGTCACAGATTACCATGAATTCATCTTGATTGCATGTTCAGTTAATTTCAAACTTCAAGATTTTGTAAAAATTTTCAATTTCTTCCTGTTTGGCTCTAGAAGTAGAAACGTATATTTGTTTTATTAACAGGCTTCCTTGTATGCATGTAGATAACATCCTCTCCCTCACAACATTGTAATTCAAGATAGAACTTGAAATTGACTTGTTTACTATGAATGCAACACCATTATTTTTTCTGTTTTTCATCCCCAGCGTGGTTTGGTTATCTTATATGATTATGATTACCGTATGATTATCTGATTCAAAGTGGCCAAAGCTAGTCCCTCTCATCTCACTAATGCCTAAAATGATAATATTTATGTGTTTCATTTCCTTTTTCAAAATTGCTAGTTTTCTAACATTCAAGTTATGTCCATTCCATGTTCTACTTATTAAACTATGTTTGCCATTGTTTCTCCTCATTGTGACTGACTTCCAATCTAGGCTTGCTTTGCCACTACTACTATAATTGCCCGTCTTCCTCTACTGTTCCTAGGGTTTCGTCTTAGTTGAATCAACTAGATGGCCCTGAGCTTGGCTTCGGGGACCACTGTCAAGTGTATTGTCCTCCAGGAATGGATACTTTCAGATACGTGTCCAAAGAACATGGGATGAGGTATCACCCTTCCTGCTTCTGTGGGAGACTCATCTCTGCTTTCCCCGAGTACTGGCCTTGTTGATTCGTTTTCTTCACCAACATCATAATTCAGGTGAATCTATTCTTCCATCTTCCTGTTTCATTGTCCACTTTTGCATGCATATGAGGCAAAATATCATGGCTTGCGTCTGGCACACTTTAGTCCTCAGAGTAGCATCTTTGTTCTTTGACACTTTAAAGAGGTCTTTGGCCACGGATTGGTCCAGTGCAATGCTCCATTTGATTTCTTGACCGCTGCTTCCATAAACATTGATTGTAACATGAAATCCTTGAGAGCTTCGATCTCTTTATCCTGATATTGCCTAGTGGCCAAGCTGGGAGGACTTTCATTTTCTTTATGTTGAGGTGAATTCCACACAAAAGGCCCTAGTCTTTGATCTCCATAAGTAAGAGCTTCAAGTTGTTTTCACTCTCAGCAAACAGGATGGTGTCCTTTGCGTGTTGCAACTTGTTAATGAGTATTCCTCCAGTCCTGAGGCAGTTTTCTTCTTTGTACAGCCAGCTTCTTGGATTATTTGCTCAGGAGCTCTGGTGGCCTTGTGGCAAGAAGATGCGCTGCAATCCCAAAAGCACACGGTTCGAAGCCACCAGCTGCTCCATGGGTGAAGGATGGGTAATTTCTTCCCATGCAATTAACTGCCTCTGAAAACCTTTTGGAGGGTCAGCTGTGGGTCAGTTCCGACTCGATGGTACTCAGCAACAACACCACCACGCAGGTTGAATAAGTATGGTGATAGGATACAACACTGGTGCCCACTTTCCCTGATTTTTACGCCACTAAGTAGCTGCTTGTGTCATTAGAATGACTGCATAGTGTTCTGTGCGTAGGTGTTACATGAGGACAATTAAGAATCCTGCATTACTGTCCTTCACAATGCTATCCATGATTATGATCCACACATTTGAAAGGGACCGCTGTGGCCTCGTGAGTAGCGAGTTGCTTTGCTAACCCAAAGATGGCGTCTCTCCGGAGGTTCAAATCCACTTGTGACTCCAAGGGAGAAAGATGGACAATCCCCTCTGTGTGATTTACAACCTCTGAAAACCTACTGCAGGGTCAGCTATACGTCACTTCCGGCTGAACAGCAATAAGAATGAGAGTTACACAGTCAAATGCCTTTATTCAGTCATAACATATAAGTCAATAGGTTTCTTACATTCTCTACTTTCAGGCAAAATCCTTTTGCCCTCCCTTGACCCACATTTCATCAAGACTTCGTCTTCTCCAGTCTCTCTTTGAAATCTCATGGTCAGCTCCTTTATTTCATTATTTCTTTCTTTCAGCTTCCCTATTTTCTAGAACAGGTATATTTTGACATCTGTTTTTATTGTTTTCCTTTCGATACTCTTTTCAATGACCTGTTGCTTTATTTGTGTGTAACATCCTTGATGTCGTCCCCTAACTCATCTGGTTTTCAGTCATCGGTGTGTAACGCATCAAATATTGGGATGATCTTTAAATCAGGTGGGATACACTCGGGGCCATATACTTGGTTTCTCACGGACTTACTTGTTTCAAATTTACTCAGCTTCACCTTGAACTTGCACAGAGAGAATTGCTGATCTGTTCTCCGTTTGAGCCTTGTTATGATTGATCATACTGAATTCCTTCCTCTTCTGTTTCCACAAATGTTGTTGTTGTTGGGAGATGTCATCAAGTTGAATACTACTCATAGCAACCCCATAAATAAAAGATCTGAACCTAGTCCTGACGTGCGCCATCCTCACACTTTCTGACGCACAAGAACCCATTGCCGCAGTCGCCGTGTCAATACACTTGGTTGAGGGTCTTCCTTTCCTTCACCAACCCCCTACCTTTCCCAACATCATGTCCTTCTCCAAGCAGTAGCACCTCCTAGCAATATGTCCAAAGCATATGAGGTGAAGCCTCATCATTTTTGCCTCCAAAGAACACTCTGGCTGTACCCTCTCCAAGATATAGCTATTCATTCTCTTGGCTTCTATGGGATGTTTAGTGCTCTTCTCCAACACCACAGCTCACAAGTATCAGTTCTTTTTCTGGCATCCTTACTCATTGTCCAGGTCTCGGATACATAGCTAGTAATCAGAAAGACCATGGCCTGAATCAGACACACCTTAGTCTTCAAACTGACATCATTACTCCTCAATAATTTATAAAGTTCCCTAACTGCCTGTGTTCCCAGTGCAATGCATCTCCTTATTTCCTGACGGCTGGTACCAAGGGTGTTAATTGTGGATCCAAGCAAGATGAAGCTGTTAACATTTTAAATCTCTCCTCCATTCATCATGACACTGCCTATTGGTCCAGTGGTAAGAATCTTTGTTTTCTTGATATTGAAACACAATCTATACCGAAGGCTGCATTCCTTGTTCTTCTGCAACAAGTGCTTCAAATCCTCCTCACTTTCAGCAAGTAAGGTGGTATCAGCTGCATAATGCAGGTTATTGACAAGTCTCTTTCCACAAATGTAGTCAATTTAGTTCCAGTGTATTCCATCTGGTGAGGTCCACATGTATGTTTCTGGGGAGGATTTGTGATGAATAAATCATCAGTCTTGCAAAACTCTATCATGTGATCTTTGGTGGTGTTTCTCTCACCAACGCCGTGTTTTACAATCACCAATCCTTTTGTTTTCTACTTTCGGATTATCAAATTCAAAATTTAAACTCACTGATGTCTGCCCCAAACTGACTCATCATTGTCCGTCTTTCTCCCTCAGAGCTGCCGAAGGATTTGAATCACCAGAGAGGCACCAACTTTGGGTTAACAGTGCAACTCCTTACCCACTAGGCCACCAGAGCTCATTCTAACCTAGTAATTGTAAATGCACTTTGATACCGTGTTTAGTCCATTTCAGTCTTCAGAAGTTAGTTGCTGTGTTGTTCTGTACCATTGATTCAGAACCGACCCATAGCTGACCCTCGCGCAGGTTTTTAGAGGCAGTTAATTGCACAGGACGAGACTGCCCATCTTTCCCCTGTGGAGCAGCTGGTGGCCTTGAATCGCATGTCTTGGGGACTGCAGCACAGCTTCTTGCCACTAGAACACCAGATCTCCCTACAGAAGTTGCTAGAACTCCTCAATTTCCTCATCTCTGGCCTTTGTGGTTGACATAGAGGTCAGGATTTATAGAATGTATTTTTTAATTGGTTTTGGTGAAACATTCTTCTAGGTCGTATAGCCCTTGTCTGTCCACTTGCCGTACAGAGGTAACTTGTGGTTGCTGTGAAGCTGAACACTGTGACACTGATGTGTCAAATGCGATAATGGTTACCCATGGTGGGCAGTGTTTGGTGGAGCTCCCCGATTAAAACAAGCTTGGGAGCAGGAGCGGCATCCACTTCCACAATAGCTTGCCTCCAAGAAACCCTATGAACCTGGAGAAACTATGAAAGTCATGCAAGTGTTGAGGACTTTCATTCATAGGGTCACCATGAACGTCGTAGAAGACTCGATGGCACTTAATAACATTTGCAGGGGTTGGGGTGGGGGTGGGAGTGGGGAAGGACACAATTAAATTGCTAGCAAGCACCATGGAAGCTGGTCTGGCCCTGCCGAGTGGGCCAGTCTCCAGGCTGGCATACAGGGTGTGCATCTGGCTGGCACAGGAGCGGTTTGGCGAGCTGGCTCTGGGCCTGGTTAAAGGTCTCTTGCGGTGCCTTTGATTGACTGACTTTGTTCCCTATTTATCCTTAAGCCTGAAAAGGAAATTCACATGCCCTGTGACTGACTGTGTTTTGGCTGCAGATCACATGTCTTAGTGTTACCTGTGGACAGAGATAAAGGAAGGTCTCTGTCAGTATCCCATCTTGAAGGTCAAAGTCTCTGATTTGCAGGAAGCCTTTAAGGGGAGCCGCTGGTCTCGAGGGCATATTCCGTGCATGGAAGTTTCTTCCCGGCTCATATAGATGAGCTCGCCTCACTCATCATTTCGGAAGTGGTGTCTACAACATGCCACATGAGTATTCTTGTATTCACAAGTGGTCTTGGGTACTCCTCAAGAGCTTTCCAGGGCTGAAATCCCATTTTTATCCTCATCGTAACCCTGAGAGATGGGTAGGGCGGGTAGATGCATCCTGATCATGTGATAAGGTCACTGCTGAGTCACCACGGAAACTTGACTTTGCCCTGCATTCACCTCGCCGTATGGACTGAAGCCTAGCCTCTGATTCTTATTGAAAAGCACTGTTGTAGCCATTGGGTGTGGTTCAGGGTTGGCCTATGAGGTCCATGTGTGGCTGGCTTTTTTTGTTTTTTCAGTGCCAGATCTCCTGCCTCTATGTTCCCGGGAAGATCCTTTCAGGGCCATGTTGTCGTCAGCTGCTGTCAAGTTGATTCTGACTCGTTGGCATTAGGTTTTCTTGGCTATAATCTTAATGGAAGATGATTACTAGGACTTTCTTCCCTGGCGCTGCTAAGTGGATTCAAACCACTAATCCTTGGCAACTAACAGTTAACAGTTGAGGATAAAGTGTCATATACCTATCATCCTGGAGAGGGAGACCACTGTCACAACCCTGTAGTGGGCTTTCCTTGGCATTCTAAGTGCTTGCTGGGCATGATCCTGGCCAGGACTGGCTGAGACCAAGGCTTGTGGATACACTGGGAGACATGAGGTCTCACAACCACAACAGGTATCCTCAGTGCTCGTCCCTCCGACTCACACACCCGTGGACCAGCCTTCTTCATGTTCTCGCTCCTGCGTCTCTGTGGAGGTGGCTAGAACCCACGATGCCTGCAGGCTCATCAGACACGAAGGCTTGGCCTCACCCAGAACCTCCATCAACACTGACAAACAAACACTGGGGCATAAATATTCCATCTCCCTGGCCTCCTAGGTCAAAGTCTCTCATTCTGCAGGAAGCCTTCCAGAGTAGCCACTGGTCTGGAGGGCATGTCCCGTGTGTGGAACTTTCTTCCCTGCTCACCCATAGCTAGCATTACTTAGCATCTCAGAAATTCCGAAGTGGAACTTCCCATTTAGAAATGGTGTGCACAGTCTCCAGATCCCTCAGCAGGAGAACTAGGTTGACCCTCTGTGGCTGATGCTGACCTCACGCCATTGCTTGGCTTCTAATGGTTTTCCTGAGGACTTTGTTGTTAGTTGCCGTCGAATGTCCCAACTCATGATGATTCCACACAAAATGGAATAAAATACTTTCCACCCTCTTGATCACTTGCAGATCAGGCTGTTAGATCCACAGGACTCTCCCTGTCTGATCTCTTAAAGTTGTCCTCAAGGACTTTCTTCCTAGTCCATTTAAGTCTGGAAGCTCCACTAATATCAGTTCTTCATCACAGCAGCTCACCAGCCTCCACTGACAGATGGCTGCTTATTAGGTTCATCGACTGGGAGTCAAACCTGGTTCTCTAGCATGGAAGGCAAGAATTCTACCACTGAGCCACCAATGTCCCTTCCCTTCATTACTATATTATTTTTACATCACCTGTTCATCTATTCTCTTGGAGAACAAGATCTGGGTGTGTGGCCCTCTGGACACTGTCCCTGAGTCTTGCCATGCTGGTCAATTACTAATGACGACAGAAGAATTGATGCCTTTCGAGTATTAAACATACCATGAACTGCCAGGAGACTAACAGGTCTGTCTTGGAGAAGATGAAACCAAGCTGCTCTTTGGAAGCAAGGATTTTGAAGCTCCATCTCAGTCCTTGGAAAAGAACATCATTTTTGGAAGGGTGAAGGAACAGCACAGAAGAGGAAATGGATCCCAGAGGAAATGGATTGACACAGTAACTGGGGTAATGGGATTAGGTGTGTCAGAAACAGTGAAATTGGCTCAGGATAGAGCAGGGTTCAGAGCTATCGTACCTATAGTCACCATGAGTTGCAGGTACATCGGCGGCACACACCAACAACAAATTGTTGAATGGAAAACTAATTTGATCTGAAACTCCTACCTAAAATACAATTTTATTAAAAATAAGAAAATGAAACATTTTGGGACACTAAGCATTTGGGGCACTTCTAATCTGACACCCATGGGGTCACCATGACTTGGAACTGACTTCACAGCAGCTGGTTTGGGTTTTGACTTTTTGATGATAATGCTACTCTCGGCCACTTTTATGGGATCTTGGGGCAGATGAGCCTAGAGCTCAGTGGGCTATGCAGAAAATCAGGTTCCCATAATGAGTGAAAGCAAGGAGGATACTCTGGAGGAGATATCTTGGCTACTGTGGCAGCTCTGGGATTTCACATCATCCAAGTCATAGTTTCTTTACATTTCTGATGGTCAGTGAACAGCGTTGGATGGTCAGTAGGGTATATGTAGGTTTTCTAGTGTTGCTATAAAAGAACTTCCACAAGTGAATAGCTTTAACAAACAGAAACTCACTCTCTGACATTGAGGACACTGGAAGGCTAATTTAAGATGTCTATCTAGGGGAAGGACTTCTCTATCAGCTCTGGTCCCTATTTCCTTTCAACATTTGTTGTCTTGGCATTCCGTGGAGACCTTCATGTGTCTTGTCATCAATTTCCCCCTAGGTCTAGGAGGTTCTCAACATGGGGACCCATGTCCAAACTCTCTCTGCTCCTAGATTATCTTCCTTGGTGGTACTGAGGTCCCTTTCATGCCTGTTTGCTTGCTTTATCTCTTTTATGTCTCAAAAAGAGATTGGCTCAAGATAGAGCCTAATCTTTTGCATTATATTCTGTCTCACTGATAGAACCTCCATGGATCCTGACTCATTAATATCATTATTGTCGTTTGGTGCCATTGAATTGACTATGACTCATAGTAACCCTGTAAACAACAGAGCAAAACCTTGTCCTATCCTGTGTCATGCTTTCTTCACTAGGTGAAAGATTCAGTCCATCTGTACCATCCACTTTGAGGAGGCAGCTCTTCCCCAATCTTATTTTTATTATCTTCTAATCTGAAGAGCTTATCTTCCAGCACTATTCATAGGGTTTGCAAGAGCCTGTTATTTCAGAAGTAGATTACCTTTCCTGTTTATTACTCTGTTTTTGTCTAGAAACTCTAATGAAACCCATCAACCATGGGTGACCCATTTGAAATATTAATGGCATAGCTTCTACAATCAGAGCAATGCTTAAGCTGCCGCAGTACAGCAAACTGACAGACGAGTGTTAGATTATCCTAACTTCCTAGACATTATGATGCACAACACATAGGATAATTATATCAGATTACAAAATACAGGATTAAAAAAAAAAACAACAAAATACAGGATTATTGCACCATACTGAAGATCAAGGCCTTGCTGAATTGACTCTTATCTGGGGGGCCTGATTCAACCCACGATGGAATGATAAGGTACTCCAGTCCTTGGTTGCTCCCATCTGCGTTCAGCCTGGGATGCATTCTCAGTGCCTCCTGGGGCCTGTGGATTCCTGGGTGGCGCCAGCTCATTGGCCTTGGCCTTGGTGCTGAGGCCAGGAGCCAGGGCTGCCTTTGCCAGGAACTTTTAACTGGGGTCCTTCAGCCAAAGCTTTGCATATTCCTCAATAAGGAGGGGAAGAGAGAGAGTGTGTGTGTGTGTGAGAGAGAGAGAGAGAGAGGAAAAGGGAAAAAGAGTGAGAGGGAGAGAGGGAAAGAAGGAAAGAGAAAGAGGAGTGAGGGGGGTCACTGTTGCTTCTGCTCCTCCAACCAGGTCAATGGGGCTCCCTGCTTCTAGAACACCATCCTTTAAAAAGCCAAGACAGCCCCTGGTGGGTGCCTCTGGTCCTCTAAGGAGTGTTCCTCAGCCATGGGGGCCAGTTTAGAGGATCAGAAACCCAGCTTTCTGGAAACTCTCTAAGGCTTCCATACCAAAAGCCTTTGGGTCCAGAGCATAACAAGAGTTAAGTTCTGGGCTGAGGCTCCAGTGTTCAATTCCTCTATTTCCTGTTGATGACATTATTGCCTTCCTACAACCATTGACACATGTTGCTTTCATCTGTTTCGTTTCAAGACATGAGTACACTCGCTGGAAAGTATGCTTAATAGCTAAACTCAAAACATTTGGCTTTTCTTTCCTGCTGGGACTCCTCTGGTATGCAGCATTCTCTAGTGGCTTGGTTTTTTTGGTGGTGATGGTGTATTTTTTTTCCCAGCCACCATTTTTAACCCAGCAAATAGCAGTCAAAGGCTCCAGGGCCAATTGTCTCAGGCCTATCTGTCCCACCTGGGTCACTTGCCTTCCCAGGGAGCGGCCATGGGCTCAGCCAGCCTGCCTTATGGTGGTTGACAGTGTCTCTCAGTCCCCATCCTTCCGTTCCTCTCCAGGGGAGAGGGGGTCTGGCCTTGCTGTGCTTCAGGACAGGCAAGGGGACCCTCCCGGATGTGGCTGAGTGCTTGAGCCCCAACTTTCCCTCCCTACCTTCCCCGGCATGGCGCCCATGACTCACAGCTCAGACCTTCTGGACAGAACCTCCGGAATGGAGAGGTGAGCTTGTCAGTCTGACCCAAGGCCTCTGGAGAACACACAGGGCTGGCTGCTTATGGAGGGACCTGCGCCAAGTCCCCACGGCCAGGGCTGCAATGGAAAGCGGCCGTGGGACGCCGGCCAGCCTCATCTGGTTGGAATTGGACTTGACACGTGTTTCCAAACCTGGTTGCAGGGCCGTGGCCACAGCCACTCATTCTAGCCGGGGCCAGGAGGACACCGCCTGTTGACACAGTTGCAAGAGCGAGCCATCGGCTTGCTCATGGAAGAGTTGGGAAGGTGGCCACCTGCCTGAGGTGACCGCCCACCAAGGTGACTGCCTGGCACCCGCTAGGCTTCCCTGAGGACATTTTCCTGTGGGCAGGCCTGGGAAGAGAGGGGAAGGCAGCCACAACCGGGTTCCCAAGGTGAAAGGAAGTGGACATTTGGAAGGCACTTACTGTATACATTGTTCACAGCTAACAAAGAGGTCAGCGGCAGGAGTCTACCAGGAAGAGGGATGAGCGATCTCCGTGGGTTAAGATTGACAGCTTTGGAAACCTGGTGAGGGACTGCTGTCAGAAACGGCTCAGGGTGGGTATGCTCAGGAGTTCCAAACAGTGCAAACAGTGATGCATCTGGCTTTTGAGTGGAAGGTTGGTGGTTCAAGTCCAGCCCAGAGGCACCTCTCAAGGAAGACTTGGCAATCTATATCCAAAAGATCACACCATTAAAGCAGCTGTGGAGCATGGTCTACTCTGGTACGTGTGGAGTCCCTAGGAGTCAGAATCTACCTAATAGCGGCTGGACGCTGGGTTTTACTGTATATTCATTGAATGTACCATGGACTGCTAAGAAAACAAACAGGTTCATCCTGGAGAGGGTCAAACCAGGCTGCTCCTTGGAGGCAAGGATTCTGGGGCTTCGTCTGACATACTTTGGACATGTTGTGAGGAGAGACCGGTCCTTGGAGAGGGACATCATGCTTGGGATGGGGAGGGACGGCACAGGAGGGGAAGACCCTCTATGAGGTGGATTGAGTCAGTGACTGGGGTAATCAGGATGGGTGTGTCGGAGCCAGTGCAATTGGCACAGGACAGAGCAGAGTTTAAGGCTGTTGTACAATAGGGTCACAAATGACTTGACGGCACATAACAACAACAACACTGCTATTAAGTCAATTCTGATTCATAGTGACCCTATAAAACATAACACAGTTGCTCCATAAGGTTGCCAAGACTAATTCTTTACAAGAGCAGACTACCTTATCTTCTCCTCAGAGTGTGACTGGTGAGCTTGAACCTCTGACCTTTTGTCTAGCCTACAGATACGATAATGGTTACCCATGGTGGACAGTGTTTGCTGGAGCTCCCCGATTAAAACAAGCTTGGAAGCAGGAGTGGCATCCACTTCCAAATTAGCTTGTCTCCGGAAACGCTATGAACCTGGAGAAACGATGAAAGTTACACAAGTGTTCCGGTCTTCCGTTTAATGGGTTGCTATGATTCACCTATGACTAGATGGCACTTAACGACAATGACAACAACAGTATGATCAGAGCTCCTTGTTTTCTGTGCATGTGGACTTTTATGCAGATATCCTCATCCTACCCTCACTGTGTTGCTGTGTGTCCTCCGGAGCCCATCCTGAACCGTAATTATGCTAAATGACCGAACGGAAGTGTCCCATAGCGTTCCCTAGGCTTATCACTTTTGTGGGACCAGATAGATTACCAGGGAAAGGGGAGGAAATTGAAGTGCAAGAAGCGGGGTGGGAGGGAATGTGCCCACTCTAAGAAATTGGTGCCGTAGTGGATTGATTCAGTGGTTGGGATAATCGGGATGGGTGTGTCAGAGACAGTGCGATTGGCACAGGACAGAGCAGAGTTTAGGGCTGTTGTGCATAGGGTCTCTATGAGTCGCAGGCAACTCAACGGCACATAACAACAACAACAGTTCATAGTGAATTGTACAGGTGACCAAGAGGCTATGAATTGGCGGTGGTGCAAATCCACCAGTAGCTCCAAGAGAGAAAGGGCAGTTTTCTCTCCCTAAGATTTATGGTCATGGGCTTCTGCTGGAACGTGGCCATCAGCCTGGACCAGTCTGATGGCAATGAGTCTATGTAGTGAGACTAGGGTACAAGCCTGAGCGGTGTCTCCAGGGCTGATTTTCCTCTGGACGGACCCTGCCTGTCTTCTGCCGTGTCTGCAGCCTGCTGACTTTCAGAGAGTGTCCACTCTCTACACGCTTTCCTTAGGAAGAAAGTTTACCCGAAGCTACTAAAGAAATGAGTGTCGCTGTGCGGATCCATGGGGAAAGAATGGTTGAGGCCACTCACCACCTCGTTCAAGTTCTCAGATCAAGCCAAGTGCCTGATAACAGAAAGTGTGAACAAAATCTTTGAGGGGAGAAGCCAGTGTGGGCAATAGGTCATTAAATGTATCACTCTTATCATTCAGACAGAGAACAAAAGGCCTCTGGCCGAGGAAATAAACTGCAGTCTATGTTGTTTTAGGCACCTTGGAGTTGGCGTCAACTCACAGTAAGCGGGTACACAGCAGAGTGAAACCTTGCACTCTCCTGGGCCGTCCTCACCATTCCTGCCATGCCCAAGCTCATTGTTAACAGTCATTGTGTCAGTCCATCTCACAGAGGATCCTTCTGTCTTTTGTTACCTCTCCGCTTGTCTCAGGATGATGTCTTTTTCCCACAACTGTCCCTTCCTGGCAATATGCCCGAAGTCTGTGAGATGAAGCTTCCACATCCTTGCCTCTAAGGAGCACTCTGGCTGCCCGTCCCCAAGGATGGGTTGGCTGGTTCTTTTGGTAGTCTGCAGGACATTCAAAACTCTTCACAATACAATGCAAAGGCAACAGTTCTTTGGTCTTCCTTTTTCATTGTCCATCAGTCTTTAGAACTAATTCTATTGTGCTCAAATTCTCTGTAGAACTAGTTTTATACCTTCATTTACTTGTTTGGTATTTTCATTCTTTGAGGATATGTATGTGGATGTATAATTCTGTAGTGTGTGTATGTGTGTGTGTATGTATGTTTGGATCAAAACAAAAAGTTTCCTACCGTCAACTTGATTCTGGCTTACTATAGCCTTCCACTGGCTTTCTGAGGCTGTAAATCTTTATGAGAGGAGATTGCTCATCTTCCTCTTAGGAAGCAGAGCAAAGAGGCTGGTGGATTCAAACTCCTTTTTTACCCATTCATTTTGGTTCATAACCATACTTAAAATACAATACCTGATTATTTACTTATTATATAATGCCTTGCCCTTCACTCATCTTAATAATCTATTTCTTCTTTTGCTGTCCTAATTCATTGTCCAATTTTCAGATGCATAGGAAGCAATTTAAATAAAATACCATGGTTTGGATCAGGCACACCTTAGTCTTTAAACAGACATCGTTGCTCATTTGCTCTTTGGAGAGGTCCTTGACAGCAGATTTTCCCAAAGCAACATGTCTGATGATCTCTGGACTTCTGTTACCATAAGTGTTGTTTGTGGATCCGAATAAAAAGAAATCATTGACAATTTCAGAGACATAATGCCTTTGAGTTGTGATGTTGGAGAAGAGTACTGGACATCCCATGGACTATAAAAAAAAAAAAGTCTGTCTTGGAGAAAGTACAGCCAGGCTGCTCTGCAGAGGCAATGATGTTAGAAGTTCGTGCCACATGTCATCATGTCATCAGGAGGAACTAATCCTTGGGAAAGGAGATCATGCTGGCAAAGGTGGAGAGTCAGAGAAAGAGAGGAAGGCTCTCAAAAGGTGGATTGTCCCAGTGACTTCAACAATGGACCTGACCATGACAGAGATCGTGAGGACGGTGCAGGACAGGGCGACATTCAGATCTGTTGTTCACACGGTCATTAAGAGATGGCACCACCGCAACAAGTATGTGTTTATTCATTTTTACTTCCTCTCCTCCCTTCCCATTCAAGAATGAGTCCATGTGCGTGTAAACTTTTTTAAACTTTTTACAACAGTGGACATCAACAATATTTGCCCTTTTTGTGACTGAATTATTCCACACATCACAATGTGTTCTAGATTCATCCACGTTGTGGAGTGTTTTGAGAATTCCTTCTCGTTCTTCAGTGTTGCGTTCCATTGTGTGAAGGTACCATATAGTCTGTTCGTCCACTGGGCACTGATGAATCCCCAAGGGTTTCCATCTCTTTGTTTTTGTGGTTGATGCTGATGTGATCTGCTTGTGTGAACATGGCTGTGCATAAGTCATTCATATAGAAGCCCTTATTTCTTTAGGATACATACCTACTAAAAGGATTGCTTGCTCAAATAGTGTTTCTATTTTCAACTTTTTGAGGAAGTAGAAGGCTTCTTCAGTCATAGTGCAAAGACCTAACTTTGAGGGCAGAAGCACCACCACTGTTGAAGGATGTGGTCTAGGGGGGATAAATGATGGCCACTGCTTTCCAAAGGTGGCTCTGGTGGCACACTGGCTAAGCACTCAGCTGGGAACCAAAAGGTTAGTGGTTTGAAGCCACCAGCCACTCTTGGGAGAGAGATGTGGCAGTCTGTATCTGTAAAGATTAACCCCTTGTCATCAAGTCAGTTACAGCTCATAGCCTATGTTGGATTACCCGATGTATAAACACCACATCAAAGATTCTGCTGCTAAGTCTGGCTGGCATCTGTCTCTCTTCTAGCCCCAGAGCACCATCCCACAGAATTAAAACCTCCTTTCAAATTTAGAATCCCTGATCAGGAAGGGATTAACCAGTAAGCACAGGCTGACTTGTGCTCACTCACTAATCTGTAGTGAAGAGTTTTCAGGTATGAGCCTCAGGGAGCAGCTGAGAGATTTGAACCACTCACCTTTTGGTTAGCAGCCGAGCTCTTCTCATGAAGAGTGCAGACCCGGAAGCACCATGTGCAGTTCTGCTCCATCTGCAGGGCCACCAGACGTTAAGATCAGCTCATGCGCACAGGTGTGATATAGTTTGGTGTTTTACGTCTCAAAGGTGACATCTCTGAAGGAACATGTCCCTACGGGCCTGTTGTGTTATCTCTGGTGGGTCCTGGTTGGGTGTCTCCATTTGGAAAGCCTGTGTCACCCAGCTTCCAGATTTCTATAGGCTGAGTAAGAAGACCAAGCCACAGTCATTTAGAGTATCTGACAGACATAAGGAAACTAGGGGTGGGGTGGGATGAGGTAGACTGTAGGACATTGTGCTGCTAATACAAAGATGGTGCATGTTTAGGAGTTCAAATCCACCAGCTGCTCCAAGGAAGAATGGTGGGCAATCTTCCTTGTGATTTACAGCCTCAGAAACCCAACGGAAGGTCAGCTATGAGTCGGTTCTGATTCATGTGGAATCCCCTCTTTGGTAGGTAGTTGTCTTCTCTGATGGCTCTGTGGTTAAGGCACTTGGCTGCTAACCAGAAGGCCAGCAATTCCAACCCTCCAGCCACTCCATGGGAGAATGGTGAGACAGTCTGCTTCTGTACGGATTCACAGCCTCTGAACCCTGTGAGTAGTTCTCTGTCCTGTAGAGACCCTGTGAGTGAGAATCAACTCATGGACTGTGGTGAGGTTTCCAGTGACTGGTTTTTTGGAAGTATGTGCCTGGCTTGCTTTCACGGGGCCTTTAGGTAGGCCTAGACTAGGCAGTTTTCAGTTAGCAGTCATGCATTTAACCAGGAACTCTGAAAACAGCATAAAAGCAGAGAGATTGTCAAACAACAAATGCTGGCGAGGTTGTGGAGAAACTGGAACCCTTATTCACTGTTAGTGGGAGTGTAAAATGGTGCAACCACTATGGAAGGCAATATAGTGCTTTCTCAAAAAGTTGCAAATAGAAATACCATTTGACCCAGCAAGTCCACTTCTGGGAATATACCTTAAAGAAACCAGAACTGCCACCCAAGCAGATATATGCACACCCATGTTTATTGCAGCTCTGTTCACAATAGCAAAGAGTTGGAAACAAACCAAGTGCCCATCAACAAACGAATGGATAGAGAAGCTGCGGTATATTCACACAACGGAATACTACACTGCCTTGAAAAACAAGGAACTCATGAAATATTATACAAAATGGGTGACCCTGGAGGACATTATGCTGAGTGAAATCTCTCAGTCACAGAAGAACAAATACTGAATAGTGCCACTGTTGTAAAACTGGATTGAAATCAGCATTGGGAGAAGACTGAGAAAGATGGGATAAATTATTTACACTGCATTGAGATGAGGGATGAGAACTGCTTAAAAGGGATATATGATTAGGTATTATTGTCATGATAGGAGTCCAGAATGAAGGCAACATAGTGGAGTGGATTTGGGGGAAGGGACTGCATAATAATGAAAGACTTTTACTTTTCAAAGAGAAGAGTGAGTTGTGGGAGAGGTGTGGACAGGGGGGAAAGTGCAACAATGAATGAATGGAAATCCAAAGTCTCTGTAAACTTTCATTAAAATGTTTTTTATTATTA
>NW_006399798.1:14534666-14570584 GCF_000299155.1 Elephantulus edwardii | reverse complement strand
TTATAGAGCTCCAAGGGAGCTCTGGTGGCCTAGTGGCAAGAAGCTGTACCGCATACCAGAGGTACGCGGTTCAAATCCACCAGATGCTCTGCTGGAGAAGAAAGGCAATCTCCTCCTGTACCAGTCAGATCCGATTTGATGGTACACACAAAAGATAATAAAATTTAAAAAAAAATTCTAAAAAAAAATAAAGCTCCACTTAAGATTGTGATGCCAAAAAAAGAAAAGTATAGAGATTTTGTAAAGTACAAGAGACTTTCATTCAGTTGCACAAACCAGAGATACGTTCAACTGCTCAACTAGCATCAAGAGAAAATGTAAGTGTATCATTACGAATGCTAGTGCTAAGGAAAAGGGTAGCTGCAAACCAACTGTCTGTAGCTTCTCTCCTTTCTGTCCTCTGCCAAGCTGCTTCCACGTAATACCAACAAGGTGGTCCATGGTGCCATCCCCCATCTTGCTCCGGGCCTGCTCTACGACAACTCTCAGAGCCTTTATTTCCTCCCTGATTCCAAACCTCTGAACTCAGGACAACCCATCTCCTTTTCTCCACCCACTGCTTGAGTCCAGGGTCTGTGAACGGCGTGGCCATCTGTCCAAACACAGGCCGGTTGGATGACGTAGCGGGGTGCAATATGGTAGGATGCTCTGCTTTTGCCGTCTTGAAATCCCTAATAACAATTAAACAGGAACCTGCATTTTGCCCTGCGTTCCTGGAATTACCTCCCGCAAAATAGTTGGTAAACGAGGTACCGCCTCCAGGATCAGGTGCCCTGGTAGCGCAGTGGTTAAAGTGTTCAGCTGCTAATTGAAAAGTTAGCATTTTTTTTTTTAAAAATTATTTTTTATTTTCTTTTGTGTGTGTGTTTACCATCAAATCGGATCCAACTGGTACAGGAGGAGATTGCCCCTCTTTCTCTAGCAGAGCATCTGATAGATTTGAACCATGCACCTTCGGGATTCCAGCCCAGCTTCTTGCCACTAGGCCACCAGAGCTCAATTTTTAAAAGTTAGCATTTTTTTAACCCACCAAGCTTGTCGGAGGGAGAAAGAGATGATAGCCTGCCTCCCTAATTATTTATAGCTTAGAAACTCTGTCCCACAGAACTGCTTCAAGAACTGCTCAGCAGCAGTGGTGGTCCCCCCAGAAGCAGTGGGGAAAGGGGAGTTACTGATGCGATCCCCTACAACTCCTCCAAGCAGGTTGTAAGTTCCATAATGCCTATCACGTGGACCCTTGCCCTCTGCCGGTGCACTTTCTCATTCTCCCTGTCCCCCCTGGCCATCTCTCCTCCTTGATCTTCCTCCCCCTGGGGACTCTGAAGCAAGAATTCAAATATCCAGGAAGCAGAAAGCCAGACTTGGCAATCGTTACTGACTCCTGGAACGTGTGAAGCCCTGCTAATGACTCTGTCTCTGGTTTATGGTGACTCTGCTCCCTTTATGGCCCTTTTACTGCCCCTCAGCCCTGGAGGTTCAGACAGCACCGCTCTTTGTGGGAGGAGATGGCGCCAAGGGCAGGATAAAGGCCCAACTATCACTGGTGGAAGTGGCCATGGCCCCAGGTCTGCTATCCGGGAGCCAAGGAAGATAGTAACAATAGCAACCACCTTTTCTGCTTTTGCTGTTGCCAGCTGTGATGGGTACTCTGCGGCTATGATCCTGACACTCTGACGCTCTGCCCATCCTGGGCCCGTCAGGCGGCCTGCACTGGCAGGTAGGAAATCTATAAGAAATGACTGCTTACATTATTCTGGTGATAAACAACCCTCAAATGAAGGAACTACTTCTCTTTAGCTCCATTAGGTGGACAGGGAAGTTAAGTCTTAAAAAAGGAGCTTATTCAGGGTCACAGCTCGTCGGTGAGGGGGCCAGGATTTGAAACCCGTTTTATGTTCTGACTACAAAGTGCTTTGCGTTTATTGGTTCTTTTTTTTTTTAGTTTCTTCAAAACACCAGGTTGGATCCACTTGGAATTTGGTTCCAGCAGCCTCCCAAGGCTTAGTGTCAGGTTGTCTAGACAAGCATCTTGGGGCTCCAAACCGTGAAGTTGATTCAATGCATCGTGGCTCCATGTGTGTCTGGACTCTGGAAGTAGATCACCAGACCTTTCTTCCAAGGTGCCTCTGAGTGGACTCAATCTTCCAGCATTTACATGAAAATATGGATTTGGCCGCCATGTGCATGACCCAGGGAATCCTTGGAAAACCCTCCATTGTAAACGTATTACTGTGGGGTCAATTCCAACTCACAGGATAAGAGTACTGACTCCCTCCTAGAGTGTAATCTTTCTGGAAGCAGACTGGCACACCTTTCTCCTGCAGAGCAAGCTGGTGGGTTTGATCCACTGATCTTTCTGTTAGCAGCTGAGGAGTTCTTAACTACTGTGGCTCCTCCAGGGGTCCTTTGGGGGAAACTAGTATCTTATATACACATTAGAAACAGCCAGCACAGGCGAGTGCAGAAGTGAGAGGAAAATTCTTCTAGAATGGACATGTGTATGTGTGCACAGCTTCTGGTCATCCTGCTTATCCTCCTAGCCAAAGGTGGTGCTTGTGTGCTGTGGAGTCAGAACCGACCCATAGTTGACCCGCCAGCGGGTTTTCAGGGACAGTACATCACACAGGAGGAAATTGCTCATCCTTCTTCCACAGAGCAGCTGGTGGATTTGAACCTCATTCCTTTGGGATTGCAACACAGCTTCTTACCACCAGGCCACCAAAGCTCCCTAAGAAGAACAACTCTCAACTGGATTGATTGGGAGATCTTGAGAGGACTAATTAATAGCATCACTTTCCTATGCTCCAGTGCAGAACAAATCGAGAGCGGACACAAGGACCTGGCAGATGGCGATGCAAACGTCAGCTTTACTGCTGAACTTGCACTGGAGAAATACAGCGGTTATGAGCCATCACTGGCATCTTTGAGCCAGACCCCGACCTAGGTGTTTTTATCTCTGTGTCTCTGGTTTAGAAAACAGCCTTGTATCTTCCCCTATGAAATGTGGACTTGGAGGGCATAGGAGAAAGGGCACACTGCAAGTCAACCCCAAAGAGCAAAGGACGCAGCGATGTGTACTAAACCTGTTTCGTCTTGGAAGCTCACAGGTAGGGTAGCTCACTGGGTAGCTCATTATTCCTTTTCCTGGGCCAGGGGTCTCTCTGCAAGGTGGAAGCTATAGGAGTGTGAATGGGTAGAGGGCGTCAAACCCAGGGCGGCAAGTGGGTAAGGCCCACACAGGGTGACCAGCAAAGGCTGGCGTGGTTGCTTTCCTGAGGGGAGTTAAAGGTGCTGTCAGTGCAGAGGGCAGCCCACCTCATGCAGTCCAAGAAGCCTTTGGGAGTCTCAGAGACTGAACCAACCTGACACAGGCAGGGCAAAGCATGGAAGGTCTGACTGGAAAACCCCAAAATGCCCCCTTTACCTTCTCCTATCTCTGAGCCTTTGTTAGTGTCAAGGAAACTGGGCTGAGAATTCTATACCCAGCAGAGACACCCACCTCCTTTCTCATAGAAAGCTGATAGCTTTAGAATTTTCTTCAAATATCTGTCAGTCACTCGCAGTAAATGCAGCCAAACACATTGTCATGTAGACCAGGGTGGACAAGGCTGTCTGTGGGGCAGTAGATCATTTGGTATGTTTGGTCTAGCTGTCATCTTTGTAACTCTCACCCCATGAGTGTATAGAACTACACAAAATATGAGGTATATGTGCCCCACTAAGGGGATTGTAACCTGTTACTTCTCTAGTAAATCCCACTATCATGAGTATGATCTGTGAGTTCTGTGTGGCCATTGCAGGGAATTATGAACCCTGTAGAGAAGCAGTGAATGTCATGGGGATGTGGTTGATGTCAGAACTGGTAACATAGTTTGAAGCCTGGAAAGTATGTTGACCCCATGATCTCCTGATACTCATGAGGGTTGAGGAGGTCAGAGGATACTGTCTCCACTCAATTTTAACACCACTGCCAGGACACTTTATATCCACCTTGTGGGATGCAAATGGCTAACACACTCAGTTACCTCCTGAAAGGTTGGGAGTCCCTACCAGTGGTGCCTTGGAAGAAAGGCCTGGCTATTGATTTGGGGGAAAATCAGCCACTGAAAAGCCTTGGGGTACAGTCCTGCTTCCACACATGTAGAATCACCCTGAAGTCAGAGTTGACTCCTCTGTGATTGATTTGGGGTTTTTGCTGTTGTTGTTCACCCACCCAGGGACAGTGGACATGCAGACAGACATGCACATTTCTCCATCACCCTGTAATGCGGCTCTCTCTAGAACAGGCAACCCTCACCAGGCATCCTGTACAATGAGACAGCCGGCCAAGGGCAAAGGCTCAGGGTCCGGCACGTGTGTCTCTGAGGGAGCCTGAGTGAATGGTCCCATGCACAGAGAGTTGGCAGCTGCCAGGAGAGGCTGTAACTGTGGACCTGGACCCCTCAGAGTTCATGTCTGTGGGTGAGGCCCGGCCCAGTCTAGGGGAACCATGCCCAGGTCTCAAACCCCAAGGTTCTGCAGGAGAAACGGACTCCTCCACAGCCCTCCTGACATCCCACTCAGGATTGTCTTTGAACGAGCCTCCCTCCCTCTGACACACGATGAATGAGTAATGGGCCCGATCCTGCAAAGAATCAGTGAAAGGTGGCAACGTTCTGCCGGATGTGTGCGCCATAAACCCAGTGATCATCCCGCATCATTAAAAACATGGAAACAAAAGAGAACCGGTATGCGCAGAGTGTATGTGCTGCCAGTGACGGAGACTGTGTGGGGCATGCGCAGTGTGTGTGTCTGCTGCCACTTCAGGAGGTTGAGGGGCATGCGCAGTGTGTGTTTGCTGCCCATCATGGAGGCTGTGTGGGCAGTGAGGTGGGAGCAGGTGCTGCCAGGCATTCACAGAGGTGACCACCAGGAGGGCCACCTGGCTCCCCTGACTCTGTAGGGGCCCATCTCACCACTCTGAGAATTATAAACAAGGCAGCGCTGCTTGTCCTGGAGGACAGGAGGTGCTGGTGATTGGAGAGCCAGCCCAGCTTGGGGTTCCAAGGATGGACAGAGACTCAAGAGTCCATAAAAAGCAGAACCCTGACTGTTTGCAAATAAGGAAGATCAAAGAAGAATGTGTTACTTATGACTAGTGCTGTAGGTGAAGAATATGAAATATGCTATGGACAGCAGCAGCCAGGAAATCAAAAGACGAATTGCTTTGGGGAAGTCTGCTGTCAGAGACCTCTCCAAACTACTGAAGAGCAATGATGTCAGTTTGGAGACTAAGGTGCACCTGATACAGGCTATGGTCTTTGCAGTCACTTGCTATGCATCAGAGAGCTGGACAATGACTAGGGAGGATAGAAGGAGAGTTGATGCCTTTGAGCTGTGGTGCTGGAGAAGAATATTGAAAATACCACGGACTGCTGAGAGAACAAAAAAGTTTGTCCTGGAGTGGTTGAAGCCAGGCTGCTCCTTGTAGGCAAGGATTCTGAAGCTCTGTCTGACATTCTTTGGACATGTTGCAAGGCAGAACCTGTCCTTGGAGAAGGACGTCTTGCTTGGGAGGGTGGAGGAACAGTGCAAGGGAAGAAGACCCTCAATGAGATGGATTGATTCAGTGACTGGGGTACTGGGGGTAGGTGTGTTGGAGATGGTGAGATGGCACAGGATAGAGCAGGGTTTAGGGCTGTTTGGATATAGGGTCACTGTGAGTCGCAGGCGACTCGACGGCACGTAACAACAATGGACAACCACAGGAACAAACAAATCTGTGTTGAATGAACAGTGCAGCCAGAATGCTCCTTAGATGTTAAGGATGACATTAATTTTTTTAAAAAGTGAGGATGAGGAGGCTTAGTCACTCTTCCTTTGGGCACATCAGCCAGGAGAGACCAGTCCCTGAAGAAAGAAATCAAGCTTGTTAGAGTAGGTGGTCAATGAAAGAGAAAAAGACCCTGAACAGGATGGACTGAAACACTGTCTGCACCAGTGGAGTGAGCACGTAGAGATTGTGTGGTGCTGCGGGATCCGGCAGTGTTCTCTCCTGTTGCGTATGGTGTTACTCCAGTCAGTCCTGACTCTACAATAACGCCCACCACCTGGTTAATAGAAGGCCTCGCTGAGCTCATAGCTCCGCTTGGAGGTGGGGAGTGCATCCCGAGGGAGATTCACAGTGATATGAGGCTTGTTGTAGCTCCCACCCCATCCCCATACCAACATCAGCTAAAGCAAAGATTAAACACGGGCCAAACCTTGGCTGGCCTTTGAGCCTGACAGCCCAGCACGTACACCTTTCAGCACCTAACTTTTCTATCACCATTCTCACCCGGCCAGAAATAACGGTGGTTTGGAGCATTGCTGTTAAACTGCTAACTGAATGGTCTGCAGTTCAAATCCCAGTTGCTCCTTGAGAAAGATGGGCAATCGCCTCTGGTGGCCTAGTGGTAAGGAGTTGAACTGCCAACCCCAAAGCACGCAGTTCAAGTCCACCAGCTGCTCCTCAGAAGAAAGACAGGCAATCTCCTCTTGTGCAATTTATAGCCTCTGAAAAACCTGTGGGAGGGCAGTTATGAGTCCTGATTCAACAGCGCATAGCAACAACAACCTCCCTGAGAGATTTACAGCCTCAGAAATCCGACAGAGGGTCACCATGAGTTGCAGGCAGCTTGATGGCAGTGAGTCTGATTTGATTTTGGTTTCAGAGCAAAGGGCAGGGAATCTCAAAGGCCCAGAAAGTAAGTGACCCTTGTTGGGTCCAGGTTTGGACACACAGGCTCTTTACATTTTGTTTTGTTTTGTTTTTCAAATTGATTTATTCATTTTAATGAAAGTTTACAGAGAGTTAGGATTTCCAGTCATTCATTGTTGCACTTTTCTCCCTGCCCACCCCCATCTCCCCCAAATCACTCTTCTCCTTGAAAAGAAAGAGAAATACTCTTTCATTGTTATGGAATTCCTCTCCCCAAGTGCACTCCACTATGCAGCCTTCACTCTGGACTTCTTAATGTCAAGATTATCCATTCATAAGTCCCTTTTAAACAGTTCTCTCCCTCATCTGTTTCCATGCAATATACATCATTCCTCTCCTCCTTTTCTGTCTTCCCTTAACCCTGATGTCAGTCACGTTTTACAACAGTGGCCCTATGCAGTATTTCTCCTTTTGTGACTGAAATATTTCACTCAGCATAATGTCCTCCAGGGTCATCCATTTTGCATAATATTACATGAGTTCTTTGTTTTTCAATGCAGCATAGTATTCCGTTGTGTGAATATACCTGAGCTTCTCTATCCATTCCTTTGTTGATGGGAGGGCCTTTACATTTAACCACTGAACCACACTGCCTCTGCTGGTATCTGTGTTGTTTTCAGGTCCCATTGAGTCAATCTGATTCTTAGCAACCTGCCCTGCACCATCCTCACATCCTTGTACCGTTTGAGCTGCTTAGTGAAGCCACGGTACCTGTCTGTCTTATGAAGAGTCCACATTTTCATGGACCACCTCCGTTTCTGAGCATGGCCTCCTTCTCCAGGGACCAGGCCTTCCTGATACCGAGTCCAAAGCGGTGGGGGCAGTCTCACCATCTCACTTCTAAGAACTATTCTCACTGCACTTCTTCCAAGAAAGGTTATTCATAAATACAGTGCAGAATGAAGACGAGACCTGCCCGTGGCCCCCAGGGCTCTGCCGGCCCCAGCAGGCCTGCCCCACCTCCCTCTCCCTTGCCCTGGCTGTGTTCCTGTGCATTTCTGGGAAATTCATCGTTTCCTCCCGCCTGGGGCCTTTTACAGGTCCTTCCCCATGGCCCTCAGCTCAGCCCACTCCCCAGGCTGTGTGGAAACACCCATCCCAGCTCAGAGTGTGCCAACTGCTGGCTGCTTTCATAGGTTTCTGTAGTGCCAGTGAACAGAGCGCCAACATCCTCCCAGTCCTCCCCAGTCCACGGAACTATTGTTGTTGTTGTTGTGGTGGTGGTGGTGGTGGTGGTGGTGTTGCATACCGTCAAGTCGGAACTGACCCATAACTGACCCTGCAGGAGGTTTGCAGAGGCAGTAAACAGCATGGGAGGAGATTGCCTAGCTTTTTCCCCCATAGAAAATGGTGGATTTGAACCATATGCCTTCAAGGTTTGCAGTGCAGCTCCTTACTTCTAGGCCACCAGAGCTCTCTGGTCCATAGAACTAGAAAATATTAAAACAGACACGGCTGTTTGACGCCCTTTTCCCTTCCTACTCCTGCTGGAGCTGCCTGCGGGCAGGCACGATGCCCTTCCTTCCGTTCTGCGTGGAGGCACTGCCCAGGCCTGGTACCCAGTGGTCTGTCAGCTTGGTGAGCATCCAGCCCCGCATTGCAGGCCTCACCTTCCTCCCAGTCTCCTCAGCTTCAGGAAAAGCCCAAGCCCCATCCCAGCAAACAGGCTGACTCTCCTCCCACCCCATTGTCTTGTAGGGTTTAAAGTTGTTGTTAAGCGTCCTCGAGTCATGGGCTGCTCACAGCAACCTTATGAACGAAAGACCTGAATGCTTGTATAACTTACATCATTTCTCCACTTTCATAGGGCTTCTGGAGGCAAGCTATTTTGAAAGTGGATGCCACTCCTGCTTCCAAGCCTGTTTTAATCAGGGAGCTCCACCAAACACTGTCCACCATGGGTAACCATTCTTGCATTTGACACATCAGTGTCACGGTGTTCAGCATCACAGCAACCATGAGTTACCTCTGCACAGCAAGTGGGCATACCAGGGCTATATGACCTAGGAGAATGTTTAACCAAAACCAATTAAAAAGAGGCCTGAAGGCTGCAGATTAAAGTCACCCACTTTTGACTTGGTAGCATAACTTTCTATCCACCAGGCCCACAGAGTTCTATGTGCCTCCTGCCCCCCATTGTCTTGTAGGGTTTAAAGTTAGCACTATTGTAAAACAACCCTGACATTGAGGTTGAGGGAAGACAGAGAAAAGGGGGAGGAATGATGTCTACTGCATTGCAACAGATGAGGGAGAGAACTGTTTAAAAGGGATATATGATTGGGTATTATTATCATGACAGGAGTCCAGAATGATGGCTGCACAGTGCAGTGGACTTGGGGGGAGGGATTGCATAAAATGAAAGAGTTTTTCTTTTTCTTTTCAAGGAGAAAAGAATTGGGGTGAGGTGGGCAGGGAGAAAACTGCAACTATGAATGACAAGAAACCCTAAGTCTCTGTAAACTTTCATTAAAATTAATAATTTTTTTTAAGTTAGCACTTTTTTTACAAGGACATTTGAATGAGACAGCCTAGGAATGACTGAGGGGGGCAGGAGGGTGAGTTTTGTGGAGGATGGAGAGGTCAGGCCAGAAGGGGAAACATTGGTTGACCCAGTACGAGGTGAGCCTGGGAGGGCAGAAAAGAACAAGCAACCTTCCTGTCACCCGTGTCCAGTCCCTCCCTCTCTCTCTGGCAGACAGCCAGAGGTCCTTCTTGGTCTTGAAATCTGAAGATCTTTCTGGAGCTGGGGGCTTCCCTGTGAGCCCTCCTGAGCATCCTCCCAGCTGCCTATCCCAGTCCCTTCACTTCGGGGTCTTCTGTCTCTCATCTGTGCCTCACACCACTCTCTGCTTGTCGAGACCCCAGAGTCAGGCCTTTCATCTTGATCACGTTCTGATTTGTGAATTAGCTGATGTTTATTAAAAGCCTCACAGAGGTTGTTGCTACTGTTGTTGTTGGGTGGCGTCAAGTACAACTCATAGCAACCTTATGAACAATAGCTCCGAACCTTATCCTTTCCTGTGCCAGCCTCTGACATACTTGAGCCCATTGCTGTAGTCACTGTGTCAATCCAGCTCATTGAGGGTCTTCTTCTCTTTCACTGGCCTTTCGTCTGTCCAAGCATGATGTTGCTTGCTGAGGATTAGCTTCTCCTAGTAATATACTCAAAGTATGTGAGATGAAGGGTCACCATTCTTCCCTTTAAAGAACATTCCGGTTTCACTTTCTCCAGTATGTATCTGGTTTTTGGCAGTTCATGAGATACTCAGCACTGTTCTCCAACAGCACAATGCAAAGGTATCGATTCTTCTCCTCTCATCCTCATTCATTCATCTAGTTCTCAGACATGTAGCAGGTGATTGGAAAGACTATGGCTTGAATCAGGTGCACCTTAGTCTTTAGGCTGATACTATTGCTCCTCAGTACTTTGCTGTCTCTGACAACAGACTTTCCCCAATGGTATGTGTTTCCAGATTTCCTGACTGCTAGAACCAAGGGTAATGATTGTGGACCCAAGCTAGATTAAATCATTGACAATTTCAATCTTCTTGCCATCTGTCATGATGTTGCCCATTCACCCTGTGATGAAGAGTTTTGTTTTCTTGATAGTAAGATGCAAGCCATGTTGAAAGCTGTAGTCCTTGATCTTCTGCAGCAATCACGTCAAATCCTCTTCACTTTCAGCAAGCAAGGTTGTGTCATCTGCATAACGCAGGTTGTTGATGAGTCCTCCTCCAATCCTGATGCCATAGTCTTCTTCATAAAGTCCAGCTATTCAAATGATTTGCTTAGCATACAGATTGAGTAGGTATGGAGAGAGGAAACATCCCTGATGCACCTACCCCCATTACCTCAGTCACTGAATCAATCTATCTCATCCAAGGTCTTCCTCTCTTGCATGACATCCCTCTCCAGTGACTGGTCCCTCCTTATAGCACGTCCAAAGTATGTCAGACAGAGCTTCAGAATCCTTGCCTCCAAGGAGCAGCCTGGCTTCACCTTGTCCAGGACAAACCTGTTTGTTCTTCTAGCAGTCGATGGCATATTCAATACTCTTCTCCAGCACCACAACTCAAAGGCATCAATTCTCCTTCTGTCATCCCTAGACATTGTCCAGCTTTCTGACGCATAACAAATGATTGCAAAATATGTATGTGTGTGCATGGTTATTACATCCTATTGAGTGAGAACCGACGAATAACTTAGGTTTTCAGAGGCTGTAAATTGCTCCTTACCACTAAGCCACCAGAATTCCACACTGGTGTTACCATCTACAATGAATTTATGGCATTAACTACTTAGTCATAATATACCTAAAAGGGAAATAGATGGAAAATCTAAACGTTAACTTGATTTGTAGAAACAGAAGTATTCTAGGTCACGTGAATGGCAGTCTCACTTGAATTATCAGAATGGAGTCATAGTCACTCAACCAATTCCCAGACCTGAGTCACCTTATAAACCCCCAGCCCTTGGGTGAAGAACCTCACTACATTGCCAAAAATGTGTACTGTAATCTTGCTTCCAGTGTTTCCCAAAGGGATCTATGGCCTTTTGCCAGACTGACTGTTGAGTGGGGAAAAGGATACTGTCAAATTTATTGAAGATTATTGGATGTTGGTTGGGAATTGACTCTAATTCCAGTGTGAAGGGACCTTAATTAGCTTTCCCTTCCATAACATGTGACACTGGCCCATTGTCTTGATGATGTTATGCTGATTGGACTTAGTAAGAAAATAGTATCATTGACCCTATATTCGTAAGACATTTTTGTGCTGGAGGCTGGGAAACTAGCCCAGGTGTTTTTGATCTTAGTGAAATTTCTAGAGGTCCTGTAGTATGTGGCATGCTGAAATAGTCCATCTAAAGTAAAAGAGAAGGTCTTGTATTTGGTCCTTCCCACAAATGAAAGGAAGGCACAACGTGAAGCAGATCTCTTTTGGAGGCAATGCATTCCTCACTTGGACATGCTACTGTGGCTCATTTATCATGTGACCTGGAAATACCTAGTTTTGAGTGGGACTCAGAACAAGAGAAGGATGTGCTACCATTCCAGGCTGCAGTGTAAGCGGCTCTGCCCTTCGCGTCATGTGATCTGGCTGATCCAATAGGAATGCTGTTTGGAGTCTGGCGGGTCCTTATTGGTCAATCACAGTGTAGACTCCGGATTTGAAAGCAAAGCCTGTCATCTTTCACAGAGAACTACTTCTCTTCTGCAAAACAGCCTTTCGTTTGCTCCTGGCCATGCTCAAGCCCGTTGTTACAGTTAGGACTGAATACCTAACCATGGCCACCAAATCACCTTGTCACATGACTTGCTCATCACGAACTGGGTGTTTATTGTATATGATGGACAGAGTCGTAAAGTAGGATGTGCACAGTAGTAGTTGTTGACTGCCTTTGAGTTGAGCCTGACTCATAGTGACCCTATGAACAAAAGGCCTGAAGCTCCTCTACAACTATCGACATTTATCAAAGTTCATAGAGTTTCTAAAGGCATGTTATTTAGGAAGTGGATGCCAATCCTGCTTCCAAACCTGTCATAGAATGTTATTGAATGAGTCACCTACCATGTATAGTGACCGTATGTACAGCAGCTCTGAACCCTTCCCTGTCCTGAGCCAGTCTCACTAAATCTGAAACACCAACCCCCATCGTCCCAGTTACTGTATCAATCCATCTGATCTGTAGTCTTCAATATGGATTGAAGCTCAGCATCAAGAAGACAAAGATTCTCATGACTGGGCCATTTGGCAGCACCATATTAGATGGAGAAGAGATTGAGGTTGTTAGCAATTACAGCTTGCTCAGATCTACAATCAGCACTTAACATTGGCAGTCAGAAAATCAAAAGACTAATGGCATTGGGAAAATCTGCTGTCATGAACCTCTCGACAGACTGCTGAAGAGCAACGATGTCAGTCTAGACACAAAGGTGCACCTAACCCAGGCCATGGTCTTCTCAATTTTTTGTTATGCTTCAGAGAGTTGGACAATGACTAATGGTGACAGAAGAATAGATGCCTTTGAACTGTGGTGCTGCAGAAGAGTCTTGAACATAACATGTCTGCCAAGAAAACAAATAGGTTTGTCTTGGAGAGGGTGAAACCAAGTCTATCCCTGGAGGCTAGGATTTTGAAGCTGTGTCTCACTTACTTTGGTCACATGGCCAGGAGAGATTGGTCCCTGGAGAAGGACATCATGCTAGGAAGGGTGGACGGACAGTGCAGGAGAGGAAGACCCCAGATGAGACACACAGCAGTGCTCTACATTAAATAAACATACTACATACAAGGCCAGGCTCGAGCTCTACTTCTGTCCATTGTCCTCTGGCTCCTGCGTGGACTCTATGACCACATTAGGAGGTCATTACAGTCAAGTGACTGAGGATGAGAAAGGTGGTGCCTGGTTACAGATGGTTGTGCACTATCTGTAGGCACTGGTTGACAACTAACAGTGGCAATGTTGCAGCCACTTTCTGGCACACATTTGAAAGACAATGGCAATGGAGGTCCATACCATCTGAAGGAGCAGAGCTTTGAGCAGTGCACCTGGCTGTCATTTTTCTTAGAGAGGAAAACAGATGTATGATTATATATTAATTAATGGACTGTGATCAATGATTTGGCTGGCTGGAGGAGGATTTGGAAGGAACACCAATTACAAAAGTGGGAAGAAGGAGATTTATGGGGAATTTGGGCCAAAGAAGTAAAGATAATTGTGTCCTTTGTGACTGCTCACCAAAGGGGTGGATTTTAACAATCAAGTCAATAAGATGACACATTCTGTGGACACCAGTAAGCCTCTGTCATCAGTCACTCCTGCCTTTGCCCAATGGGCTAATAAATGAAGTGGCCATGGTGACAAGAATGAAGGTGACACATCAGCTCAGAACATGGCCTTCCACTCACCAAGGCTGGAACTGGCTACGGTCACTGCTGAGTGACCGATCAATCTGCCCCTCACACAAAGCAACGCTTAGTCCCCAGTAAGGAACTATTATCCCTCGCGGAGATCAGGTAGCGATTCGATGGCAGAGCAGTGACATGGGACTGCTTCCAACAGGGAAAGGGCAGCGTTTTGTTCTTACTGGAATAGACATTTGTTCTGGATGGGGATTTGCCTTCTCTATAGCAGTGCTTCTGCCACAACGACTATCTGTGGACTTACAGAAAGCCTTCTCCACTATGATGGTATCCCACACTGCCTCCCCTTGGATCAAGGGACTCACTTTAGAGCCAGTGGATTGCAGCGATGAATGCTCATGGAATTCTCTGGTCCGACCATGAACTTGCAAAAGAAAATACAAGTCTGTCACGGAAGTAGTGCAGCCAGGGGATGTACTCCTTAGAGACAGGGAGAGTAAGATTCCTTTTCACAGACTTGGGGCATGTTATCAGGAAGTACCAGTCCTAGGAAAAGGCAGGACTTCATTCTGCTGACGTTGTGTCGCTGAGGCAGAGTCAACTCAATGGTACTTGACACCACCACCAACTATGTTCTAAATCATCCTAAAACAACTGGGCTGAATGAATAGCCTTTAAAGACACAGTTAAGGCGTCAGCTAGTTGTCAAAACTTTTCAGAGCTGGGGCAGTGTTCTCCAAGAGACTGTTTATATTCTAAACCTGATCTAGTATTTGGAGTGATTTCTCCAATAATTAGGATCCATGAGTCGAGGAATCAAGGGTGGCAGTGGGAGTGACACTACTCATTACCTCTGGTAACCCACTTGGGGAAGTTTAGCTTCCTGTCCCTGCATCTCTGTGCTCAGGGGCTCTGGAAATCTTAGCTCCAAAGGGGGAAATACTCCTCCTACCTGGAGGCAAAAAGATTGATTTCACTGAGCTGGGAAGCAGGAATGCCATCTGAACACTTTGAGAGGCTCATGTGTGATTAATTCTGATGATCCAGGGAAAATTAGGTTGATTTACTTGATGAGAAGTAAATGAGTATATGCTTGGAGATTCCTTAGCTTGTCTCTTGATGTTGTCACGCCCTGTGACGAAAGTCAATTGGGAAACTACAGCAACCTAATTCCAATAGGATTACGAATGGCCCAGACCTTTCTAGAATGAAGGATTGGGTCACCTTGTCTGTCAAAGAAACCAGCTGGGGTGCTTAGGGGGAGGGCAGAAGAAATATCAAAGACTGGTAGAAGAAGGGAGTCCAAAATTCCAGTTCCAGCCCATGATCATTGCAGAACTGAGGACTGTAATCATTAGGAGTGCTTCTTCCTTGCCTGCGTGCATGAAATGTTGTTGTGTTCTTCATTTATTATACATGCAGCTGGTGTGTTTCCTGTTGTAAGTATGTTACTTGTATCATTTTGGGTACAAGTATGGCTTTATCATTGCATTTAATACAATGGTTTAAGGAGCAATGCACAGGAGCCAAGCTGGCAAGGCGTGGGCTGTGATGGTTACGGCTGTGTGTTGAGCTGGCTGATTCTCTGGGTTGTCAGTTGTCATGGTCTCCTCCCTTTGATGGTTTTTTAAATGTGGTGTCATGACTCCCTTGATTAGATTTTCTACGACCGGCCAAGCAGTGGTGAGGAGTATTACAGGGGGTGGACTTGCACTGAGTGTGTAAGGACGTCTGGTGGAGGTGGAGTGCTTCTGCTTGGCCTTGATCTTGAATCTGGCTCTTTGATTTCTCCTTTCCCCCCCGACTTTGGATTTGTCAGTCTTCACAGCTTCAGTCCTGAGACTTGCCTGCCTCTGTAAGAAGATGAGTTGTTTTCTGTAGATTAATCTCTATTGATCAATATGGGGGGGGGGGCAGAGAGAAAGAGAGAGGAGAGAGGGGAGAGAGAGAGGAGAGAGAGCCCAGCCCAAGACACCTATGTCCAACCAACAGAACATCCTGCTTCATCTCCATGATTGTTGTTACACTTGAGTTCATTATTTTGGCCACTGTGTGTTGTAGGCCCCTCCAGCCTGGTTAACCTAGGGCGCTCTGGTGGCCAAATGGCAAGAAGTTGTGATGCAATCCCGAAGCATGCAGTTCAAGTCCACCACTGGCTTTGCGGGAGCAGCATGGGCAGTCTCCTCCTGTGTGAATAACTGCCTCTGAAAACCCATCTGAGAATCCACTATGCATGAGTTTTGACTCAATGGTACACAACAACAAACAATAACAATCTAGTGAATTTACATTTGAAACCAGGATTGCAGCCCCATATCCATCCATCTTATCAAGGGTCTTCTTTACCCCCTGACTCTCTACCACATCTTATGTCCTTCTCTGGGAGCTCTGGTAAGAAGCTGCACTATAATCCCAAAGGAACACAGTTCAAATCCACCAGCTGCTCCACGGAGGAAGATGAACAATCTCCTCCCATGCAATTAACTGCTCCTGAAGACCCGCTGGAGGGTCAGCTGTGGGTTGGTTCTGACTCAACGGCACACAACAACAGCAGTGTTCCAGGAACTGGTTTCTTCTGATAACACGTCCCAAGTACATGAGACCTCCTCACTTAGAAGAAGCCTCATCCGCCTTGCTTATAAGGAACATTCTGGTTCTACTTTTTCCAAGACAGATTGGTTTGTTCTGGCAGCCCATAGTATATTTAATAGTCTTTGCCAGCACCATATCCCGAAGGCATCGATTCTCCCTCCTTCTTTTGTATTCATTGTCTAGCTATCACATATCTACGAGGTGATTGGAAAATACCATGGCTTAAGTCAGGCTCACCTTGGTCCTAAAAGTGGCATCGTTGCTCTTTAATACTTTAAAGATTTGCTCAATGAATCACGTTGATTTTTTTTTCCTTTTTGACTACTGCTTTCATGAGTTGTTGATTATAGTTGTTGTTGTTGTTAAGTGCCTTCGAGTAGTAGGCAACTCATAGCAACCCTAAGAAAGAGAGTCCTTAGCGCTTGAATGTCTTTCATCCTCTCTCCAGGTTCAAAGGGTTTCCTGAGGCAAGCTATTATGGAAGTGGATGCCACTCCTCCTTCCAAGCTTGTTTTAATTGGGGAGCTCCACCCCATTCTCTGTCTGCATTGGGTAACCAACCATTAACAAATTTGACACATCAGTGTCACAGTGTTCAACCTCACAGCAACCACAAGTTACCAGTTGATTATAGAGAGAAGTATAAACAGCAACATATAAGGCCCTCTTGAAAGAAGTTACCCACCTCTGAGTACAACTTCTGAATCCAGGCAGGTAGAGGACAGGGAGTTGGTAGCTATGAAATAAAGCAGCACCTTGAGAGCTTGACATAGGTAGGGTTCTTCAACATGCAGCAAAATCTAGGGCGCCCTCACCAGGTGTTCTGGGGGCGTTCTGCCCCACGGTGGCAAATCCTTCAGATCCTGGGAAAGCAATCAGTTAATGTGAAGGCGATGTTCAAGGCAAATCAAACTCAAATTGACATGAAAGAATAAAGAAACTTATTTCAAGCTCAGCAAAAAAAAAAACACAAAAACTCCACTTGCCAGAAGTTGCTTAAAATGAACAAAATGAAATCGGGAGCAGAAGAACGTGCCCGTGGGTCTGGCTGAGGAACACAGACTTCAGTATTAGCAACGCTTCACACGCTGCTGGCTGCTCTGATGACTATAGGGACACCCACCCCCCCCACCCCCGCTTTCTTCTGTTCCCTTTATGAAAGTGACCTTGTTAGCTGCCTGTGCTGGACATGAGGAAGATAACTTGAGAAAACGTCTTTCTGGATTTGCTTTGATATTGATGATTTCTTTGGGTTATAAGTTCAGGCCAACTCCTAAACTAGTGAAAACAAAGAGAGGTGAGATTTAAAAACTCCAGCAGTTCCCCAGATAATAAGAAGAAGAAACACTTCAAGGAAAATCAAATTGGGAAGTTTTAAATTACTGTTTCATTAGCTCTATTTTCAAGTTAACACACCAGAGATGATACTGCTATTAATGATCTAAGTTTTTCCAGCATTTTTTTAAGCTGAATTTCTTGAGCAGATGACTAGTGGAACCTCACCGAGCCCTTGTGAATTCAAAATATCTACATTGAGATTCTCGAAGGGGAGAGGAAAGGAAGAGAATTGCCACCACCTTTGACCCCTCTTGGTTAAAGCCAGCTCTCCCTTATGTTAGACCAACCTTACTGAGATGCCCAGGGGAAAGGTCACCAGGACTTGGGGTACAGCCCAGGACCAAGCTGTGGTTTGCAGGTTCTTGAGGGCAAGTCTTTAGAGATGAATGAAGAAATGTTTCCATGTAAGTTGAGGCTCAAGGTCTGTTGTAAATCTCTGAGGAAAATATCCTCAACTATATTTGTTAGTTCTTCCTTGGAGGTAGGGAGCTCTGCTGGCCTGGTGGTAAGGAGCTGCGCTGCAAATTTTAAGGCAGGAGGTTCAAGTCCACTAGCTGCTCTGTGGCACAAAGAAAGGAAATCTCCTCCTATGTGATTCACAGCCTCCAAAACGACAATGGAGGGTCAGCTGGGAATAAATTCTAATAGCAGCACATACCAACAATAAAGCCACAGAAGTACCTCTACACTCCCCTGCTCTGGGCCCCGCTCACTTTGGGGTGGAGGATGAACCAAGAATCACAACCACTACACAGTTCTAGGTCAGATCTGAACGAGCCAAAAGATCTGAGGGAAAACCCATCTCCTCTCTTCGCTTAAATGTTCCTAACTCCTCAGATGATGGTGTCAAGTAGATGGCATCTTAAAGACACTTTGATTGGAAACTGAACAACTGACGTCTTTGATTTGTGGTCTTGGCAGAGAATATTGACTATCCCATGGACAGCTAAAAGAACAAATAAATCGGTCTTGGATGAAGCACACTCCTTAGAGGCAAAGGCGGTGAGACTTAGTCTCACATATTTTGAGCCTGTTGTCAAGAGGAACTTGTTGTTTGTATGTGGCATCGAGTTGACTATGGCTCATAGTAACCCTATGCGCAATGGCTCTGAACCTTGCCCTGTCCTGTCTGTCCTGTGCCATCCTCACCGTCGCCCACAGAGCTGAGCTTTGTTTACGGTCATCGTGTCGATCCAGCTTGTTCAAGGTCTTCCTCTCGTACGCTGACCCTGCACCTTCCCGAGCACAGCATCCTTCTCCAAGCACTAGCCTTTCTTTACAACATACCCAAGGTATGTGACAGAGTTCCACCAGCCTTGCCTGCAAGGAACACCCCGCTTCCACTTTTCCCAGGGCACATTTATTTGTTCTCTCGGCAGTCCATGGGGTATTCAGTAGTCTTTCCCAACACAACTCAGAGACATTGATCCTTCCTTCTTCCTTAGTCATTGTCCAATTTTCAGATGCATGGCAAGCAATTGTGAAGACCAGGTGGGACTGGTCGCTAGAAAGGGACACTGTGCTTTGGAAAAGGAGAGGGTCCGCAAAGGAGAGGAAGACTCCTGATGAGACGGACTGGCCCAGTGACCGCAACAACGGGCTTCTGCACAGTGGGAATGGCACCAGACGGGCATGGTTTCGTTCCACCTGGAATTTGCTATGAGGCTGACTATGGGGCTGACTTGGCCAACTGTGGGTTGGCTAGACGTTGCCTAATAGTGGTGGGATTAGGACAAGGAACCCTGGCGGCTACGTTAAGCATTGGGATGCAAACTGAAAAGTTGGTGTTTGGAACCCAACGGCCTCTCTGAAGTGGAAAAGGGAGGCAGCCTTCCTCTGGTAAAGGACCTGGTTTCAGAAACCAGGTGTGGGCAGTTCTGCTCTGTCCTGCAGAACTAAGAGTCACAATTGACTCCATGGCAGTGTGTCTGGGCTGGGTTAGAAATTTCTGCTATTTCTTCAAAGATGGGTGGAGCAATCTTCGAAAGACACAGTTCTGTCTCTTGCCCACGCCTCGGCTGGTCTCTGGAGGACTGTCAGTGAGCTTCTAGGATCTGCTTGGTCACGGTCCAGGTCCTTACTCTCAGGACTGTGGCTCGTGATTGGACCTTGTCTTTGCTTCAGGACAGGCAGGTTTTTCTCCAGAACAGGTAGCAGGTTATCAAGGAGGCAGAATGGCTCCACAGAAACACGCCGTGTTTTGAACACCTACCTTAGCACAGTGCTGGGTATTTCACCTTCCAGCTCAAGTTCAGCACAGCCTTTTGAGGGGCGCCTTCTCCACTCCAGAGGTGACCAAATGGCGACACTGGGCAGTCAGGTAACAGTCTTAGGAAAGGTTACCTACGTCCCTCTCCACCTTCCTCTCTAAACAAAGCTACATTGTCTAAAGAGGCTCTTTTCCAAAGAAATGAAAGGCGTTTTCTGAGCCGTAGAGAACCATGTCCTGAGTCTGAGCTCCTGTGGGGCCCCCGCAATGGGACTTTGCTTCCAGAGTGCCTTTTGTGAGGCTGATAAAGGTCAGTGACCTGGCCAGAGGCCTCTCAGGGAGCCTCACATCCTGATTTTCTGGGATTTTAGGACTTCAAGCCAGAATATAATTCCAGAAGAGGATTGTCCCCTCACCCTTTATTAAACTTGGCTGCACTTAGGCAGTGTGGCGGGTTTATTCTTGGCAAGGTTGGTCTTAAAAAAGGGGATGGGCAGTGAGCATGTGCGGAAACCCATCACCCTGCTTTCCAGTTTCCAAGCAACCGTGCGGGATTACAAGAAGTCACGTGACAGTGCGGCTGCCTAGGAGAAAGGGGACATGGAAAAGGGTGCTATCTTGAGGAAGGGGCTGTGGGCACGCACAAGACTTTAGATCTTCCTCTAGAAATATTATCAACAAGTAGTTAAAGATGCCAAAGGCTCAGGAGGGCAGCTGGCTTCTCAGCACTGTGTCCAGTCCCCTGAAAGATAGAAAATGCACCCCAGCTATGAAATGAGGATAGGTGAGCATGGGCCAGATGGGAGGGCAGGCATTGGCCCGAGGTACCCCCAGCACCTGTTCTGAAAGGAGGAGGAGGGGCTCTCCCTGAGAAAATCCACAGGGAAGCTGATTTCCTGCCCTTCCTTGCTGTTCCCTCAGCCCTGTGGGATGAGGGCACTGAAGGGGGTGACCTAGGGTAAAAGCTGGTCCTTTGATGGTGACTGGGTGGGGGTCTATGAAGGGTCAGTGGGGACAGCTGGGAGGGGAGGAAAGCCACCCATGAAGCCCAAGTTTCCAATTCCTGTTTTGAATACCCCCTTTTTTTTTTTTTTTTTGGTGGAATACTGTTTAGTTTGATTTGGATGGCTTGGTTTTTCTCCATACACGCACACATACACACACCATGTGGGGCAGGGGTGTGTATAATGTACTTTAGAAGTTTCTATGGCAATTCATCCCACTTCCTTCTGTCTATACTTTTGTTCCTATAATAACACCCTCTGTGGCCTAAAGGCTCCCAGGAATCACAGGTTCTATGCTTTGCTCTCCACTGTCCTGGAACAGGGGTGGGTGTGCCCAGACTCACACACCCAGCCCACAGGCCAGGGGACATGAGCACTCACCCTCCAGGATCCCAGAAGGCGGGCTGGGAGATGGAGCCAACCTGAGACACACCAGCTTCCTGCTTCCTCATAGCCAACAGTTGGCCCACAAATGACTCATGCTCTGGCCATACTCCTCCTCCGGCCTTCCTGGTTTGCCCTGAGGTGCCTGTCTTTCATAGCCTGGACTGCTGGCCTTATGCCTGGCACCTAGAGAGGTGTTGCCTAAAGGGACAGTTGTGGACATAGAGAGGGAGTCCAGGCTGGAGGATTCTGTAGTTCCTTGCCCCATCCATTGTAGACTGAGGGTGTGGAATGGTGTCCTTGAGGTTTGCTCTTTTCCGGAATACCATGGGTGATATATAGTCCTTGCCTCTTCCTATGGAAACCTAAATAGCTGGAGGGAGGATTTCCTAAGGAGAGATCAAAGGCACTTCTATTTTTAAAATGGCTTGTCAGAACTTGATTGGCTGTTAACAGAAAGGTTAGAAGTTCAAATCCACCCATCAGTGCTGACTCATTTTTATAAATATTACCCTCATTGCCATCGGACTCATAGCAACCCTCTATTGGGTTCCTCAGGCAGTAAGTCTTTATAGGACGAAGGTGCCCATCTTCTCTCCCCCCCACTTACAACAGTTGGTGGATTTGAACCATTGACTTTTCTGTGAGCAAAGCAACCCATAATACACAAAACACCACATGATGCATGAAATACCTGCCACACATGGCATGCTAAGGGTTGGAATTGACTGTATAGCAACAGTTTGGTGTGGTTTAGGTCGTTGCCAGACACTGAATTACGGAAAAAAGTCAATGAAGAGTCGATAGAGTAGAGAGTCAAATCCATGCCTAGCTTTTGGTAAGGCTGAGGGTCTGCCTGGCAGGTCTTGGTTGGCTTTGGTTTATGTGTGTTTACTTTTAAGAGGAAGAAAAGTGAACTATTAGGTCATTGTCACATGAGGGATCATTCTGTAGCAATAGATTAATAATAAAGAAACAATGTTCTGAATTTTGTGGCACATTTCCTTAGTGTTGCAAAGGGGAAGAGAAGGTTGTGTCCCATAAACATTATTAGAGGTAGGTCAGGGGGAATGAAAAGATAGCAGTAGGATGAGGTGCATTCAAGACATCAAACCCGCGTGTCTAAGGGACAAATGACAGCCCTTATCTCTCTACTATGTAACCTGAGGGAGGATGGAGGACGCTTCGAAGAGACTTCATGGTGTGCAGTTGCCACAGAGGTGGTGGAATGCGCGCGCGCGCGCGCAGGAAGGAACCCAGGGGTCTGGGCAACAGTGGGATTTGGAATGAAATCTTCAGGGAGCTGAGAAATGGTTCCTAACGAGGTGTCAGGGAGCGCCTCCAGCAGTTGGGCTCGTGCTGGCAGGCGCACACCCTGATCTTTACACACCCACCCAATGCACCTTAGCCCAGTTATTGGTCCAAACTCAGATCGCGCGCTCACAGGCGCGCACACGCCTGCGCGCCCGGGCCTGTAAATGCTCTATGACACTTGGTTAGTCGATCTGAGATCTAGAAATCGCTTTTGAAGCCCAAATTTTCCAATGAACTGATAGGAGGTAGAGAAGTGTTTGATGATAGGGAGGGGGTCGGGGAGGTGGGGGAAAGAATCTGCTTGCTTGCAGTTCTGGCGACGACCAGAACGCTACAATAAACTGTTGCATTCCAGAGCTAAGGCGGGCGAAGGAAAGCAGGGGGGGCGGAGGCGAGAGTAAAGCGACCGGAGAAGTTAGAAGATGAAATCAGAAACTCGGGCAGCTAACGCCGCTGCGGTGGGGGCCCAGGGGGCCGGCGGGGGTCGGGGAGGCTGGGGAAGGGTTAACGCCAGAGCCGGGCGTGTGGCAGGGGCGGGCCCGGCGCGGGGCGCTGGCCCTTTAAGGCGAGCGGCGCGGGCCGGCCGAGCGCGGCTGTGATTGGCGCGGCGGGATCACTGGCTCCCGAAGCCCGGCCCGGGGGAGTCGGCTGGAGCCGGCTGCGCTTTGATAAGGTCCTGGCAACTCAGTAACAACCTGAACGCCTGGAAATAAAAATATCCCCTAATATTCACAGATTTCGGGGCAGTCCGGCGCTCAAGCTAGCTGTCACTCCCGCAGAAAGGCCAGGCCAGAAAGGTGGGGTGGAGGTGCTGGCTCGGAAGAGCTACTTGAGAAAGACCTTTTGGGCCAGGGGGCGAGGTCGTGCGGGGGTTTGATCGCGGTCTTGGGGGGAGGCTGGGGTCCTGTGGGGTCGAGGATGTGCCAGAGAGGGGACTGAGGGTAGGGTGGCCCGGAGGAGGGGCGCCAGGGGCGCCGTAGGGGCGGCGGGGCGCGCGGCGGGCGCGTACCTCCCTTTCAGGACCGTGCGCTCGGCTCGCGCCTTTGAAGTGCACAGTTAAATCCACAGCGCAGTTTTTGTTGGAAGCGCCCGGAGGACATTTGGTGCGCGGAGTGACTGCTGGAAACAGGACCTGTGTTGAAAGCCGGCGGGGCGGGGGCTGTGGGGCCGGGGGCGGCCGCAGCGGGGCGGCGGGGGCGGAGGCCCGGGCGGGCCTTTAGCATATAAGGGGCAGCGGGACGCACCGCACCACTGGGCGACCCTCCTCGCCGGCGGATTGTGCTTTAATCTCGAGCTTGTTGTTCCACCGCCCCCCCCCCCCCATGCTCCCCGCCGCTGGGGCCGGCCCGGGGGGGCCCGGGGTTGCCACCTCGAGCCGAGCCGGGGGCCGGGGCCCTGCCCAGGGCGCCAGCAAGGTCTCGCCGCGGAGCGCGCGCGCCGATCCATGGTGAGTGCCAGGCAGAGTCGGCGGGGCGGCCCGCGGGCTTTGATGTGCGGGGCAGCCCTTTGAAGTTCTGGCTGGCTATTTCGGGGCGCGCGCTGCGCGGGTGTGCGAGGGAACAGGGGTCTGGCGCCCAGTGCTCTGGGGGCCCAGCCTGGCTGGAGCCCCCTCCCCATTGCTGGCGGGGGTGGTTGGTGGTGGAAGGGGTGGTTCTGGCCAGGAGACTTGGCCAAGTGACGGTGGGGGCGGAGAGGCCCCCCCCCCCCCCCCGCCGGGAGCTGTCGCAGTTCTGGACGGGAGTCGGAGTGTGAGTGTGCGCGGGAGTGCTTTTGGAAGGTGGGATGAAAGGGTGGTGGCTCCCCACCCTCCGCTGCGCGCCCTCCCCCGGCCCTCTCTCCCACCCAGCTCACCTCCCTCCCGCCTCCCTCTCCCCTCCCCGCACTTAGGGGCCCGGTGAGCCGGCCGCGGCTCAGTCTCCGCGCAGGACCGGCCCGAGCTGGGCGCCCGCGTCCCTCCTCCCCGCCCGGGCCGCGCGCCCCCGGCCCTTCTCGTCCCCTGTGCGGAGAGGCAGAGACTCCGCGCGTCGCCATTTCTGACTTGGCGGTTGCTTTCTGTGCCTTTTTTCTGCGGGCGCGTCTGCGAGTGGCCGAGTGGCGGAACCGAAGCGCTGACCGACCAGCTCCGGGCGCTGCTCGTTCGTCCACCTCCGGGGGGCTCCGGCCCTGCTCTCGATGGCTCCTTTGATGGAGCTTTGGACATGTTTGGTTTGCTTTGAGCTGAGGGGTTGGTGCGGAGGGTCTTGGCAGAGATGAGAGCTGGGCCTCGGGTCGCCTTCTCCCGCCAGGTAACGGGACCACCCCACCTCCTCTGGGCCGGGGTAGCGAGGGCAGCAGCCGGTGGCCCCTTCACTTCGCCCTTTGGAGTGCCTGGAGGACCACCGAGACCGGGGTGGGGGCCGTGCGTTCACCTCCCCGGGGTTGTGCCCCCCATCCCTGGCCCTGCGCTGCTTAGTTTGATCTTGCCTTTGCTGGAGAATGCTGCTTGTTTATTGGTTAGCTAAGTCGTTTTGGGTTTTTTTAAAAAGACAGGCTTTGAGATCAGTAGTTTGGGATTCGGTTCTTGGCACAAACAGAGGTCGAGTAGGGGCTTCTGATCCGGTTTTGTAGGTTCGCTCCGGGAGGTGGGCTGGGGTTGGGGGAGCGAGGGCGGCGGGTCCCGGCTTCTCTGTTCTCGCTCAAAGTTTGAAGATCAAAGGCTTTGCAGAGTGAGTTGGGTTCTGGTTAGAGGGGAGCTGGGGAAACCGAGATGGGGATGGAGCCAGATTTCTTGGCCATCGGGGGTGGGGGACCGCAGTGGTCGTTTACATCAGGGTTAGGATAAGGGGCGTTTGCCTGGTGGATTTGGGGTGAGTAAGGAGCATTTGCCTGCCGGACCAGGGGTGGCGTGCGTTTGCGCCAGGTCTGGGGTGAGGTGGGGGCTTTAGTGCTGGGTCTAGGGTGAAGTGAGAGGCATTTGCCTGTTGAATCTGCGGGGTGTTGTGGGTCTAGGGTGCAATGGGGTCGCGTTCTCTTGATGGATTGGGGGGCGGTGGGGGCGTTTGCCCGCAAGATCTGTGGTGCAGTGGGTAATTTGCCCGCTGGATGGGCATCCGGGAACGGATTTCTCTCCGTGCAGGGAGGGCTGCTTTCGGGCGCGGATCCTCGGAATTTTTAAGGAGTGGAAGGGGGGAGACAGGGAAGGGGGTGGATGGGGGAATGGGAACCAGATGCCGAGGAAGGGCACGTTTGGAGCTTGAGTTATCTGTGCCGAGAGCCGAAGCTGGGAAATTTCCCGAAATTGGTTTCACCTGTACCCAGCCCCTTGCCTCAGAATGAGTCTTTGCAGTTAATGTTATCGGGGAGGGGCAGGGAGTGGGGAGGTGCAGCCCCAGTGTCGTGGAATGCATTGGCCAAGTGGGGTTTTGGGAAGGTTTTCTCTTCCCTGCTCAGATCCCTCATCTTCTCTTCCTACCCTTCTCCACTGGTCCCCTCCTCCCCCCCAAAAGTACTGGGAGCTCAGGTTTCGCCTTTGAAAAAGCAGCATCTGATACTTTAGATGCGCACCTCGAAGATAGCTGGGTTGCTTGATTTGAATTTGAGGAGTTGAAAAGCCTGTTTACTTTCTTGCTTTGATGTTGGGTAGATCTGGTTTTGATTAGATCAATACCCTTTTCTCTCTTCCTACCTCCCCCCCTTCCTTTTCTTTCCAGAGAGGAGGCTCAGAGGAGCCCCTGCTGACTTAAGAGGGAGAAAAAGAGACCACGCTGATTGCTGAGAGGAACTGGAAGGGGGGAGAAATAAAGCCCCAAACTCAGTCAGAACTTGCCGGCCATGAGTAGCGCTGTGTTGGTGCCTCGCCTCCCGGACCCCAGCAGCAGCTTCCGAGAGGATGCCCCGAGGCCCCCGGTGCCCGGGGAAGAAGGAGAGACCCCACCGTGCCAGGCTGGCCTGGGCAAGGGCCAGGTCACCAAACCCATGCCTGTGTCCTCCAGTGCTCGGCGGAATGAGGATGGACTGGGAGAGCCCGAGGGACGGGCGTCCCCTGATTCTCCTCTGACCCGATGGACCAAGTCTTTGCACTCTTTGTTGGGCGATCAAGATGGAGCTTATCTCTTCCGGACTTTCCTGGAGAGAGAGAGATGTGTGGATACCTTAGACTTCTGGTTTGCCTGCAATGGCTTCAGGCAGATGAACCTGAAGGATACCAAAACTTTACGAGTAGCCAAAGCGATCTACAAAAGGTACATCGAGAACAACAGCATCGTGTCCAAGCAGCTGAAACCTGCCACCAAGACCTACATCCGTGATGGCATCAAGAAGCAACAGATCGACTCGGTCATGTTCGACCAGGCGCAAACCGAGATCCAGGCGGTGATGGAGGAGAATGCCTATCAGATGTTTTTGACTTCTGACATATACCTCGAATACGTGAGGAGCGGGGGCGAGAACCCAGCGTACATGAGCAGCGGGGGCCTGGGGAGCCTGAAGGTGGTCTGTGGCTATCTCCCCACCCTGAATGAAGAGGAGGAGTGGACTTGTGCTGACTTCAAATGCAAACTCTCGCCCACTGTGGTTGGCTTGTCCAGTAAAACTCTGCGGGCCACCGCGAGCGTGAGGTCAACGGAGGCAGTGGAAAATGCGTACAGGTAAGACTGTGGCCGAAGTGAGGGGGAGGGGTTTGGGGGCGGGGCATGTTGGAGGCGGCTGGGGACTTGGCAGATGTTTTGAGTTAAACTAGGCTGGGTGAGTGGGTGGGTGGGTGGATGGATGAATGGATGGATAGATGGATGGATAGTTGGGTGGATGTTCTGCTGAGGCTGATGAAGGCCTCTTGAGAGTTAGGACCGCTGACCTTGAAGCCTTTGATCTTGTTTTTGGTTCTTTAAAGGGGGGGGGAGTGAAGCCCACACAGCTAAATACCTGCTGACTTCCAGTGCAAACTTCAAACAGTAGCAAGCAGTGTTCATTAATGTGGGTTCCTTATTATCCTGGGCTGGAGTCTTAGAAGGGATTGAGAGAACCAGAGAGGACAGCAGCTTTTGATGCCTCTGAGTCACCAGCTCCACTAAGCCTCAGTTTGAGAGAAGGGGGCCATGACACCACTCATCAGTAGAGAATGGGATTAACGTGGCCAGGAAGGCAGCTGGGCTGTGGTGGAGCCACAGGACGGGACGTGTGTGCCCATTGAATGTAGGGGTAAGTGGGATCTTTTGAACTTTGATGTTAAGAGCCAGACAGCAATTGGCTGAACAAGTGCCCTGGTGGTTGGTCCCCTTTGTGGAACTTTAGAATTTACCCAGCAAGAATGAAGGACACTTGGTTTAAGACTCGAGTGGACTGGCGGTCAGACTTCGGCTCATTCTTTGGTCAGTGAGCACCGGTGGAGAGGAGATCTTGGCCAGAAACAACTGAAGCTCTGTTGTGCTTTCTCCTTCTGAGACTTCAAAGACCAAGCAGTCTTATAGAATGGCCAAGTCTTAAGATTCTTGACCTTTGGAAGCAACTTCAGGCCTCCTGATGTTTTCCAAACCCTCCCACCCCTGTCCTAAATTTCCAAAAAGAGAATGAGAGTCTTAGTTGTAGGCTGTGGCTTGGATTCTGCACAAGTGGTGGGGTGTGCTTGTTGGATGTCTGAATGGTTTATCCAGCAACCCAGCCTGCACTCCTCCAAGTGCTGGGGACCCGGGATTCCTCTGGAATGGCCTCCAGGGTCTTGCTGCAGGTGATTGGTTGGTCAGTCTGAACCTAGAAGGTCAGGAGGTGCTACTGGAAAGGACTTGTTCTCCAGCCACCAGGGGGCACTCTTACAGCCCTGGGAACCAAGCTGGCCCAAAGGGTGGAGTTTTGCAAGGATCACATGAGGAAGTTGATTTCAGCACATCTTTAAGGTTAAATCTAAAATTTAAGCTCCCAGATTGTTTTGGAAGAAGGAGGATGCCAGGCCTCCGCTTAGGAGGCAAGGCCTTTGGGGCTGGGCAGTCAGCTGACACCTGCCAGCCCGTAAGTCCACTTTGTGGAGTGAACATTTGGGTGACCTCTGCTGGCCTTCTTGCCTCCTTCAAGGGAGACAGAGCGTACTTAGGGCTTGTGGTAGAACTGCTTCCCTGGGGCCCTTCTGACAGTAGGACTTTTGTCCCCACTGTCCGGACCCAGAGCACTACCTCTTAAATAGCACAATGTGTGGTTTTGGATGACCTTAGAAAGGGCTCTTAGTAGGAAGAGCCAAGACCTGCAGTGACCACTCTTGTGGGGGACCCTCCCCCTTCCAGAGGTCTCAGCTGGGACAGGCGGTACCAGGATTCATTTTTTCCTTCTAAATAGTATTTCATTGTGTTTTCAGTGAAGATTGACAGCATTTTAAAGGCTCCTATTCATTGATTTCTATATGGACTGCAGTAACTGGTTACATTCCTCACAAGGCATGAGTATTCCCTTTCCCCCTATTCTGGTTGTTCTGTATTCATGCATCAAGTTGCCCAGCCTCCTTACAGTCTCATCTTTGCTTAAAATTGTTGACCACTGTATCTCATATTGGTGGGCCAGCATTAAGTTTGTTAGATACTATTCTTGGAATGCTTGGTTGTCATCTTTGGGCATCCTTGGTCCACAATGCACAGCTTTTCATTGATTTCTTAAAGTTTCTATATTGGAATTTTTATTTTTACCAACCATTGTTGACTTGAAATGAAGGTATTTCCCAGGACTGCATAAAGTCCATATGTTTTAAGTTGGAATATCATCAAAGAAGAAAATATTTACCTATTTCATTTTAATGTACAGTGTGTATTGATTTGTCTATACAGATATTGGAGCGTATATACATTGTATTGAAAATGCTCTTGGATTCAAGGGTTAAGGACCCATGTTATGTACTACTTACTGCCTGAGTTGAATTGAAACCTTTCTAAACTTGCTGTGTCCATCTGTATAATGGGTTGACACTATCCCCTCTCGCTATTATGGGATTATCATTAAGAAAAAAAGAGTAAACAGGAGAGCCCTTCGTACATGGAAACGCTTCACACAGACGTAAAGGGTCATAATTAGTAGACTTCCTAATGATAATTGGATGTGTCAAAAGGGCAACTGAATTGGGATCTCACCACCAAGGAGTGGCTCTTGCGGTTTAGTTGTATATTTCATTGTAAGATGTATGAGTAAACCTCCTTTTCCATGCCTCATCCTGCTGTACCTGCCAAGCTTAAATCCTATTCAGTGCTAGATCACGGTGTGCAGGAATCCTGTCTCATGCTGCAGGTCTCTCCCCGCCCTCACATGCGCGCGCACACACACTCTAGTGTAAAGTGCCTGGCACATGGGACGGGTGTATGGAGTTGGTAAATGAATGGAACAGGCCCAGCACAAGCCCTACCATGCTCTGTCTGTATCAAGCTACCAAAGAGCAGGCTTGGCAGCGGGGTGCCCAGGGGAGGGGCCAGCCTGCCAGGGCTGTGTTTACCTTGGGCCCTCAAAGGAGCCTCGTTTGGTGTGTGTGTGTGTGTGTGTGTGTGTGTGTGTGTGTGTGTGTGTGTGTTTAATGACTTGTTTGTGTCCTGACTGATTGGGTGTCAGGTTTAATATAAATAGCTGGGACGGAAGAGCAGGAATTAGCCTCAGAGGGAAGGACTGTGGGGTGAGTGGCTGGGGTGAGTAGCATGCCCGGGCGTTTGATGGGCTCTATAAATAACCCGAGCAGAGGCAACCTGTTGGTAGAAGCACATGTCAGAAGCCAACACACACAGAGTGTCGTGTGCACAGAGGGGTTGTGGGGTGAGCCCAGCCCCGGTTTATTTGGGGAAAGAGATGACAGCACTAGGGAGGCACAGAGCTCCGGGACCTTTGCTTCCCTACCCTGCCCAGGGCGGCCCTCCTCTGCCCTGGCCTGGCTTAAAATAGTCAGGCCTAGCAGCTGGCCCTCTGCTGGCTCCAAGGGCCCCTTGCCCTCCAACAGCTCAACTCATGAGGCCTGTCTGGGGGCAAAACCATTGGAATCAAGCTTGCCTTCAGTTTTCAAACACGTGACACTGTACGTACGGATGGGAGCCCTGCCATCTGACGGCCTGGGTCTCTCACCCCTCACTGGATGCCAGGTCTCGGCTTAGAAGGCCGAGTGGAAGGGCTGAGCAGGGCCTTGGGAGGGCCTCAGCACAGGCTGTCTTGAAAAGTGCTCCCTGCACTTTTTGTATTAAAAGTGAATACACGCGAAGCTCCATTTATTGCGCAGATCCTACATTTTTTCAGAAATTAAAGGTTTGTGGCAACTCTGGGTCCCTCACGTCTTCCGGGGCCATTTGTCCCACAGCATGTGGCTCTCCATGTCTTGGACTTTCTCATACCCTCCCTGTCACCCCGGGATAGACTGCAGGCAAGGGCACACTTAACTCTGGACGCCCAGAGAAACCCAAACCCAGTGACACCCTTCATTTTATAGCTGTATGGCTTTGATTGTGGTGCTCGGAACCAAACCCCCAGTGTCTCCGAGATCTGCCCATACTTTTTAAAAGTTGCATTGTTTCGAGTTGGGGGACCCAGGAGAGTGGCCAGAAGGCCAGCTCTACTGCATGTCTGTGTCTGGCCACTGTGCCCCCTGTCATGTGAGGAGAGAGGGCCATGGCATCTGATCAAGATAAGAGATAAGGATAGTCAGGGAAAGGAATGGACCCTTCCTGGCAGCTCCCCAGAGCCTCTTTGTACCAGACAGCTGTAAAACCCCTGCATGTGGAAGCTGGGAACAGGCCTGTCCATGATCACCCAACCCAGCAGCCTGCCCTGGGCCCCAGTCACTGCAGGAATTGGCAATCTCGGCTGTCCTTGGGAGCCAAACAGTCCTGAAGGCCCCATCAAAGCACCTGGCTACAGTTAACTGCTGTGTGGTCAAGTTCTGGCCTGCTTTTTTTGTTTTGTTTTGTTTTTTAAATTTGTAAGTAGTCACAAAAAACCAAGCCCTAACCTATTTTCTTAAAATTAGCTGGTGATTTTAAGCAACTCTTGGGTTCTTGAAAATTGAGCTCCTGTCTCTTTCACACAGCCTGGCCTCCTTTCCCCGCCTCACCTTGTCGCGTCTGTAGGGGAAAAGCCAAAGAGTGGCAGTGAGGACAGCATGTTCCACTCTTAATGACCCTGTGGTTTGAAAGTGAAGAGAGATTACTTGGGGGTCTGTGGGTGAAAAGGCACGCATGAGATGGTTGGGACCCTGTGGAATTTGAGTTAGGTGTCTCTTTGGTTGAGTCGAGGAGGAAGGGATTTTGAGTCATTTTCTTCTTGTCGAGGCTAAAGCTTAAGCCTCACTTTTGGGACATGGTTGGCATATTAATAGGACGAAGATAGCAGTGCTGAAGAGGTGGAGAGAGCCTTCGAATGCTGTTGAAAGCTGGTTTAATGTTTCTGATCTTGTACGGCATCCCTTGGGCCTCTGGTGGTGCGGTGGTTAAGTGGCTTTTTTTTATAATGACTCACCTGCTACCCAGAAGGTCAGCGGTTTTAACCCAGCAGCCACTCATCAGTAGATAGATGGGACAGTCCTGTCCTGTAAGTTGCTGTGACTTGACAGCGGTGGATGTAGTTTTGGCTGTTGGGTCTCCACCCAGCTGATCGGCCTGGGTCTTTTAAGGAGGTTCAACAAAATGTTGAGCCCCTGCCCCACGTCACGGACTGCTTCCCGTGCTAAAGAGACATCTGACAAGATAGGTCACACTCTTGCCCTCATGGGGCTTACAGTCTAGCCAGATGGGGCAGGCGTTCAGTACACGCACACACGTGCTATGCAGTTACGAGGTATGATGAGTGTGGCTGAAGGCATTGTGAGGGCAGCTGGGAGACTGGGGACCCCTCTCCCCCAGTTTCTGTTGGTAGATGACCTTTCAGAGTATAGGAATGACCTCTCAAATTGACAGTACCCTTTCAGGGGGGACCCTTGAGGATAGAAGAACTTCACGGGGGTGGTCATGTTGGAACTCCTGGGTTTTCAGGTGGACTTCCCTGCATTCAAGCGGGCTGGGATTTTTGCCTGTGGTCACCTAGCTGGCCATCAACTAAACCAGTACCAGCTGTCATCCTGCTGGTTTCTGGTCCCTATCAAGAGTCTACAGAACTTATCACTGGGTTCCCTGAGATGGGCAGGGACCCCTAAAAGGTTGTCTTTGTCTTGCTTTGAGATAGTACCCCAGACACCTGGGAACTAGAGCTGTTTAAAGAGACTCCGGTGATTCTGTCACCTGCCCCCTCCACCTCACAAGTCCACTCCAATCATTTGGAAGTGGAAGGTTTTCCGGCTCTTAAAACCAGTTTCCTCCGTTGTGCCTTTAATGACGGTGCCAGAGGCCCTCCTCCTTCTCCTCCTCCCAAGTTCCCCACGTCCACTAGGAGAAGGTTGTGCTGAATGGCCCCTGCAGACTTCCCTTTGCTCCCGTTACTCGTGTCGGTCCTTGGTGACAGGGAATCCCAGATGGAGGGCCGGGGAGTGGGTCCTAAAGCACGAGTGGTTCTTTTTTTTTATCATTCTCATTTGCTCAGCATGCTGGGAGATGGTGAGTCTTCTGACTCTGGACAGATGCAAGAATGGGTCATAGAGGCCAAGCGACAGCTCCTGCCTGGCTGCTCGGTCAAAGGTGTTTAATACACCTGAATTCAAGTGAGAGGCTCTGGTTTTGCATCTTTGGCCAATCCTCTGTCTGCCTAATAGACTAGATCCAACTCTGCACTCAAGGCCCAGCTTGGTGCAGTGGTAGAGAAGCATGATCCTTGCTTAGAGCTGCTGTTCTAGGAGTTGAGATGTGGGGACTTTCTGGCCAGGAGCCAATGGATGGGCCCTCAGCAAGGCTCATGGCCTTGTGGGGCCTTGGTCGTCAGGCTGAAAGGAGATGATTGGACAGTAGATAGCCTGTGAGCGCTACCACGTGTAGCCCTGGTCTTGGTTCTGGGATTGCAGCCATGCAGGTAACAAAGGCCCCACACACCTGGGGGTGACTCTATGCGTATGGCACGTGTCCACTTAGGAATGCACCAGGCATGTAGGAAGTACACAGCCAGTGGCAGCTCTTGGTTTTTAATTAACATTTCTAAGCCAAGAGGCTTGGATTTAGATAATTCCTAGGTTCATTCTGGCTCTGAAATTTTATGACTCTGGGGGGAGTTTGTTCTCTCAAACCGGAGTGCAAGTTGTTAAAAGACCAGGATAGTCTGTTCTGCTCTCTTCTTCAACTTCACTGCCCACCAGCAGTGGCAACACCTTCCCAGCGGCCTCTCTGCCCACCCCACCACTGCTTGAGCTCTAACCTGGTGCCACTTTCCGGATCATACATGCTTCTGAGAAATTCCCGCCTACTCTGCTTTGGCCCTGCACTCAAGGCAGACTTCTGACCTCACTGGTTAGACACCCCCATCCCACTTTCTTAATCCTGAGGAAGACTTCACTGCCTTGCCTTCCTCGGCCCTGGGCATCCTTTCCACAGAGCAAGGTATAGCGGCTACCTCTCTCAGAAAGCCCTCCACTACCACTCTTCATGAGAAGCATCCACCTTACCCTCTGGAGTCTCTCAGGTGACTCACAGTCTCTATACCACGGTTCATAATAAAAAAAAAAACCAAAAAGCCTGTCTTTCTAGAGCTTTCAAACTATGTTGCAGATGGCCTTTGGGCCTTTGTACTGGGAGGCAGAGGGAGAGATTTAGTGATAGCCAGTGAGTCAGTCCCATGCCCATCACTTCCAGCTGTGTGGTCTGGGATGGGCTGCTGTACCTTGAAGACAGACATTAAGGGCTTCATCTGTGAAAGGGGCACAGAGATAACCTCATAGAACACGATGAGGATTAAGTGAGAGGACTCCGTAAGCATATGTCTTGGTACAGGGTGTATCCCTTCCTCCTGACCTCTCAAGCACATACACGCGGTGGTGACCCAGTGTCACAGCCAGGGGTTCCAGGAGGCGTGAGCCTGGACCTGTACAGCCAGAGTCCAGCACAGTGCCACTCACATTCTGGGTCAGCAGGCAGTTGGTGAACACGTGCAGATGATTCACTGACAATCTTTCGGGAGCCCCTTTTCATTTGCCAGCCCCCAGGCCATCTTTATGGCCTGCCTGCAGCAGCCTGGGGTACATACTCTCTTCTGGGCTTCCTTTCTGTAATGGATTTTGTAGGCACAGGGGGCTCAAGAGGGTGCGCCAGGGTTCTCCCACACAAAGCCTCCTGTGACTGCAGGCTTGAGCGAGCTCCCCCCCCCATGTCCCCCCCGCACACACACTGGCCCCTGGCCCCTCACCCCTGTCCCTCAACTGATGACAGAGAAGAATGCAGCCCAGCAGGAGATAGGCACACACTGGATGTTCTGGGAGGAGATCAAGAGGGCAAAAGTGGGGAGTCAGAGGTCCCTGAAACAAAGAGGTCGGAGTCATTGAGAGGAGAGGCCCAGGGCTGCTTTGAAACAGCTGTGCTGCTCCCTTGAATCCCACTGGCTATAACCGGTGACCCCCTCTGGGGGAAGGAAGCTCCTGGTGGAGAGCGGGGTGGGCAGGACGGAGGCCCAGCATCTCAGGTGGATGGTGTGGGAACCCTGAGACTCGGTGCCCTGTCTTACCCTCCCTGAGCTGAAGTGCCCTGCTGTGGGTGAGTGTGGGTCTCTGAGCCCTGCTCGCAGGCCCCGGACTGGGAGTGTGGATGCTTCCCAGGTCTTGGGGCCCTAGGCTTACTTCCTTGTATCTCCTTGTTGTATTGAATTCACCCAGGGACATGCCTGCTCTCCAGAGTCATGTCTGGTCTTGGATCCTTTGCAGGTAGACGGGTGGCTTTGAGCTTTGAAGGCAGTCTGAGTCATTGAGGGTGGAGGTGGGGTGACCCACTGAGGTCAGGAGGCCATTGGTGGTGCCGCCTTGGAGAAGGGGAGGGGAAAGACACACCCTCTCCACTGGCTTACACCCCATATTCACAGCACTACACAGTAGCCCCCCTCCAGAGTGAGCTTCGTTCCCTGATGTGAAATGTGTGTTTAGAACTTTCTGGGAGGCTCTGGAATGCTGTCCCTTTCCCCATCCACTGTAAGGTGAGTTCCACTGGCTCCACTTTTGGGTCCCTGCTCAGATGACAGCTGCAGGTTGACACAGCTAGTTTCTTGGGGTCACCTGGGTCACCTGGGGTTCTGGTGAGGCTCAGTGACCACACTATTCTTGTTCTTTTCCTGTAGGTCTTTCAAGAGGAACGATCCCATTAATCCGTACCATGTAGGTTCCGGGTACGTCTTTGCGCCGGCCACCAGCGCCAATGACAGTGAGCTCTCCAGTGATGCGCTGACCGATGACTCCATGTCCATGACAGACAGTAGCGTGTAAGTGTCCTGGGATGGCCACCACTTGTGTGGTTGGGGGAGAGAGGTAGCAGGCCCGCTGTCATCAGCTGTCCTCGCCTAGCTGTCCAGACCTCCAGGTCACGCGTGTGCTGTCTCTCTCTCCTGTGTCTCTCACTCCTCTCTCGTCTCTCCTCTCCTCTCCTCTCCTCTCCTCT
>NW_006399798.1:14507308-14533701 GCF_000299155.1 Elephantulus edwardii | reverse complement strand
TATCAGACGCACCTTAGTCTCCAAAGAGACACCACTGCTCTTCAGCACTTTGGAGAGGTCCCTAACAGCCGACTTTCCCATGGCAGTGCGCCTTTTAATTTCCTGGCTGCTGGTGCCAAGACTGTTGACTATGGAGTCAAGCAAGTAGAAAGTTAAAATGATTCTCTAGATTCCTTGAGTTTTAAAAAGGGAACATGTAATGATTATTGCTTTTGCATACTTTCCTTGTGGCCAGAATTGCGTAGCTGGTCTTGAACCCTCAGCTGTTTCACCTGTGCAGAGCCAGGAGCTGGGAGAGAATGATGGGCCTACGTTTAGGATTTATTGCTTTCGGTGGGAAAGTCACAGAAAGGATGAGGATCAGGAAGCTGGACCCCACTAAGGGTGATGTCCTTGTGTTTGTGGGTGCAGCATGTTCTTAACGTGGTACCTTCCAACAAACAGCATTTAATTCTGTAAGCAGTAGTGGATGGCTACCATGTGCACCAGTCGGGCATCCAGTTTACAAACCCACTGGTTGACACAGTCTCTCCAAAGTCGTGTGTGGTCTTGGATCTTTAACAGTTGGGTGGCTGTGATTTTTGGAAGCCAATCTGAGTCTTTTGGAAGTGGTGTGATGAAGTTAGCAAACCTCTAAGTGGTCACTTGAAGATGAGCCCATCTCTCTGTATGATGGAGAGCAGTGCTTCTCCTGGAAGGGTGGTTCATTCTCTCCTTCACTTGCCGTCCTTAGAGATTCTGCTGTGGGACGTTTGGAGTTGGTCATGTGTGGAACCCCCAAAGGGCTTCTTACCCACTACCCAGCTGAGAGCCGCTGCTTTTTGAAGATTGTTCCACAGAATGTTTTGGCAGAGGAATCTCACCTCTCCTAGGAACAATTTTGAAAGGCAAGCCCACTGGCCTGTGTAAGTTCTGGTATTCCTGTTTAGAGTATGTTCCTTTTTCCTTCCTAATACTGGGCAGTTGAGTTGCCCAGTGTGTTTGAAATGATCTGGTTTCTGTTGGCCAGCGTCCTCTTGCTTTGCCGTGGCATAGGACCAGTTGGCAGGCAGATCGACAGGTTTGAGATGCTAGATTTTCTTGGTGACCTTTACAGTGTCACCTCAAATTCCCCTCTTAGTAAAAGGAGAGAGAGAGACACAGAGAGAGAGAGAGAGAGAGATCGATCCTTAAAGAAAAAGGGTCTCTTCTGATAAAGCATTTTGGAATGAATGAGAATGGAGTCGGAGTACACAGCTTCCATCCTGAAACATAAGTGGATTTTCCTGCAGAAGTAGATTTTCCATATTGATTAAACTCTCTACCTATCCCTACTTGGGCATGCTTCTTAATATGTGTTCCTCTGCCTTTATTAAATAGTAGTAGGTGAGGCCAAATGTATTTTTTAGGGACCCAAATAGCTAATGGTGTGATCTGTTTCCCTATATTAATCATAGTGTTGCCTCATACTCTGTGAGGTGATGTCAGGCTGTTTGTCTCTCCACATACTGGCATTTCCCTCCCTTTTTATAATAGCTTTTCTTTTTCCTTTGTGTCATTTGTCCTGTCATTTTCCCTTACTCTCTGTGCTGCACTGGCTTCTAGCAGCTTCTATTATTAATCTCTGGTTTGCGTGGAAGTCTTGGCATTATGTGTACACTAAGAATACATTGGATTTGAATGAGGGCATTGAGTGGCTCCTAAATGTAGTTTACTTAAGACTGCACGGCTTCTGTTTCCTTTTCTTAGTGACTATTGTTGGCTTACTTCCTGGCCCTTGGCTGTATTTCAGCCCCCTATTGTGGAGGTGCTGTTCAAGGGTCATGATGAGAAAACCCAGGGTGTCATCCTCACCCAAGCTCTGTTTGAGTCTCACATGACTTGCCCTTCAAGGCAAACGCTTGTGTTTTTCACTGATGAGGAAAACGAGGCCCAGTAAGATCATGGAGGTAGAGACAGAAAGGTTTCATAGCTGTTCACGCTGGCCACTCAGAGCCAGGGCTCCTGAATCCTCGATCAGACCAGACGTGGTCTCCTGCCGGGCTCTGTCCTGGTGCCCTCCTTGCACATGAACATTTCCAACACGGGATACCTTCACAGGACCAGTGGAGACCGTGAGCCATTTGTTGCTGTTGGGGTCTGTGGAAACCGGCCCATAGCTGACCCTCCAGCAGGTTTTCAGAAGCTGTAAATTTCATGGGAGGAGATTGCTCATTTTTATTTATTTATTTTTTTTTTCACTTGGGGCAGCTGGTGGATTCTAACCACAAACCTTTGTGTTGGCAACACAGCTCTTTACCGCTAAGCCACCAGAGTCCTCTGAGCCATTTGGGTATCTTACGTCTGTTGATTAGTCGTCAAGATTGCTTTCGTTTTGAAGGCATTGGAGGAAAGAGTTTGTCCCCTTTTCTCCATTCACACCCTTCTTCCAGCTCACAGACTCCTACCTTCTCTCTCTCCTTCTCTCTCTCTCCTTCTCTCTCTCTCTCCCTCTCTCCCCTTCTCCCCCCCCCACCTACAAGGCTCAGAAAGGCTCCCTTTCAAGTCACCTGTTCTAGGTAGCCAGCATTGTTACATGGGCCACCAAGATCCACTTAGCTGGAGACCTGGAAAGGGACAGAGCCCTTGCTTGGAAACATTCTCTTTGGGTCTAGAAAGAAGCCCTTAGTTTCCAAGGTGACTGAGCCTGCAGTCTGGGTAGCCGTCTTAGATTGATGATGGCAAAGTGCCCAGGCATGGGGACTGGGCCCTCAGGATGCTCCTGTCCCAGGCCTGGACCATATTCCCAGCAGCACCGGTGGCCCTGAGCCCACTCCTAACCAAGTGGGCAGATGCGGCCATCATGGGATGCCACCCTGCTTTCAGAGGAGCTCATTGCTTGGGTCTGCTTTGCCACATGCCACCTGTAATGGGGACGAGAGCCCGCCAGCTGGCACTCTCCACTAAGCTGCGATGGCCCAATGGGACCAAGGTCATCTTTGGGTCTGGGACAGGGAGCCCTTGGACCCTCCCCACCTTCGCTCACCCAGCAGACTTGGCATGAGCTGAAAGCTGGGGTCGTGCAAGGTGCGTGCAGTCTGCCCAGCGTCTACCAGGTCAGCCGGGATTCCCAGGGCCGGGATTAGACCCTGTCTTCGGAGCACTGCCAACCTCGGATGAGCGTTAGGAGCGAGAGAGAAACGGCGTGGGGGATGAAAAGCCGGCTGAATCGCTTTCAGCCTATTGTTCATCGGGGAAGCTGAGAGGGCACAAGAGGGTAGCCGGCCCCTTTAAACAGCCTTGAACAAGTGAATAGGAGCATCCCATAAAGCATGAAAAGACCCTGGCTGTTTCTACCCCGTCACAATGGGCTGGGGGCTCTGCTGGGAGGGCCTGGCTCTGCTGGGAGCTGGGGAGGGGGCGAGGCTGGGGGTGGGAGGGAAAAGAGGTCACAGGCAGACCCTCAATAGACTCCTAAAATTCAAGTTCATTAGACACAAACCTTAGGGACCTGATGGGCTCTTTGCAGACTGAGCCAGCGAGGACCTTCACAGGCACGCACGCAGCCTGGTAGAAGCTGGGGCGCGACCTGCCCACCTCGACTCTTCCTTCAGGGCTTCAGGGAGGTCATTTCCTCCTCCAGAGCCCACTGCTACCCCAGGAAGGTACCAGCCCTGAAGACCCACCACTGTCAAGGTGGTTCCGACTCACAGGGACTTGCCACACTAAACACTCCCTGGAGGTATATAGACTGTGGGGGCCGTGCTGCTGACCCGAAGGTGGGGTCTCTCTGGCTATAAATAGAAGGACAGTCTTCTCCCATGGGGTTTACAGCTTTGGAATCTTCTGGAGAGCTAGCTGGCTGTGAGTGAGTCAGTTTTTGAAACGTTTATGGGAGGAGACTACCCATCTCCCTGAGCAGGATTCGATCCGATGACCTTTGGTTCACCTGAGACATTCAACACTAGGCTGTCATGGCTTCTTTAAGTAAATTCATGCCCTTCAAAAGTTTTGGACCTCTTTGTGCGTCCTCACCTCTGGCCACTGTCTCCCTGTCATTGGGAGCGGCTCTCTCATAATAAGAGCACGAGGTGTGTGGGTTGCTTCTCTTGGGTCGTCCCCCACCCCCCCAGTATTAGTTCCTTGAGTTTCATGCAGGCAGGAGGCCCAGGCCACCTTATTTCTTTGTATCCCTTGTGTCCTTTGGAGCACTGGTGGCATTGTTGTCGGTGCTGACCCAAAGGTTCCACCAGGCGCTCCCAGGGACAGAGATGGGCATTCTCCACCTGTGTGATTAACAGCCTCAGAAAACCCGCTGGAGAGGCAGCGGTGAGGATTTTGTTCTTTGTTAGTTTGTATTCTCGGAAATTCTTTTTTTTAATTTATTATTAATTTCAATGACAATTTAAAGAGACTTTGGATTTCCATTCATTCATTGTTGCACTTTTCTCCTCTCCCAACTCCCCCCTACCAACTACCCTCTTGGAAAAGTAAAAGAAAAATTCTTTCATAGTTTTACATCCCTCCCCCCAAGTCCACTCCACTGTGCAGCCTTCGCTCTGGACTACCGTCATGACAAAAATACCCAGTCACATGTCCCTTTTAAACAGTTTTCTCCCTCATCTGTTTCAATGCAGTATATATTATTGAACCCATCTTTCTCAGTCTCCTCCCCCAACCCCGATGCAGTCCTGTTTTACAACAGTGGCAGTATGCAGTACTTGTCCCTTTGTGACTGAGATACTTCACTTAGCATAATGTCCTCCAGGATCACCCATTTTGAATAATATTGAATGAATTCCTTGTTTTTCAGTGCAGCGTAGTATTCCATTGTGTGAATATACCACAACTTCTCTATCCATTCGTTAGTTGATGGGCACTTAGGTTGTTTCCAACTCCTTGCTATCGTGAACAAAGCCGCGATAAACATGGGTGTGCATATATCTGCACGGATGTCAGTTATGGTCTCTTTGGTGTATATTCCCAGTAGTGGAATTGCTGGGTCAAATGGTATCTCTATTTGTAACTATTTGAGAAAGCAAAGGCAAAGAGTTTTGAGTTTGGTGGGAATGTTGCCTACACTGCCTCAAATGGGACCTGGTCTTACACACTGAGCTCTTGATATGATCTGAGGCTGCCTTGAGTGGTGGTGACATGACAGTGCTGGTGGCCGCGTGTGTGCGTGGTCTGCACCTTCACAGCCACCAGCAAATGGCACTCACCCACATTTGCCTGGGCCCTGAAGAATCCAAAGGCTAAGCTAATTGGTTTGGCTTAAAGGGAGGCTAACTGGAGTTCCTTGAAAACTAGGCAGCTTTGGGCGTGATTAATGGAGACTATGGAGGGACAGGGACACTGGTGCAGTTCAGTCCTCAGTATCAAGCAGCCAAGAAACTGGTCGTGGACGCCCAGGGCCGGAGTCAAAGCTGAGGAGCCCTGCTCTGGAACGAGGGGCTCTTTGGGATGTAGGTTCTTCTCTTGGGGGAATGTTCCCTGGAATGCAGCTCTGCAGCCTTTTGGGGTTCTGCTTGAGGTCTGCTCTGTGACAGGTTCCCTGGGGTTGCCTCTTCACCTGCCGTGGTGTCAGGAGGTGGTGGAAGAACCACTTCCGGTTATCCGTCTGGCAATGACCTGCTAGATGTTGAGTGTCCCTTTAGGAGAAGAGGAAGGTGAAGCATCCAGGCTGCTGGCAGGATTTCAGGAGGATGTCTGGGAGGGGCTGGAGGTGAACCCTTCTGGGATACTTGGAGCCCTGCCTGCTTCATGATGAGGTCCACTGGGTGGGTGCCTGACTCCTGTCCCCCAGGGTTGTTGGAATGAGGCCTCGAAGTTGAGCTCTGCATTCTCATCAAGCCAGGAGAAGGGGATGTGTGGTCTAGTCTTGGAGCAGCTCGATTTAGTTAGGACTCCTTGAGAACCCAGTCTGTGGTGCCCCACACAGGATCAGGTCAGAGATAGCCATTGCATCTTGGGAACCATGTGGCCCACCCTATAACCAGAGTGTTGAGTTGTGGTGATGGTAATGATTTCCAGAACCATCCTCCCCATTTATCGCTTTAGAGTGTATCCTTGAGGCTTGGGACATGGTACCCCAAGTTCAGCAGGAAGCCTGGCTTTTGCTGGACTAGGAAGTGTCATGGTACACGGCTGGCATTTTGAGATGGAGATCCTTAGTACAAGTGGTTGATGAAGAGAGCCGTTCTGGAGGCCGGCCAGCTGTGGCTTGGATTGGAGCCCTGGATCTAATTGCTGGGGACTGTGACTTGAGACAAGTCAACCTGCGTCTCTGGGCATTTTAAATTGCGGTTGATTAGAGTACCTGAGAGAATTACATAGGATTATGCAGCTCCTGCGCTCACTGAGAACTGTGGCCTCCGCTGGAATCCTTCTTCTCTCTGGGGTTTGCTTCTGAGAGCCGAGGAGGGCCTTTTGTCCCCTGGGGAGAAATCATCCCAAGATGGATATGCTGAGTTCTCATAAATAAACTTTCTGTGGCTCATCAAATTGCCAGGACTTAGAACCTGTCATCCTATTGTATATTCAAGACAGAGCTTTCTGGCCAGAAGCCTGATGGGGAGAGTTGTATCTTCTGCCAACTGATCAACCTTGAGCCCTCTTCATACAATACTGTCTCTACTCACTGCTGTGACCTCTCCGATTGGTGCCTTGTGCTTCATATACAAGTTCTTGCTTTAGACCTTGACCTGCCCTGCTCACAGCACCTTTCACTAATAACATCATTCTGTGCTTCTTAGTCAAGATTTGGCTACTGGTTGATCTACTGTGATACTCTCCCCACTGTGGTCCTCTTGTCTGGACTAGGACAGCCGACTTCTGGAAATCGCAGTCATTTAGAATCCTAGAGCATTGTAGATAACCAGTCAGGGGTCAACCAGTTGCCCCTGGTTGCTTTCCAGGTATTTTTAGGCACTGCTGTTTTTCATTTGCTGTTGCAGAACCAGAGATATTTTTTCCTTTCTCCCACTCTGTTTCCCATGCGACCTCCACTCTGTGATGAGTCGAAATCCTCGGACAGGAATAGCCAGACACCTAATTTCAATATTTACAGCCTCCGAGGATGACTCATACATGCACTGTGGCCATGATGGTTCTTGGAACTCCAAGGGTTTGTAAATAAGTGGCCTCCGGAATGGGCATGGATGAGAAATAGTCACCATTGATCATCTGACTTAATAAAGTTAAAAAAATATCCCGTCAGCTCCTGGACCTGTTTTTAGTAAAGGTGGTGGCCTCTTGTAGTTGCTATTAATAAATTATTCTTTTTCATAATGAAGATGGACATAAGGAGCCCATGCTTCCCTCAGGCCTCTGCTCTAATGTCACCTTGCAAGGACTTTGCTGACCACCGCCTGACGCCACCTTCCATTTGGTCCCCCCTCCCCATTTCCTGCTGTATTTTTCCACAAGCCCTTAGTACTACCTTCTAATAAACAGTAGACCCCTTGGTGGCATCGTGCACAATGCTTTAATGCATTGGACAGCTAACTGAAAGGTTGGTGGTTTGAATCCATCACCTACTGTTCTGGGAGAAGGATGGGCCGTCGCCTTCCATAAAGACGAAACCCTGTGGAGGGCCCTCACAATCCGGAGTGAACCCCACGGCTGTGGGCTTTAAAATTGTGTTAACATACAATAAGGAACCCAAGTGTCTCTGACGGTTAAGCCCTCAGTTGCTCTCGTCAAGATTAGTGGTGGGAACCCATCCGGTGGCTCAGAAGAACTATGACTACTGTCAAGACTGTTGTTGTTGGGTACCATCGAGCTGGAACGGACCCACAGCCGACCCTCCAGCGGGTTTTCCGAGGCAGCGAATCACGGGAGAGTTGATGGCCCGTCTTTCATGCACAGAGCAGCTGGTAGATTCAAACCACACACCTTCGCGTTGGCAGCTCAATTCCATTCCACTAAACCACCAGATTACAGCCCAGAAAACCCTGTGAGGCACTTCTGCTTGATCATTCTGAGTGGCAATTAACTCGATGATACCAAACAATTAACGACAGAAGATGCGCTGGTGTGTGTTTGGGTTGGTTTTTATTATTATTATTTTTATTATTATTATTATTGTTCTTATTATTACTGTTGTTATTATTACTGTTATTGTAAGTGAGGAAGACCCTTGATGAGATGGATTGACTCAGTGACTAGGGTAATGGGGGGGGGGGTTTGAGTGTGTCAGAGACAATGAGGTTGGCTCAGGATAGAGCAGGGTTCAGAGCCGTTGTACATGGGGTCACTAAGAAGTCGAGTAACGCCACATAACATTTTAAGTGTTGCCCCTTAGAGTGTAAGTGTCGATGAGCTCTGGTGGCCTAGTGGCAGGAAGCTGCACTGCAATCCCAGAGGTGCACAGTTCGAATATACCAGATGCTCTGCTGGAGAAAGAGGGACAATCTCCTCCTGTACCAGTCAGATCTCATTTGACGGTATACACAAAAATAATAAATTTAAAAAAAATAGAGTGTAAATGTCTTGAGGGGTGCCCTTTGCCCTTCCCCGTTTGCTCACTGCACTCTGACCCTTTCCTCTTGCAGGGTGTGGTACTCACTAGGCCCTCAAAGCACGACATGAGTGAATTGTGGGGCGTGTACATGGTGGGGGAAGATAGATATCTCTGAGGGGTGGATGCTTGGAGGTGGTGAGCGAGCTTCCACAGAGAAGGGGCTTGGAGACCACTCACGGTGACTGACTTAACTGCTGACAGAGATAGGTGGTTTTTTTCTCCACAAGAGGAAGATGTAGCAGCTTCTTTCCTTAAAAAAATGGCAACCTGGGAAATGCCATGGGGCCATGTTTTATATTACGTAGGTCAACTCTGTGTTGGTTTTATGGGTGTGCCCTGCGTCTGGTTCAGCCTTCTCAGAGTTTGACCGGAACCCTATAGCCTTTGCTCCTCTGTACTGCACAGCCCTGGTTTATCATGGAGGGCTGTGACCAGTGGTGAGAACACACTGTCAGGAAGACCCAGAGGCTCCCAGGATCCCCTGCCTGGGAAACTGCACAGGAGCCTTTAATCTGAGCCCCTGAGTAATGAAAATGGTTTGTACTCACCCAGAGGTTGGTGGTTCAGACCCACCCCATGACTCTGTGTAAACAAAGTCTGGTGATCTGAGAACAACCAAGAAACCCCTAGTTGAGCGGGCACTGCTCTCCTCCATGGTCACCTGGGGTCACCATCAGTGGGAAGCAACCACTGCCAGTGGGTCTGGTTGATAGGTAGTTTTGGATTTGTGCTATTGGGGCTGATGGGAATGTAACCCAGATCTTTGATCAGGATCAGGACAAGGGAACCGGATGGGTCAACATTTGGCCTGAAGTAATCCTTCCCTGTGGGACGGACAGTGGCACCTAGAGAGCCCATCCCATGATGGGGACTCAGGCGGCCTTGTGTGTCAGCCCGATGCAGAAAGCAAATCCCTCATGAGCCTTTGGGGTCCCTCTGTCTTTCCTCAGAGATGGAATCCCTCCGTACCGCGTGGGGAGTAAGAAACAGCTCCAGAGAGAAATGCATCGCAGCGTGAAGGCCAATGGCCAAGTGTCTCTACCTCATTTCCCGGTGAGTATGTGATGGGGGGGCACCGTGCTGGGTCAGGAGGAAAATAGGGTGTTGAGGATTGGGGAGGGGTGAGCTGTATGAGAGTCCCCTAAGGGAGAGGGAAAGGCAGCAGCAATATACAAAAGGAGTTAGTGGTCAGTCAGACCATGAAATCAAGTGATGCTCTGTCAGGGGCTCAATGTGACCTTATGTTTCCTTGATTTAAAAAAAAAAATAATAAGGTGCGCTCTGGTGGCCTAGTGGCAAGAAGCCGCACTGCAATCCCAGAGGTGAGTGGTTTGAATCCACCAGATGCTCTGCCGGAGAAGGAGGGACAATATCGTCCCATACCAGTCAGATCCGATTTGACGGTACACACACAAAAATAATAAAAATAAATAAATGGGAGAGAAAATTTTTCTATGAGGAAGAAATGAAAGCTCAGTCTTCCTGGAGACTGAAAATGTTGGGGACTCTCAGCTTCTCTCCAGTGTGGTTTACTCACTTCACAGCTTCCCAGAATGGAGGACCCGTGAGGACAGTGGGTTGTCTGTTTTCTCAGCATCTGTATCCATAGAAACAGTGCCTGACACGGGAGTGAACACTTGTTGAATGAATGATGGAGAGCCCTGCCCCAGCACAGCTGCTGCTTGTATCTATTGCACGATGGGTCTTCTCACCAGTTTACCTGACCACTTCTGCTGACCCCTAGAGGCCAGCCGTTACATCCTGTGGTTCCAACCCCAGAACTTAGCTAGGACCTTGAATCTGTGCCCATTACGCTCTGAATGAGAGAAGGGTCAGGATGTGAGGGTCACTGAGCCGTCTCTGCCTGTGGAGTAGATACAGGTTTATAGGGAGGACTTAGCTTGGCTGTCCCCTTGTGTCTCTCTGTCCTTGAACGCCCTTGGCCCCTGTGCCCATGAGCCTCCCATGTAAGTCCCATCTCAGAGCTCTCTACCCTTTGCAATTTCTTCTGGTCCAGGGTGTAGGGAAGTGCTGTTTAGATGGGGGGGAGACCTCCCAGGGAGTCTGCCCACCTGCTTATGAATCCTATCTGCCAGCACTTAGAAAAGTAACACATTGAATCACTAAGTTGGTGGCATTAGCATGTGAGTGTAAGTCCTCTTTGGAAGGTCCTTGAACAGACAAGGACAGACTTACCCACCCTTTCCCCTCTTTTTGAATTGTAAAAACTCAGGTGTCTTTTACTGGGAGGCTCAGGCAGCCTCCCCCAGTGAAACCCCAAATGCACCATTTTTGTTGACAGACTTGTAGTTGGTTTACGTGGACTAGGGTGTGTGTGTGTGTGTTTAGAAAGAAAAATCCTATTGCCCAAACTTGTAAATTAGATGATTTTGTCCTGTGGTGTGCAAATCGACTCGCTCCTCGAGGCAGTCCTTTGATGGGCTCTGTCCCGCTGCAGCTGGGCCCTGTCCTACAGAGCCACCCACCCCCATGGCCCTTCGCATACTGCTGCCACCAAGCAGTGGTCATGACAAGCCCGGCTGGCTCGGATAGCTGGGGGTGGCCTTTGCAGGTTGGCCTTGCCCACCCCTAAGATCAGGGCCAAGCGAGAGAGGGAATCGAGGAGGAAGGGGGTCAGGCAGCTGAGGCTGGGGGAGCCTGGAGATGAGAGGGGAAGGCGCGTGAGGCGGGCCGCGGGGGTCCTCTGTGCGCAGCTTTTGGCAGGCAGTGCCCGGTGCCTTTTTATATTCCGCACTTGATTCGGAGATGTTCCCTTTTCCCTTGATAGATGGGTTTCAGGCCGCCAAGCTCAGCAGTGTTCTGCTCCTAGCCTGCAGCGGCTTTCTTCATTTTCTGTACAAAGAGACGGGAGGGGGTGGAGGAGAGGCGCGCAGAGCCGGGGCCGGTGCAGAGACAACACCACCTCAAAGGTGCGCAGTGTGCAGCCAGGAAATAAATTACCACTTCTCCTCTGATCCCGGCCGGCCAGCTCTTTTTTTTTATTTTATTTTTTCATTCCTTTTTCCTGCCCCCTACCTCCCTTCCAATCTGATTTTTTTTAAAAAAAGAAAAAATGTCCAACTCCCTTTCTGTTTAGACTTTCTCTTCCTTGAGTCGGTCCCTCGCCCCCCTCCCCACCTCCGAAGGCTGCTTTTTTTTTTTTTTTTTTTTTGATGTTTGACAACAGTCTTTGAAGATTTTCGTCTTCAGAGTAGCTACTGATGGGCTGGTTGTACTACAGAGAGAACAAGCCGGGCCTCTCGGAGTGCGACCAACTGCTCCTGCCCAAGGCAAACGCTGGCGGAGGCCATGGCGCGCCATGAGGCCGCGGTGCCGCCGCATAAAACCGCGCGCAGCCCGGCCGCCGCCAGCCTGGCAGCGGAGCGCACGGGGCCGCGGCCACCGCCGGCCACCACCCCCGTCCCCACCGGGCCCTCACCCGCTTGTCCCCGGCCCCCTAGAGAACCCACCGCCTGCCCAAGGAGATGACGCCCGTGGAGCCCGCCACCTTCGCGGCGGAGCTCATCGCTCGGCTGGAGAAGCTGAAGCTGGAGCAGGACAGTCGGCACAGCCTGGACCAGCGGCTGCAGCAGATCCGCGAGGTAGAGGGGGGACGCGCATGCGCAGGGTGCATGACCCCCCCCCTCCGGCGGCGCTGGGGGGGGATCCCTCACGTGCCCCACTCACCGTCCTCTCTTGCGCCTCCAGGATGAAGAGAAGGAGGGCTCCGAGGTGGCGCTGAGTTCCCGGGAAGGGGGCGCGCCGCCGCACCCCCTCTCCCTCCTGCCCTCCGGCAGCTACGAGGAGGACCCGCAGACCATCCTCGATGACCACCTGTCCAGGGTCCTCAAGACCCCCGGCTGCCAGTCGCCAGGCGTGGGCCGCTACAGCCCCCGCGCCCGCTCCCCCGACCACCTCCTCCACCACCACCAGCATCACTCCCTGCCCCCGCTGGCCAGCAAGCTGCCCCCCTCCGTGGCCGGGGCTGTGATGGCCAGCTGCCCCTTGCTGGGGGTCAAGGGCTTGGTGGCCAAGCAGATGACGAAGCACGTCCACCACCACTACATCCACCACCACACGGGGCCCAAGACCAAGGAGCAGATCGAGGCCGAGGCCACCCAGAGGGTACGCTGTATCTGCTCTGGGGGTGCCGAGTATTACTGCTACGCCAAGTGCAGGAACCACCCCAAGGGGCTGGAGCCCCTGCCTGGAGAGACCTTTGGGTGAGTGTCAGCAGTCCCAGGGACCCCATTTCAGCTTTTCCCAGCACAGGCGTGGGGTGGGTGCAGGGTGACAGGCAGCAGGTCAACCCCAGGTGTCCCACTGGCAGAGGGAGACCCGACATGGAACAGGTCTGTGAGTCTGCGTGGTTCTCGCTCCCCCACAGTGGCAGCAGAGGCAGCAGCACCCTGCCCAAGCGGAACGGAAGGGGCCCAGAGCCAGGCCTGGTACTGCCCGCCAGGGAAGGGGGGGCCCCAGGTGGAGCTGGGGTGCCGCAGCTCCCAGGGGAGGAAGGCGACAGGTCGCAGGATGTGTGGCAGTGGATGATGGAGAGCGAGCAGCAGAACAAGGCCAAGCCCCACAGGTAAACACATCCGCCCCCCTGCCCCCCCCCCCCAGGGTCCCCATGGTCAATCCTGAGGTGTCCCGAGGTGGCTATTTCTGCAACCAGCGGAAAACAAATGTGACTGCTCCTGGAAGCAGTATTAGATGTTGGGTTGAGTGGACCACAAAAATATCATGTTTTAGCAACAGTCCTTGTCTGTGTGACAGCAGACCTGACCTCCCTCTCTCTCAGAGCAGAATAGAGAACTTCCCATCAAGCTCACGTTTCCTAGGCTTGCTAACCTTCCTCCTGCTTTTTCTCTCTCAATTCCTTGCTTAGTGCTCAGAGCGCAAAGAAGACCTTCCCCGGAGAGGCCGCCCGAGGAGCTCCCCCGGAGCGAGCTGGCCGCCATCACCTGTGGGGGTCTGCTGGTGGGAACCCCCGAATCATCGCCCGGGCCCACCTGTTCACCCAGGACCCTGCTATGCCTTCCCTGACCCCACCCAACACCCTGGCACAGCTGGAGGAGGCCTGCCGCAGGCTGACTGAGGTCTCAAAGCCCCCAAAACATCGGTAGGTGCATGGGGAATGGTCCAGGTGTCACTTGACATGTTAAGGTGGTAGTTGGGTTTGGAGGTGGACACTCGACTTACTCTTCTTAATGGAACCAGACTGGTTGTCATCAAATGGAATCTACAGCCACATAGTCCTCTAGTGTCCAGTGTTCTGGAAGTAGACCGCCAGGCCTTTCTTCCAAGATGCCTGTGGGTGGACTTGAACTTGTTTATGCCCAAGTACATTAACCATGTACATTACCTGGAGACGACTCCTGATGGGAAGGACCCTCTAGAGATGGCACCCATTCCATTGGAGTAAGCCAGGGTCTGTTCAAACAGGTCATGCCGAGTAATGGAAGAACAAGGTTCCCCAATTCCTGACCCAAGTTTTCTTCCTTTCCCTGTTATCTAAAGGAAGTTAGATGTGTCTGGGAAGAAGCCACCCTTGGTCTGGACTGGGAGTGTCTTTTCCAAGATGTCTTTCAGGCCTCCTGTTGTTGGGTGCCATCAAGTCAAGGCTCACATGGACCCCCTAGACAGAGTAGAAGAGCCACATAGGGTTTCCTACGCTAGAATGACAGGCCTTCGTCCTGCAGAGCCTCTGGGTGGGAGAGGAGTTGAACCTTTAACTCTTGCATCCCAGGGCTTCTCCAGGCCTGCTGCTCCCATGTTATTAACACAAGGCCATCCTGGAGTCCCCACCAAGGTTGAATATCAAGCTTGTGTGTCTTCAGGACCCCAGAAAGAGCTATTTCTGTCTGCTCCCCAATTGCCTCTCGGGGACCACTAGACCTCTCCTCTGGCTGTGTCTTCAGGTGCTGTGCAGCTGGTCAGCAGAGGGACAGAAGCCACTCAGCTGCCGGTCAGGCCGGAGCCACGCCCTTCTCCACAACAAGCCTGGCTCCAGAAGAGTGAGTGTCCTCCCCTGACTTTCCTGAGCAGGGGACAGAACATCTGGTTCTTCGCACTCTGTGGGCCTGGGCTGAGGGTTCCTGGGCACATTCTTGTCTTTAGACTCCTGTGAGGCCCGCAGCAGGTGGGCACAAAGGAAGAGGAAGGAGGAAGGCACGTCTCACCCTCAGGGCAGGGAGAGGCCATGTCCTCTTGGAGAAGTTGTAACAGCTTCCCACATCACCTGGCTTCTCTGGCTCAGAAGAATGGCTTCTTCGTTTTAATTACAGGATGGTGCATTTAAACAGAAATCTGCAAGAGAGATCTAAAATGGTCTAAATAATTAAAGTTTTCTCCCTTGGCCTCTTCATCTTGAGCAGTGAACAATGTTTGAAGTACTGACTAAGTCATCTCCCTGGACCCTTTCATTTTAATTGCTTGACCTTAGGTCGACCAGCTGTCTTGGGCATCAGCTTTTTTTTTTTTTTTTAAGCCACTCTAGAAAAAAATGTGAACAAATAGGGAAGTGGAAATGGCTGAACTAAACCCCAGGGAGGGCTGGGTGTTCTGAGTTCTTGGGTCCTGGGCGGTGTTCTGGGCTTTTCCTGCATTTTTCTCTGTGGTGGTGGGTCCCCATTTGGGCCGACCTGAGAGAGTGTGCGAGCCCCCACTGGGTGATAGTGAAGGAACAGTGTCACTTGTACCAGATGGAACCATGGCGTGTGGCGTAGGTATGGCTGCCTCTGGTTCTCTCTGGCCACCGTGTCTGGATCCCCGACTGCCGACTGTGTGTGTGTGTGTGTGTGTGTGTGTGTGTGTGTGTGGTGTGCATGCACACACTTGCCACTTGCTCTCAGTTTGAAAACACTGAGCTTGTCGCTTGTCCTCTCATTTCCAGTCACAAAGAGCCAAAGAAGCTGGCGGGTGTCCACCCGCTCCAGGCCAGTGAGCTGGTTGTCACTTACTTTTTCTGTGGAGAAGAAATCCCGTACCGGAGGTTGCTGAAGGCCCAGAGCTTGACCCTGGGCCACTTCAAAGAGCAGCTCAGCAAAAAGGGAAATTATAGGTAAGAGCGTGTGGCTTCTCTCTTCCCAGAGTCTGTCTGCTCAGGACCTACAGCCCAGGAACACAGAACCAGCTCCTGTGACCAGATTGGACTTGGAGTGGCCTTGAGCAAGGGGAGGCAGGGCCAGCATGGGGAGGACTGGGCTCTTGGGCTTTCCCTCATTTCATCTCTCCCTCCCTGTTGGCAGAGACAGGGAGGCTGCTGGGAAGGGTGGGGTCCTATGGGGCCCGGGGCCTAGACTTTTCCACCAGGTGGATGCTACATTGCTCAGCCTGGACCCCATTGCCTTCTCCTTCCTGCTGGGGCCACGATGGGGGGCTCCTTCCCTCTCCTACAAACTACAGACTCTGTCCCTTCCCCAATCTGTAGGGCAGGAGAGAGGAGGTGGCCCGGGGAGGCCCAGGCCTCACCATTTCTCCTCCTTTCCCCTTGCTGAGGGACACGTGGTTGTTACATCGCAGTTCCAAGATCCCACCTGCCCTTTCTCCCTGGCTGTCACCCTGTGGGAAAACATGGATTCTGTCCATTGCTCTCAGGGTTGCAGGGCTGGGCCCAGAGTGTAGCCAGGAGTGTGTTCAGATGAAAAACCGGGGAGCCCTATCTGTGGGTTCGTTCTGAGTCAGGGACTCTGTGGGTCACAGAGTAGAACTGCTCCTGGGGTTTTCGTGACCCATCTTCACAGAATGGATTGCCAGGCCTCTTTTGATGGGGCTTCTGGGTGGAGGTGGAGTGCAAACCCTTGGTGGTCCCCAGGGTCCTAGTGCATGCCCGGGGTCGACAATTGAAGGTAACTCTCTCAGGTTCCTCTAAAGGTCTGCACCTGAGACCAGGGACCCCTTTAAACAGTTCCCGGGGCTCCCTGCTGCCCCCCCACCTCCTGATCTGACCTGTGCAGAACCACACTGCAGGCCCCCCAAAAAGATGGATCCTCTGGGGCCAGAAGTGTGAGTGGAAAATTCCCGACTACCTCAGGCAGGTAGGCTCACCTGCAGGACCCCAGGACCCCACCTCCTGTGCCCTTGGGGTCAGTCTGGTCCTGAAACACCCAACAAGGCCCCTCCACTAGCTTGTCAGGCAGCCCTTGCGATCTGTGCCATTCACAGTTCACACCTGGGTGGAGCTTCTGTCAAAGGCACCAGAACTGCCCTGGCTGCTGCATCTTACCTAGAGCAGCCTCAAAGTGACACCCATTCCCGCCCCCCACCCTCCTCCGTGCCCCTCCAGGGCTTCCTTCTGCCCTCAGCTCTGACGCAACTGTGCCGTGCAGAAGTGCAGGTGACCTTGAGGGGCGGGAGACCCAGAGCAGAGGGAGGGAGGGCAGGACGGCCCGGCCCTCGCCCAGCAGCCCAGGCCACATCTGGCTCTGGGTTGTTGGGTTCTTTTTTTTTCTTCAGGCTCACTTAATAAGCCCGGCTTTGAAGCCCCGGCCTCCCATTTCATACACAAAGACGCTCAGATTCTTCCCTGATTGGATCAGGCTGTGGCTGAGGTCCCGCCAGCTGCCCGCTCTCTGCTCTGGGGCCCAGAGCTGGACACTCGGCCCTCCTGGGGACTAGGGGCCTCAGGGTGCCAGGCTCGCCCTCCAGCCGGGGTGGTTCTCAGACATTTCAGCTTCCCCCTTCACCTCATAAGAACCCTTTTGCTGTGGATCAGGGGGGTTTGGGATTGGGGGGCGGGGTAGAGGGGGGGAGCCCAGGCTACATTGACTCAGCTCAACATGGCAGAGGTACAGAGAGGGAACATTCTCGCCACACGCTATTGGTGCCAGATGTCAGAAGGGAGTGGAGCTTGCCACAGAAAGCATGTTGCAGTGGAAAAGCCAGATTTCTTGGAGAAAATGAGGGCGTTTGAAGTCTTGGGGGTGGAGCCCGGGAATGCTGCCCCATTCCTCTCCGAAAGGAGGTTGCAATTATGTAAAAGGTCATTGCGTGTTTGCTACGAGAAACCGGCAAAGACCACATCAGTTAAGCCTGAGAGGGGAGTTGGGGCCTCAGGGGTATTGGGTCAGGGACAGGATTTGTGCCCCTAATTGTTGGAAACTGGCTCTTTGACACAGTCCTAGGTGCCACCTCCAAGCACCTTGAATCCCTGCATAGGAAATGTTTTCTTCACTAACTCTGGTGTCTGCCTGGGCCCTTTCCTTCACCCGGGAATGCGGAAAACAAAAGCCCCTTGACGAAGCCCAGCTGCTCTGCCTGTTTTTGCCTTATCTCCTATGAAAGTATTTGGCTTCCTTTCATTAGGGAGGGGAAAAATTTTGCTTTAACCAAGAGGAATTTTTTTTTAAAAGACAAAACAAAAAGTCTAACCCTGAGACAATTAAATTTTGAGAGACATTCTTGCCTCTCTGAGGGGAGGGAATGGGGGGCTTGGGCCTGTGAGTGGTCCTTCAACTTGAGTTTAACCCACCTGAAGAACCTCCCTCGCTAGGGGCAGGGAAAGAAGGAGCTTCATTGCTTTGGGGGAGGCCCAGAGATCAAAACCACACGAAACTCACTGCTGTAGAGCCGGTTCTGACGCCTACCAGCCCTCCGTCAAGTTCCTGGCACTGTAAATCTGTATGGGACAGAGACTGCCCATTTTTCTCCCAAGGGGTGCCCAGTAGATTTGAACCAGTAACCTTTTGGTTGTTAGCAGCCCAATTCGCTGTGTACTGTGACATTAGGATAGCAGTTTACAGTTATGCCTTTCCCAAAGGGACGGTCAGTTATGCCCATGCAGTGAAACAGCGTGAGGAGAAAAGGCACTGGGGTGGGATGGTTGGAACCCTTTATCCAGGACCCTGGGTGTCTGACCCTGAAGTGGGAGGATGGGAGAGGCAGAACTGGGAGAAAGGGTGAATGTGGGGCTGGGGCTGGGGCTCTCTACTCAGTCCTGGGCTGGCCTGGCCTGGCCCGTGGCCTGAGAAGGCAGCCCACTCCACCGTTATGTTGGAGACATTAGGGAGAGCTAGGATTTGGGGGGGGGGGGGAAATGAGACCGATGCACCCTGTCTGGGGTCCCTGTGAGGGTCTCCCTCTCCTGGCTGCTGCAAGTAAACTGGAGCTATACCTTTTCTGTCCCATCCTCATGTTGGGGACCGAGTAGAATTCGTTCTAGAACTGCCTGCCCCACAGGTCTTCCTAGGCTGTGATCTTTATAGAAGCAGATTACCAGTTCTTTATCCCCAAGAGCCCTAGGTGGATTTGAACCTCCAATCTCTCAGTCAGCAGCCAGGTGCTTAGCCATTGTGCCACACGGGCTCCTTCCTGCAGTGTAATCCCCATCCACTCTACGATGTGTGTGCATCAGGGGACAGTGGAGACCCCAGGCTGGGGGCTGCAGGCGGCGGATCTGTGATGGCCCCACCGTTTCCTCAGCTCCCAGGACTGTCCTGTTCATGCCACTGGTCCAGTGGTTGTCTTTACCTGTGTGGCCAGCGGTTCACACCTGCGCCTACCTGGGCCACCACGGCCAGTGCTTACAGCGTCTCAGTCTTCCGTGGTGGCATCTTGTCTTCTAAACAGTGCAGCACTCTCTGGCATTATCCAGAAGAAGCCCTCATGGTGTTTGTGTTTGTGTTTTGTTTTTCTCTCAGGTATTACTTCAAAAAAGCCAGCGACGAGTTTGCCTGCGGAGCGGTGTTTGAGGAAGTGTGGGATGACGACACGGTGCTCCCCATGTATGAAGGAAGGATCCTGGGAAAGGTGGAGAGGATCGATTAAACCCTGCGGCTCCGGCTCCGGGCAGCCGCCAAACCCAACTGGAGCCGCGTGCCCCGCCTGGGACATGAGCAACAGCAACAAAACACTTTGAAGGAAAATCCCACCAATGAAGAAGACAAAATCTGGGAGAAGCATTGGCCACAGGGCCTTTGGGAGGGTGGGGGGTGGTTGGTGGGGGGGAGGAGGTTGTTTTTCATTATTCACGAGCTGGGTACTGAGATAAGAGAAGCCTGAACTATTTATTAAAAACATGACCACTCTTGGCTATTACAGATGCGGACTGTTATTTGAAAGACTTCCATACATAATATATGACTTCCTAGGGATCTGAAATCCATAAACTAAGAGGAACTGTGTATAGCTTACGTGAACAGGAATTCTTACTGATATTTATTGAACAATTGATTCCCCTGCCCCCACCCCCAGTTTATGCTGCTTAAAACACAAAAGGGGAAGAAGTTTGAGTCGTTTTGTCTACACCGAGGGTTTGCTAGGGATGCGTAAATGCTTGCAGAATTCAAGGAGAGACGATGCTTGCCCCCTCTTTTCTCCAAATGAAGATAAGACTTTTCTTTAAAAAATAAAAATGGTGCCCTCCCCTTCACACACAGAGAAATTGGTGCATATTTCTTCTATATTGCTCTGTTTTGTCTTAAAGGTCTTGCGAATTTGATGATGATGATGATGATGATGTGTCATCGGCGCCGTTGGGAGAGGCCATATTTGACGAGATTTGCCATCTGGGTGGAGGTGGAGGGGACTTAACTGGTGACACCTTACAGTGTCACGTCTTGAAGCTCTGGCTCCGGACCCCAGACCAGAGGTCTACTGGAGTCACCACCACCTTGTGGTTCAACTTGTGCTTTTATTGAAATGCCTGTTGTTTGCAAATTCGTCTTTGGACCACAGCTATTCAGGAAACTAGGCCCCCCTCCCCTGCAGGAGAAGTGAGCCAATGGCAGCAGGCCTAGCAGCACCCTAACCCCGCCACAAACACCTTTCTTGAGACGGTCGAGTTTTTTGTGTTAAGTTAATCTGTACATTCTGTTTGTCATTGTTACGTTGTACTATACCTCTGTATATATCATTCGGCAAGAGTATTAATCCACTGTCTCTAGTGCTTGGCCGGAAATCAGTACAGCACCTGTACCTCCACGGTGGCCCGAGCCGTGAGTCGCCCTATATTGAGGGCTCCAGCTTCCCTTGTTTTTTGAAAGGGGTTTATGTATAAATCTATTTTATGCCTTTTTATTACAAGTCTTGTATTCAATGACTTTTGCCATGGCGTTTTGTTCTACTTATACTGTAAATTATGCATTATAAAGAGTTCATTTAAGGAAAAAAAAATCACTTGGTACAATAATTATTGTAATTAAGAGATGTAGCCTTTATTAAAATTTTATATTTTTCAAAAAAAAAGAAGAAGAATAAATGAGCCTTGTCTTTGAGTCCTGGGCGTGGGCGGAGGGCAGGGTGGGTGAAGGGCAAGGTGGACCTTGGTGCACTTGATTTCCCACCTGAGCCTGGCTCCAAGTGACCTTCAGTCCTTCCCTCAAAGTGGCCCTTCAGAACCACCTGGCTGCTAATGGCAGGCTCTCCTGGTCACACAGACACTAGACAACACTCCGCCGTGGATGTTCTCTCTCCATTACCTACCTTCAGCCTTTCGTCCCACGAGAGGTCTTTTCATCAGCCTACTTCAGGGAGACCACTAGGGCCGAGGGGCTGGGCTGGGGCCCTCCCGGAAGTATTCGGGTGACTCACGAGATACCTCCAAGGTGGAAGTGGGTCAGTAGATGTGGAAGGTCCAGCTGGAGCATTCTCCATGGTCGGGTTAACCCGCCAGCCACCCATCCCGAGACCTGGCTGGTTATTGACTCATCTGATCTTCAATGAGGGTTTGAACTGGTCACGTGGCATAAACATGATTCAGAAAGATAAGGGAAGGACAGTCTTCCAGACACACTGTGGACGGGTACACTGGGTGGCTCTTAGAAGTCGGGAGGATGTGGAGTATTAATTGTTCACAAATACCTTGGTCCTCCCCTGGGCTGAGCCTTGAAGAGTGGCAGGCTGCATGTCAGATCTACAGTGGCTGGTCTGTCTTAAGGACTCTTGTGAGGAACCCAATGGTATAGTGGCTTGAGGGGAAGACCTTCAGCAGGTTGGGCTGACACAATGACTAACAACAGGCTTGAACTTAGGGGATAGTGAAGATGGTATAGGACGGGAAGGGTCCAGTCTGTTAATGGGGCTGATTGGAATCCTAGTCGACTCAGTAGCACCTAACAACCACAAACCAAAGATGTCAGTGGCTTGAATCCACAGAACCAAGATGATTCAAGCAGCTTCTGGAAAGGTGGCAGCTTTGGAAACCCTGCGGGTAGTTTTACTCTGGCCTACAGGTTGTTAAGTTGTGCGCCATCCAGCCGACCCTCCAGCAGGAAGTGCTTGGAAGCAAGGATGTCGAAACTTCATCTGTCATACATGTTGCTAGGAGGGGCTCTTCCTTGGAAAGGGACATCATGCTTGGAAAGGTGGAGGGTCAGCAAGAGAGGGGAATGAAGTGGGTTGACTCAGTGACTGCAGCAATGGACCCAGGTGTTTCAGAGATGCTGAGGATGGCACAAGCCAGCACAGGATTCAGATCTGTTGTTCATAGCGTCACACACTTTACAGCACCTAACAAAAAGTCTCACGGGAGGAAATTGTCCATTTTTCTCTGTCCATTTTTCTCTGGTGGAGCAGCTGGTGGAGTCAATCTGTATCTTTGGGTTAGCTGTGCATTTCCTTACCACAAAGCCACCCGAGCTCCCGGGGGTTGCTAGGAGTGGGATTCAACTCTGTTAGGTGGGTTTAGTTTGATGCACGAGGAATCCTCTTTTAAAAAGTACTCTGAGGACAGTTGGGCTTGTATTCAGGGTGGGATGCTTTTATAAAGTGACTTTTCAGAAGTGTTGCACCTGGTTGCCCTTTTGTTCCTCCCGCAAAAGGGGTTTCAAGGTTGATGGTGGGGTCAGGCTAGGGCGGTGGCTGCTGGAGGAGTTCTAAGACCCCCCTCCCACAAGAAGATACAGGTATGGGAACTGAGCACAGGGCAGGAGCAGCTCTCGGCTTCCTTTATCTTCGCCTTCATGCTGCCTGTTGTTTGGCCCTTTGGTTCCTGGCTGGAAAGGGCTCACAGCAGGCAGATGGATCTAAAATCCACTCTCAAACTTGTCCCGCTGCCTTCCAAGCCACTCCTGCTCTCCAAATCCTTCAAAGGTGCAGCCTGGTGGTGCCTGGTGGTGCCTGGTGGTGCCTGGTGGTGTCTGGTGGGGGCGGAGGTCTGTTCGCCTTTGGATTCATCTGGTGAGGTGAGCAGAGTGGTGAGCTATGTGTGGCATCGGCAGGGACTCAGACAAGCCTGGGCTCCGGTCCCAGCCCTGCCCCTGCTGGTGACCGTGGAAGGAACTTGGCATCTTCCCGGCTGCACCTGTGAGACAGTGCGGCTCTTTGATCTCTAGGGCCACCACCTCTTCTGCTCCAGCCTGCTTCTCCACTCAGCTCTCCTCTTAAGAACTTTTTACTTGGCACTGGCATCTGGTGCCATCGTCCATAAGGGAGCTGCTAACTTGAAGGCCTCACTAGTTTGGCAGTTCGAATCCACTAGCGGCTGCAGAGGAGAGCTGGGCAATCTCCTCTCATGGGATTTGCAGCCTCAAAGATGCAATGAGGAAACAATGTATTGGAATTGTGTAAATGAACTAGTATAAAATTTAAAAAAAAATACGATGAGGGTCAGCTTGTGAATTGGTTCTGACTTCAAGGCAATGAGGAAGCGAGTTGGGGGTGGGCTTTTGTGGTGAGCCCTCAAGAATGACCTGTGCTCCCTCTGTGATGAGATTGGATCCTGTAAGGGCTCATGCTTAAAATTTAAAATTAAAAAGGGATATTTCTGTCATCACAGGAGACTAGAGCGAGGGCTACATGGTGGAGGGGACCTGGGGGAGGGTTTGTAAAACAATGAAAGAATCTTTTCTTTTACTTTTCCATAATTTTTGGACTCATGTACTTATAACTTGTTAGTCAAATTTGTGTCTTCTAGGTTGCAACACCCCCATGATACATCTTCAAGGATATGAACATGTACAGCCAAGCACAATCAATAAGAGTGCATCTAAATTCCAAAATCAATCTCCATAATAGTCTATGTGTTTCCTACTGCCAAAGGGGCCCTTTAGAGTAGTGAGAGAAGATCTTCATCCTGAAACCCACAGCGTCCCTTTTCAGCAGGAAGTAGCTAAGAGAATACGCCGTCCCCTTTTCCTTATGACTCAGGGTGAAGTCTCTCTCAGGGAGGAGTGATAGGGAATGGCAAAGGACACACTGACAAAGAAGATTAATCAGAACTGGCTTTGACAAGCACTGTGGCATTTGGACAAGAACAAACTGGGAGGAGGGTAGAGAGAATAGTGCAACAATGAATGAATGGAAACCCAAAATCTCTGTAAATGTTTATGAAAATTAATAAAATATAATTATAGAAAAAAAATGAAATTAAAAAGGGAGTGTGCCAGGGTTGTGTTCTCTCCACACCTGTTTAATCTGTATGCTGAGCAAATTACCCAAGAAGCGGGACGCTCTGAAGAGGAGTGTGGCGTCAGAATCGGAGGGAGACTCATCAATAACCTGCGTTATGCAGATGATACTTGCTGAAAGTGAAGAGGACTTGGAGCACTTGCTGCAGAAGATCAAGAAATGCAGCTTTCAGTATGGATTGCATGTTAATGTCAAGAAAACAAAGATTCTTGCCACTGGACCAATAGGCAACATCATGATGGATGGAGTGGAGATTAAAACTGTCAACAGCTTCATCTTGCTTGGATCCACAATTAACACCCTTGGTACCAGCAGTCAGAAAGTAAGGAGATACATTGCACTGGGAAAATTAGCAGTTAGGGACCTTTCCAAATTATTGAGGAGTAATAATGTCAGTTTTAGGACTAAGGTGTGTCTGATTCAAGCCATAGTCTTTCTGATTACTTGCTATTCATCTGAGAGCTGGACAATGAATAAGGATGACAGAAGAATTGATGCCTTTGAGCTGTGGTGTTGGAGAAGAGCACTGAACAACCCATGGACAGCCAAGAGAACAAACAAATATGTCTTGCAGAGGGTGCAGCTGGAGTGCTCTGTGGAGGCAAGAATGTTGAGGCTTTGACATGATGCTAGGAGGGGCTATTCCTTGGAGAAGGACATGATGCTGGGAAGAGTGGAGGGTCGGCAAGGAGAGAAAGACCCTCAACAAGTGGATTGACACGGTGACTGCTGTTATGTTGTGTGTCAGGAACTGTGAGGATAGCGCAGGATAGAGCAGGGTTCAGATCTTTTGTTCATAGGGTCACTATAAGTCGTACTCGACTCAATGGCAACTTAATCACAACAACAAGAAGGGATCATACTTGAAAACAAACAAAAAAGCCACAACTCTTGGCTGGTGCTATTGGCCTCTCTCCCTGCCCCGCAAATCATTTAACACCCAGCTCTCCCAGAAACCTCCCTCCACCCCTCAGCCCTCCCTTTGAGAACCTGCAGCAGTGATCTCAGCTGGGAGCTTTTTATTTAAAAAATTTATTTTGGTCGTTATTGAGACTATACCAAAGTAAGCATACTAGTAGTTCAACTGCTGGTACATGTACAATTCAGTGGCATTGAGCATAGCATTCTTCCAGTTGTGCAATGATTCTTGCCCTCCTCTCTTGGGTTGTTCCTCTTCAGAGTGCCTCTCTAAACTCTCCAGTTGCTTTTTAACGAGTTGATCCCATACAGCAAACCCAAACCATTGTCATTGAGTTGACTGAGACTCAGAACGACTCTAGAGAACCGAGTGGAACAAGCCCGTTGGTTTTCTAAGGCTGTCATCCATGGAAGCAGTCTGCTACCCTTGCCTCTTCCAGAGGAGCTGGTGGCTTTGAACTGCCGACTTTGCATTTAGCAGCCCAATCTTTAAGCAACACACTACAAGGGCTCTTCTTGGTCTCATAGAGATAAATTTTAAAAATACACCATGCCCAAGAAACTCCTGAGTTTTCTGGAATAGCATATCTACAACTAAGGGAGGCCAAGAATTGCAGTGGCACCAAAACGTAAGAGGTAGGAATAATTGCTTTCCTGAAGCTTTGGAAGACAGATCATGGTTCTGTTGGCACTTGGATTTCAGACTTTTAACTTCCAGAACCATCAGAGGATATAGTTATCTGTGCTGTCTAGTTTACAGTAATTTGTTATAGCAGGCAGAGGAGGCTAATACGGTCTCCTTTCTAAATTCCCTCCTCAGTTTAGATTCGTGAACTTTTATCTTCATTTCCTAGGCTCTTCCAAGTGCCCTGCCCTTATTCTTCTGATAAATTGTTAGCTAGGAACTCTGACTGAAGTGTGTAGTTTGTACATCAGGCACATCTGAGTATTAGGCACATCTGAGTATTAAGCTATCTTATTGGAGGACGATTTAAAGTCCCAGAGTTGGTTTCCTCAGTTGTGAGGAACTATGTCTAACTTCTATGATGACGAAATTACAGACATAGGACATTATTCATGCAAGGCCTCACACACACGAACAGTCCTGTCCTTGATACCTATTGTTAATCTACGTGCCAAAGTTCCACCCTCCACACCCTCCCCACTGTGACATTGACTCAACCGTAGTGGGTTTGGTATTTGATTTTTAGCAATTCATAATTTGCTTTATCAACCAGATAAAATGAAAAATCAATCTGTCTTTTTGAATATCTAACATGGGAACAAGTCTTTATTGTACTCCCTGACTTGTCTCAGGAACTGGGCTGTGGTGTCAGGGTTAAATATATATATATTTGTTGTTGTTGTTATGTGCCGTTGAGTCATTTGCGACTACATAGCAACCCTATGTACAACAGCGCTAAACCCTGCTCTGTCCTATGCCAACTTCATTGTCTCTGACACACCCATCCCGATTACCCCAGTCACTGAATCAATCCGCCTCCTAGAGGGCCTTCCCCTCCTGCGTCTGACCTCCACCCTCCCAAGCATGACATCCCTCTCCAAGGACTGGTCCCTCCTTGCAACATGTCCAAAGTATGTTAGACAAAGCCTCAGAATCCTTGCCTCCAAGGAGCAGCCCGGTTTA
>NW_006399798.1:14493273-14506225 GCF_000299155.1 Elephantulus edwardii | reverse complement strand
ATACATAAATAAACATATAAATACATAAATAAACATATAAATACATAAATAAACATATAAATACATAAATAAACATATATAAATACATAAATAAACATATAAATACATAAATAAACACACACACACACACACACACACATATATATATAATCTCAGAATAAGCTAGTTTGGTAAACTAAAACAACAACAACATAGGGTCTCTGGGTCCAAAAAATGTAGAATTTACACCAGCCCTTAGGTCTGGAAGCTGGAGAGCAGTGTGGGAGCCAGGACGAGGAGAAGGGACCTGCTGGAGGCAGAACTGCCCCCAGCGTGAGTGGCTGCCTGGTGCCTTCACGTTGGTTCCGACTCCTAGTGCTCCTGGGCTTAACCTGATGCTGTCGCACCCTCACAACCTCCGCTGTGCTTCATTCAGCCCACGGTTGCTCTCACTGTGTCCATCTCCTGGATGGTCTTCTTCACTGAGCCTCTGCTTGTCCAAGCCTCATGTCCCTTCCCTCGTGAGTGCATGCCCAGTGTATGTGAGACCAAGTCTCGCCACCACGGCTTCTAAGAAGCCCCTTGAGTTCACTTCTTCCAAGACACATTCTTTCTTCTTTAGACAGTCCATAGGGAGCTCAATACCCTCCACCAACATCATAATTCAAAGGCAGCACTTCTTCTTCAGTCTCCTTATTCATTGTCTAACCCAGTAAGTGTCCCTCCAATTCATCCAATGTTCAGTTCTTAAAACAAATCTCCTGCAGCTCTGGTGACCTAGTGGCAAGAAGCTGCACTGCAATCTCAGAGGTGCACGGTTCAAATCCACCAGATGCTCTGCGGGAGAAGGAGAAACAATCTCCTCCTGTACCAGTCAGATCTGATTTGATGGTACACACAAAAAATAATGAAAGAAAATAAAATTTTTAAAAAACAAAACAAAAAAACCCAAACCATAAATCTCCTGTACTCCATGTATGCTGACCTGTTGCTTGCCCTAAAGGAGCCTTAGGGAGCGCTGGTGGTGGTTTAACGGTAAGGAATCACGCCGCCAATGCAAAGGTAAGTGGTTCAAATCCACTAGCTGCTCCGAGGGAGCAAGATGGGCAATGAACTCCTGTGCAATTTACTGCCTCTGAAAACCTGCTGGTAACTGACACCAGCTAAGGGTCAGTTCTGCCTCTACATTATACAACACAACAACAACAAAGGAGCCCTCATGGTGCAGTAGGTAAGCCTTCAGCTGCTAATCAAAAGATCAGCATCTCGAACCCACTAGCTGCTCTGAGGAAGGGGAACGGAAGCTCTTGGGCGGTCTTACTATGTGTCACATCATCTCCTATGAGTTACTACTCTGTGGTAATTGGATAATGGGTTCAAATGAGTTGCTGCTTCCCCTTCTAGAGACTTTGCCGATACTGGGCACACATACCCCTCTCCCTCAGCCTCACCTGCATGTAGCTTAACCTTCAGTTCAGGAATTCAGTGTCTGAAGTCCTGCCTGACCATCTATCTGATCCATGTTGGGACTTGTCTGATCTTCCCTCTTCATTCCCTTCACTGCCCATTCTTATAACTCCTGGCTTATTCATTCAGGCTGTGGGGAGGAAAATATGTCTTAGTCTTCACTATTGGGGCATCAATTGGCACAGTGATTGGCACCCAACAGATACTCACCAAGAATATAAACAAAGCCAGAAAAGAAATACTGCCTGTGGCCGTGTCACTTAGGATAATAGTTATTAACACTGCTATTGTAGAAGTCCATCCTTCTCATAGTGATTTATGTCTGTTCACAAGGATTTCTGAGTGTTCCTTGGGTAAAAGATGGACAACCTCCTCCCGTGCTATTTACAGCCTCTGAAAACCCAGTGGAGGGTCAGCTCTGAGTAGGCTCTGGCTTGATTACTATGAGAGTGAGTGAGTAGTCCCTACTGCTCCCAATGACTTGCTCTGTTCACCAGAATCTCCAGGTGGAGAATATAAAGCGACAAGTCTTCGGGGGCTTGTAGGCCACTCCTGCTTCTGACACTGGGTGCAGCCCCCGTGGCTTCCTCTCAGGGAGTCTAGGTGTTGTCAAATCATGGCGGCTTGCATGTTGCTATGGCTCTGGAAATGGTACCATCAGTATTTCAAATACTAGTTACCTATGGTAACCAGGGTTACCTATGGTGTACACGTTTCAGCAGCACTTCTGGACTAAAAGAGATTAGGAAGGAGCCATGGAGAGCTACTTCTGAAAAGAAAAAAAATGATAATGGCATGAGCAGCAATAGAACATTGTCTGCTTCAATGCCAGAGGAGGAACCCCTCAGATTGGACGTCACTCAAAACAAGGTAGGAGGAGCCAGTCAGTGCCTGGAGAGGGACATTACACTCGCTGGAGTAAAGTGCCATCAAAAAAGACAATGCTCGAGGGAGCTCTGGTGGCCTAGTGGCAAGAAGCTGCACTGTAATCCCAGAGGTACGTGGTTTGAATCCACCAGATGCTCTGCTGGAGAAGGAGGGGCAACTCCTCCTGTACCAGTCAGATATGATTTGATGGTACACACATAATTAATAATAATAATAATAATAAAAGACAATGCTGCTCAGCGAGATGGCCTGATGGACCCAGTGGTTACAGCAATGAGCTCAGATACAGCCATGACTGTGAGGGCAGCCCAGGACCAGGTGGTTTTTCACTCTGCTGGATGTAGGGTTTTTATGAGTCAGAAGTGACTCAGTGGCTGCAAACAGCAGCAGCAAGCTGTACACAGGCTGGCGAGGGCCATTCTGCCATATTTCCCCAAGACAAGGGATGGTCCATCTGTTCCTTGTGGGTTTTACTGACCTTTCGGGGGAAGAGTCCACTCCTCATCTCCCATCAGGCAATGAGCGTGTTGGTGCAGTTACTTGCACTGTGGTAAAGCCATTGGTGCTAATCAATCGTATCAATGATTAGTGAGTCATTGTTGAGGATCTGACAGGCTGAAAACAGGAAGAAGCAATTAGTCTTCTGGTCGACATGGTTTGTCAACACAAAAGGCTTGGGCTGATGCAGCCTCCAGCTGACACCCACTTCTTGGCAGGGCTGAGATGATGACAAGGCCTTTGTTGTTCATTCAGTCTACCCAAAGAGGCCTGAGGGATGGCAGAGACGGGGCACTGGCCTGGGGAGGGTCACAGCTGCTGTGCAGCTGAGCTCTATTCCCTCATCAGTGAGCACAACTCAGTCAGAACCTTGGCCTTCCAGACCCAGCCACCCTCAGCTTCAGGAAGCAGAGACCCCTCCCAGCCTCACTCACGGGGCCAGGAAGGCTTCAGCCACCTGCTCCCCAGTCAGCCAGAGGCCAATTATCCAGACAGATAGTCAGGTCCCCGGGCAAGGGACAGAGAAATGGTGAGAAAGTGACATAAATGGGAAAGGGTGGTTTGTAAAGTAGCTGACCTGATCCCTGTCCTTTAATCTGTGTTTGTTATTGCTGTTGACCACAGAAATATTGATGGCTCAACAACGAATGAATGGAAATCCAAAGTCTCTGTAAACATTCATTAAAATTAATTAAAAAAAAATAAAAATAAAGAAATATTGTATTGATGGCAGGAAAACATTTAAAACATAATAAAACTTTAAAGTTTTATTATAAATCTTTACCTAGCTCGCTAGCTATTTGGCTTTCTACCTGCCTCACTCTTTCCTTCCTATATTTCCACCTATAATCCCTCCACTTGGAAGAACAAACTGATAATATTCTGGTGTCTTTACTTCCACTGTCCTACATACTCTTGCTCTATTAAGGGTCCCAAGCCATCTCATCCGTTTGTATAATGAATTCCTAACTATGTGAACACGTTCACCATTTCCAGTCGTCTTTGTGGCCTTTTGCAGGGCACCCTCAATGCTGCAAAGACCTGCCCCAGTGCCTCATTCATATTTCCTTCTTAGGTAACTGACCCAGCACAGCCTTTCCTTCTGGGAAGCAGGAGGTGAGCTACCTATCTACCGCAGGGCTGGTTCTTGTCTTCCCAGCTCTCACTACTACCTGTTAGTGCTGAGTTCCTTCTGACTCGAGCTGACACCATCTGCTGCTGAGTAGAACTGTGTGCCACCACGTTTTCATGTCTGTGACCTTTCGGAAGCAGATTCTCAGGCCTTTATTCTGAGGTGCCCCTTGGTGGGTTGTAAAGCCAACCTTTAGGTTAACAGTCCAGAGTTTAACTGTGTGGTATGATTTTGAGATTGTATAATGTCTGTGAGGTAAAAAGGGGGGAAAAGGGTGGAGAGAGAACCAGATGAAGTAAAACAAAAGAATTTATTATCAGGCAAGTTCCACACCCCACAGGCCGAGGGAGGCAGTGAGAATGGGAAGTCACGCAGGAAAGTTACAACAAAGGTTTTATGTGCGGATGGAGGGATGTAAGTTGGTCTATTCGGTGGTCAGCTCCCTGTAGAGGACATTAATTGAGTGCCCTCTGCCCCTTCCCCTGAATGGAGCTGCCCAGGACCCTTTAAGTGAGTTGCGCCATGGCTGGTGTTAAGCAGAAAGTGGCTGGTGGTCATGCTCTCTCTTCTGATTGGCTGCAGCATTGGAATGTTTCCCAAGGGGTGCATCTGCACAGAATGCTGCCCAGCTTCCAGGTGACCTTCCAACATCATTATGGATTGGGACAGGAATCACTGTGCCTTGATGATGTTTGACCTGCAGACCACCCACCTGTGCTGACTCCTGGGGTTGGTCTATTGCTTGCCTGGTTCTTTGACTTTTGTACAAGACCACGTGAGCTCTTCTTTCTGGTCCTGGTTTGCTTTCTCCATCCACCCTCAAAGCACCATGTCTTCCAGGCCTGCACTTTTCATGAGAAATGGCACCAGTGATATTTGTTCTTGCACTGGTCATCTGTCCTGTCGGCCTGCCCAGGATTCATGCTCTCATTTCCTGGCATCAACACCTTGGTTTCCTCAGCTTCAAAGAAGGGTACAACATCTCCCCAATCAGCATATTCCATCATCATGGCTCCAGTGATTGGTTCATGGATAGACATGTGACTTCAGCCAGTCCAATGAGAGTCAACTGTGTCTTAGAAATTCAAAGAATAAGATAGTCTCTCTATTGCAGTGTCTAAAACGGTAGGACATCAGTATGGTTAGCTTCTGACGTCATGGCTACAGAGAGCCTACCTGAGATTGAAACCAAAGAAGTCAGTCATGACATGCAGGGGTAGGAGTGGAGGGAGGAGTAGGGGGAGAGAGAGAGAGAGAGAGAGAGATCAAGTGACATAATTGGATATAACTTGAATACTTAGATTCAAATGCCTGAAGACAAGCCTTATGAGTCAATAAATCCTGCTATCTCTACTTTTTTGTTTAGCCAATTTGACTGTGTCATACACAATCCAACAATACCTGGTTCAAATCTACCAGCTGCTCTGTGGGAGAAAGGTAGGCAATCTCCTGTGTGATTTACTGCCTCTTAAATCCACTGAAGGGTCATCTATGGGTCAGTTCTAACTAGAATAACTAGATTAATATGCTTGCGGAAGTGAAAAAGACTTAAAGTACTTACTGCAGCAGACCAAAGACTACAAACTTCAATATGAATTACATTTCAATATCAAGAAAACACAAATCTTTACCACTTGACCAATTGGCAATACCATGCTTGCTGGAGAAAAGATTGGCATTATCCAGGATTTAATTTTACTTGAATCTACAATCAACACTCATGGTAGCAGTAGTCGAGAAATAAAAGACAAAAAGTGTTACATTGGGAAAATCTACTGTCAAGAACCTCTTTGCTGAAGAGCGAGGTTATCAATTTAAAGACTAAGATGATTCTTGTTTTCATAATGTGTTATTGTTGTATGTTGTCTGCCACTCATAGTGACCCTCTGCACAATAGTTGTGAATCTTGTCCTCTCTTGAGCCAGTCTCACTGTCTGGGACTCACTTGCCCCTATTACCTCAGTGACAGTGTCAATCCATCTTAAGCAGGGTCTTCCTCTCCTGGGTTCTCCCTCCACCCTTCCAACCATGATGTCCTTCTCTGAGGACTGTTCCCTCCTGACAACATGCCCAAAGTATGTGAGATGGAGCTTCAAGTTCCTTGCTTCCAGAGAGCAGCATGGCTTTACTCTCTCAAGGACAGACCTGTTTGTTCTCTTGGCAGTCCATGTGATAGGCAATACTCTTCTCTGGCACCATAATTCAAAGGCATCAATTTTTCTTCTGTTATCCTTATTCATTGTCCATCTCTCCCACGCATAACAAGTAATTGTGAAGACCATGGCTCAGGCACACCTTAGTACCTAGACTGATATCTTTGCTCTTCAACACCCTGGAGAGATTTTCCTATTGCAATGCATCTTTTTATTTCCTGGCTGCTGGTGCCAAGAGCATCAATTGTAGATCCGAGCAAATTAAAATTGTCAACAGTTTCAATCTCTCCTCCATCTATGATGGTGCTGCCAATTGGCTTAATGGTGAGAATCTTTATTTTCTTGATGTTGAGCTTCAATTCATGTCGAAGACTGAAGTCCTTGACCTTCTGCAATTGATGCTTCAGGTCGTCCTCAGTTTCAGCAAGCAAGGCTGTGCCATGTGCATAAGGCAAGTTGTTGGTGAGTCTTCCTCCAATTCTGATGCCACCTAGTCATGGTATTTTCAATTCTTCATATGCCTTTGAAATCTGGACAATGACTAAAGAAGACTGATGAAGAATTGATGTCTTTGAGTTGTGGTGTGGAAGAAGAGTATGGAATATCTCATGGACTGCCAAAAACCCCAAACACCTATCGAGGAGAAAGTGCAACTAAGGTGCCCCTTAAAGGGAAGGATGTTGGGAATTCATCTCACACATGTTGGGCATGTTGTCAGGTGGGGTCAGTCCTTGGACAAAGATACTATCCTGGGCACCGCAGAGGGTCAATGCAAGAGAGACTGACCTTCAAGGAGACCCAGCGACTGCAACAACGGGCTTAAGGATGACAAAGATTGTGAGGATGGTACGAGACAGGGCAAGATTTCAATCTGTTGTTAGTAGGGCCACCATGAGTTGGCTTCCTCTATGGCATCTAACAGCCCCCATTTCTCTCCACTTCCTCCCCTCCCCTCTTTTTTCCCCTCCTCCTTCCCCTCTCCCTCCCCTCTTCTTCCCTCCTTTTCTCCCCTTCTCTTCCCTCCCCTCCCCTCTCCCTTCCACTCCCTTCCCCTTCTCTTCCTTCCCCTCCCTGCTCTTCTCCCTCCCCTCCCCCCTTTTCCTTCCCCACCTCCGATCCTCTTTTTCTCTACTTCCTCATTCTACTCCTTTCACTCACTTGCCTCCTCCAATTTGACCTCCACTGACTTCTTTCCCCTTTGTCTTCCGCATCTCCCTCCTTCTTCAGCTCTCTTCACCCTTCTTCTCTCACCCTTCCCCTCCTCTGCCTCTCCTCCCTCTTTCTTTCCCCCCTTTCTCCCTCCTTCCCTTTCCCCATCTCTCTTCATTTGTCTCCTCTGCTTCTTTCTCTCTGCTTCCCTTTATTTCCACCCCCTTCCTCTCTACCTCTGGCTCTCCCATCCCCTCCTCCGCCCCTGGCCTTCCTCTTGACCTTCCCTGGACTCTTCCCCTGGCCCTCCCTTTCTGACTCTCAGCCCCAGGCCCTCTAGTTGATTCTGACTCAGCTGGCAGTGACCCCATAGTACTAAAAGAAACTGCCCCCTGGGGTTCCCAGGGCTGAAGTCTTTAGGGGTATATAACCCATGGTGCCTACCTTTCCGCAGCTACAATCTGTGCTTGGTTTAGTTTGACCAAGAGCTACGCCCCCAACTCCAGTCCCCCCACCTCTACAAGGGACAGTTGGGGGGGGAAGCCCCTACACCTCGCCCCCAGCACACCCCCTGGGGAAGGGAGGTCCTGAGATCTCGCCAGGGGACGCTGCCAGGGCGAGAAGGGAAGTGAGGCCTGAGCGGACTTGACTTTCTTGTTATTATTTTTCTCCCCTGGGGGCCAGGAGCAAAGGCTTGTGGGCCTGAAGTCTTTATAGATTCTCACTCCCTTGGCAACCCAGCGCCTGTCCAACCTGGAGTGTTTAATTACCAAGGAAAAGAATGATTTCCCCCCCTCTACCCCCACCCCCTGAGAATCCATTTAATTATTTGATTGCACAGTAACCAAGAGTGTGAGAGGCCTGTAGCCAGAAGGGACTTCAAAGCAATACCTTGATGTTGCTGAGTGGAGGCTTAATGGGTTCTGAAGGCAGGAGGTTGCCGAAGAGGAGGGAAGTATTCCGGCGGCTCGCGCGCCTGCCAGCCAGCTCGAGAAATGCATAAGCACTGGGGCGCTCCGCTGAGGGGAAGGCAAGTTCAAAGGCACTGGGAGAGTTTTCATGTAAAGTTTAGAGTTTAAGGCGTGACTGTTGGCTATGGAGCCTCCGTGTTTGAACTCTTGTTTATTAAAAAGTTTCCCAGCCCTACAGCAGGTTCCCAAAGACAACAGAGAAACGCAAGCTTTTTAATTTTTTTTTTTTTCCAATGTGGAAGGTTTAAAGATTTCATTGATTTCTACCTAGGGTTTGTTTCTCCCCACCCCACCCCTTGCTCTTTTGTGTTTCTTGTGTCTTTCTTCCTTTTAAAAAAAAATAAAATGTATGTATGTATTTTTGATCAAGTCTTCTAAATGACGCGCGCTCAGAGAGAGGGAGCAGCTGGGAGATGGTAAGAGCGGAGAACTGTTTACCTCCTCTGACCCAGGACTCCTCCTCCTGCTCCACCTTTAGATCCGGGCCCTCCCTGTTGGGCTGGGAAGCAGCGCCTCCACCCGCAGGTCCGAAGGAATCCTGGGAGCCAGGTAGACGCAGGTCCAAGCTGGCTATGGCTCGCCCTGTGGAGGAGTCCCGGGTCAGAGGAAAGGGCTTCTCCGCCTGCCCCTCACTGCCCCTCTCTTCCTGGGGTGAGTGATGGGGGGTCTCTGTTTGCAACACAACAGGAGACCTTCAGCTTTTCTGACTCCCAAGTCCTCTGACACCAGCCAGCATCTTCAACCCGACCAACTTTTTTGATGAGGAAAACACAAAAGTCACATTCTTGAACTGTGAGCTTTCCAATTTTTATTTGACTGAGTAAGGAATGTTGAAGAAAACAAGCTGCCATTTATTATCACCAGCCTTGTAAAAGAATGTGTTTGGAGTTGTTTTTTGTTTGTTTGTTTGGTTTTGGTTTTTGGTTGTCCCTGAAAATACACCACTGTGGGCAGGTGGCACTAAGCCAGACCCAGCTCGGGTTCAGCGGTTCGAATCCACCAGCCTGTGCAGGGAAACAGATGGGCAGTCTCCTCCACTTGTGATTCGGTTGGAGGGCCTTTGAGTTGGAGCCAGGTGCCAAAGAGTGTGTGACAAGGACACAGTAGAAGATAAATCCTACTATTGATACATCTATAATTCGGTGTGGATTCGGTTTAATTTTCCTCAGCTTCAGCTTGAACTTGCATATGAGTAGTTGGTTGTCTGTTCCACAATCAGCTCCTAGCCTAGTTTTCACAGCTGATATTGAGCTTCTCCCGCGGTTTTTTCCACAGATGTAATCGATCTGATCCCTATGCATACCATCAGGTGAAGTCCATGTGTATAATCTACGTTTATGTCTCTTAAAAAACGTATTTGCAATGAATAAGTCATTGATTGTGCAAAATTCAATCATTCTATCTCCAGCTTCATTTCTGTCACCAAGTCCATGTTTTCCAACTACTGATTCTTCTTCCCTGTTCCCAACTTTTGCGTTCCAGTCGCCCATTATTATCAATGCATCTTGATTGCCTTTGAGCTGTGGTGCTGGAGAGGAGTATTGAATGTACCATGGACTGACAAGAAAACAAACAGATTCATCCTGGAGAGGGTTAAACCAGGCTGCTCCTTGGAGGCAAGGATTCTGGGGCTTCGTCTGACATACTTTGGACATGTTGTAAGGAGAGACAGGTCTTTAGAGAGGGACATCATGCTGGGCAGAGTAGAGGGACAGCGCAGGAGGGGAAGACCCTCTATGAGGTGGATTGATTCAGTGACTGGGGTAATTGGGATGGGTGTGTCAGAGGTAATGCGATTGGCACAGGACAGAGCACGGTTTAGGGCTGTTGTACATAGGGTCGCTATGAGTCGCAAACGACTCCACGGCACATAACAACAACAACATAATTGGGTGATGTTGAATCTTCAGTTTGTGTAATCATTCTCACCTTTTTTTTTTTTTTTAATTAGTTGTTTCTCACCCATTAACACAAACTTGCTTTTCTACACGTCCTCGTCTAACCTTTTGAGTTGCTACGGATTTTATGGATTTTCAAGCGCATATACAAGTTACATTTACATTATTCTTACATCTGTTAAGTGTGCAGTTTTGTGATGAAAAAGGTTGAAATACAGCCAGAATAACTGAAATGGACACAGACATAAAGTGAGCACGTACTGTTGGGAAAATAATGCCTATAAACTTAAAGCAAGGCTGCCATCGACTTTCAATTTATTAAGCAACAACTCTTAAAAAGCTCCATGACACCTGCAAGGTGGGATAAAACAAAGCAGAGTAAAGCAATGTATGTTTTACAAAGAACCAAACACTGCTATCGAGGGGGTTCTGACACATCTCAACACTCCATCATATTTCTGAGGCTGTAAATCTTTACGGGAAGAGATTATCCATCTTTCTTCCACAGAGCAGCTGGTGGATTTGAACTGTGCATCTTTTCATTATCAGTTTCATATAACACACTATGACACCAGGGCTCCTTGGACAAAGAACAGGATTTTGTTTGTTTTTGTTAGGATTTATTTTTAAAAGTATCTGTTATTTTTTGTTAATTGTTGCACATTTTCTTCCCCCACCAAGGAATAGAATTTTAAAATAAAGATTTTTTTGGGGGGGGTTGTTTTGTTTAATCAAATCCCCAGCTGCAATTTTTCTCCTAAAATCACTGTCTGGAATTTATCCAGGCTTCTGTTCCCTCATCCCTTCTCATGAGAAGGTGAATTCTCAGGATAGTTTGCAACACTCTTTATGGCCTAAGAGGGGGACCTGATAAATTCCAAACCACCATGCTCACTTTCATACCCGTGTATGTCTGCTTTGGGGTATGACTTTCCTGTCTTTAAGAGTCTGAGGCAATGGCATGTTGGGAAATGATTACCAGCCAGTTCTGCAGGGGAACAAGCCTTAAATGTATGGCCCTTACCAATGTCCATGGTGTAAATGTACCACAAATGATTTCAAACCGTCCATGTGAGGACACCAAACTGGGAGTTGGAGAGTGTTGAGGAACAGGACTCAGGCATGTTACCAAGAGGACCCCAAAATTGTTGCATCTAAGCCTCATCCAGTGAAGAAAATGCACCTGAACCTGAAGTCTGTTCAGGGTGATTTACATTTAGAACCATGCATTTTAGTTACCTGATAAATTAGAATAAAGGGGATGGGGGAAGTAATTTGATATAGCATTCTGAATCATTTATATAAAAATCCATTTTACTAAGGTTTAATTTGCATAAAATAAAATACTTCCTGTCAAAGAGAGAATTGGAACTTCCAAACAGTGTGTTTCAACTTGGCTGGGACATGATTCTCATTGGCATAGGGAATGGTGTAATTTGGCACTTAAACAATGATGGGATCTGATAGCAGCTTTCAGAGGAGAGAAAGATGCAACATCCTTAATCAAGTCACAGCTGAAGGGTCAGCAACCAATCCAAACTAAGAGAGAAAATAGAGAGGAAACATTGTTTATTAAAGCTATCCACTTTTGTTATTTCTGCAACAGCAACCCTGCAACTCCCTTTATTACAATTGAGATATAAAGCATCCTCTGGACCCTTGTACCCTTCGCAATCAATCCTCGCTCTCCTTTCCACCCCCAGGAGGAGTTAATCAATGACAAGCTTTCTCTCACTATAGATTAATTCAGCCACTCTTGGCACTGACATTTTGGCACAAATAGTTCTTTGCTGTTGCAGAAGACGGGGGTGAGGGCTGTCCTATGCAGTGAAGGATGTTTAACAGCATCTCTTCCCTCTGCTCATGTTCCCAGATATTTTCCGATGTCCCCTGGGGTTTCAAATAGTCATCTGTTAAGGACTCCAGACTTTCATATAAATGGGATGCTATTATATGCACTCTTTTATCCAGGTTCTTTTGTTGAGTATAGTTTTGGGGATTCATCAATGTGTATCTATAGCTTAAAATTTTTTAATGCTGAGTCATATTCCATTGTATGGATATATCATAATTATATTTACCTGTTGATAGATGCTTTTCTTTTCCTTTCTTTCACTAATTCATTGTTGCACATTTTCTACCCCATCCCCTGCCCTATCCCACCCCACAAAGCACCCCTTGTTCCAGATTGTTCTCATACATATAATGTATAATCATAAATTCCTTTCAGATAGTTCTTCCCCTCATCTATTCTAATGCAGTATTCATTATTTATCCACTATTTCCACATTCCCTCTCTAGCCCCCCATGCCTGTCCTATTTTATGACAATGGTGTTATGAAATATTTGTCCTTTTGTGACTGATATATTTCACTTGTCCTAAGACTCTCCTATGTTGTGTAATGTTTTACAATGTCTTTGTTTTTCAGTGCTGTGTAGTATTCCATTGTGTGGATGTGCCATAGTTTTTCTATCCATTCTTTCATTGGGCTGCTTCAATCTCTATGCTATTGTGGATACTGCAGCAATAAACACTGGTGAGCACACATCTGAGTTTTGGCTCTGGTTTTTTTAGGGTATATTCCTAGTAGAGAATTGCTGGGTCAAATGCTATTTCTATTTTTAACTTTTTGAGAAAGCACCAGATCACCTTCCATAGTGGTTGTACCATTTATACTCCCACCAACAGTGAATAAGGGGTTCCACATCTCTACAACCTCACTAGCATTTGCTGTTTGCTGCCTTGTGGAACTTTGCTATCTTTGCTGAGGTGAGATGATATAGTTGTTTTTTTTTTTTTTGGCTCTTTGATATTTA
>NW_006399798.1:14490549-14492998 GCF_000299155.1 Elephantulus edwardii | reverse complement strand
CTGTGGGTTTCAGGGTGAAGATCTTCTCTCACTACTCTAAAGGGCCCCTTTGGCAGTAGGAAACACATAGACTATTATGGAGATTGATTTTGGAATTCAGTTGTTTTGACTTGCATCTCTCTGTGAGCTAGGGATTCTGAACATTTCTTCATTTGTTTGTTTGATATCTGAAGGTCTTCTTTGGTGAAATGTCTGTTCATATCCTGTCCCCATTTTGCGATTAGGTTGTTTACCTTTTTCTTGTTGAGGTGCTAGAGTATTCTATAAATTTTAGATATAATCCTCTTATCAGATATGTCATTGCCAAATTTTTCTTCTAGTCTGTGGCTTTCCTCCTACCCTGTTGGAGAAGTTTGTTTGTTTTAATGCACATTGGGATTTCAGAAGGTCCATTTTATTCTCTCCGGCTGTAGGGGCTCCCCTCCCCAATTTAGGGATACTATGAATATCCATTTATAATGCTGTATGGGCATAGATGTTCACTTTTCTTAGTCAAGGAATAAAATTGTTGAGGTGTGTGTAAGTCTATGTTTAATTTTGTATCAAGAAAAATGCCACATTGTTTTCTAGAGTGGTTTTACTACTGTTTTATATTCTCATCAATAGTGAGTAAGTGAGCTCTGATGGCTTAATGGTAAGGCGACCCCAAAGTCAGGCAGCTTAAATCCACCAGCTTCTCCACAGGAGGAAAATTAGTAATCTCCTGTGACATTCACTGTCTCTGAAAATCCACTGGAGGGTCAGCTATGAGTTGGTTCCAACCTGATGGTTATACAACAACAGTATATACAAACGTAGGAAAGTTCCAGTTACCCCACACCCTACTGACTATTTAGTATGATCAGTTCTTTCCACTTAAACCTCTTAATGTTTGTGCTCCGCCTGCTCTTGCCTTGATTTGGTGACTAGTGACAAGAGCCATCTTTTTGTGTGCTTATTGGGTGTTAATATGCCTTTTTTGGAGAAAACAACTGACCCCATCTTTTGTCCTTTAAAGGTGGATTGCAAAATTTCTTGGTTTTAGGTTTTTTTACCGAGTTAAGCTCTATGCTCAGTATTGGGTTAATTTTTTTCTTTATAGGGTGACAGAAGAGTCAAGGTTCATTCTTTTCTTCCCTTATGGATAGCTAATTATTCCAGCACGAGTTGTTGAAAAGCTTGCCTTTTTTTCTGTTGAATACCATTGGCATCTTTGTAAAAAAAAAAATCTATTAACTACATACATGTGGATCTATTTCTATACTGTCCGGTTTGTTCCATTGATATGCTTCTGCCAACATCATATTACCTTTATAATAAATCTTAAAATCAGATATTCCAACTTTGTTTTTCCTTGTAAAAACTACTTTGTTATTTTAGGTCCTTTATATTTTCACATAATTTTTTTAAATTCCTATCAGTGTATAGATAAAAAGCTTTCCTGGATTTTGATTCAGATTGATTTGAATCAGTATCTTTACTTATGCAAAGTTAATGTCTTAACAGTAGTGAGTTTTTCAAGCCACAAACACAGCATACATTATTATTTCTGAGTGTTTACTTTCTCTCAGAAGTGTTTTATGGTTTTGAATGCACAGATTTCAGTTATAACTTGTTAAATTTTTGTTGTGTTGTGCCAACAAATTGGGACCAATTCATAGCTGACTCTCTAGCAAGGTCCATAGCTGACCGTCTAGTGATTTTTCAGAGACTAGAAATCACACAGGAGGAGATTTGTCCATCTTTTTCCTACAGAGCAGCTGGTGCATTCAAACCACCTGTCGCAGGGTCAGTCAGGAGCATAACACACATTTTCGATTATCCTTTGGTGGGCATAGTCCTTAGGAAGTTGTGCTGCTACCTCGAAGATGATGCTTCTCCGGTAGCTCAAATCCAACAGTGACTCCAAGGGAGCCGGGTGTGCAATCCTCCTCCCATTGCTATTTACATCCTCTGAAACCTGATGAAGATGAGAGTCAACTATGAGTCTGTTCTAACTCACTGGCGATGACGTTTTGCATTTATAGATATATAATAATTTTTTTATATTGGCCCTGTAGCATCGATTTCCTACATTCCTTTATTATTTCTGTTGGCTTTTAAAAATATTTTTCTTTTCTCTACACACACTTTGGGAAAGTCAGCTGTCAGGAACCTCTCAAGAGTACTGAAGGGCAACGATGTCAGGCTGGAGACTAAGGTGCACCTGATCCGGCCTACAGTCTTCGCAATTACGTGCCATGCATTGGAGAGCTGGACAGTGACTAAGCATGTTACAAAGAGAACTGAGACCTTTGAGCTGCAGTGCTGGAGAGGAGTGTTGAATATATCATGGACTGTTAGGAGAAAAAACAGGTTCATCCTGGAGAGGGTGAAGCCAGAATGCTCCTTGGAGTCAAGGATTCTGAAGCTTCGTCTGACATACTTTGGGCATGTTGCAAGGAGGGACTGGTCCTTGGAGAGGGACATC
>NW_006399798.1:14436690-14490449 GCF_000299155.1 Elephantulus edwardii | reverse complement strand
GATGTGGTCCTGGAGAAGAGTGTTGAATATACCTTTGACTGCTAGGAGAACAAACAGGTTTGTGCTGGAGAAGGTGAAGCCAGAATGCTCTTTGGAGTCAAGGATTCTGAAGCTTCGTCTGACATACTTTGGGCATGTTGCAAGGAGGGACTGGTCCTTGGAGAGGGACATCATGTTTGGGAGAGTGTAGGGATGGCACAGGAGAGGAAGACCCTCGATGAGATGGATTGATTCTGTGCTTGGGGTGGTGGGAGAGAATGTATCGGAGACGCTGAGGTTGGCACAGGATAGAACAGAGTTTAGGGCTCTTGTACATAGGGTCGCTATGAGTTGCAAGCAACTTGACGGCACATAACAGCAACATGCACACATGCATTATCTGCTCTGACTAGGATCTGTTGCATGCACTGACACAGTAGCGGTTTTAGTTATTGTTGGAGTTGACTTTTACTATAGGCTTAGTGTTTTACTAAAGTAAGTCGGTGACATATTGCTACCATGTCTCCCTCCATGTTTTATTGAACTTGTCAGTGCAATGGAGTTTGCTTTGGAGGAAGGGTTTTCATTACAGATTTGTCCCTTGAGTAAGTTAGGACAGAAATGATGAAGATGGTGTGGGACGGGACAAGGTCCAGATCTGTGGTACCTACGGTCATTATGGCTTATAATCAAATCGAAGGTGCCTAACAATAGTTATGTAAAGGCTATTTTGATTTTCTACTTCTTCCTGGGTCAGTTTGAATAATTGTCTTTCTAGTCATTTGTCTATTTTATCAAGGCTGTTGAACTTACTGGGATAACTTGTTTGTGATGTGTCCTGATGGTGGTTTTAAGGGTTTATTGTTCAAAATGGCTTTCTTCACCATTGACTGACTTTGCCATGTGGATGGACAATATGTGACGAGGGTGTGTTAGCCTGTCCACAAGAGGACTGGCTACCCCAAAGAGACCATAATTGCCACCCAAGGAGATATATGCACACCCATGTTTATCTCAGCTTTGTTCACAATAGGAGAGTTGGAAAATACCTAAGTGCCCATCAACAAACAAATGGATAGAGAAGCTGTGGTATATTCACACAATGGAATACTACGCTGCATTGAAAAACAAGGAATTAATGAAATATTATACAAAATGGGTGACCCTGGAGGACATTATGCTGAGTGAAATATCTCAGTCACAAAAGGACAAATACTGCACAGTGCCACTGTTGTAAAACGAGACTGACATCGGGGTTGGGAGGAGACTGAGAAAGATGGAATAAATGATGTATACTCCATTGAAACAGATGATAGAGAGAACTGTATAAAGGGGTATGTGTTTGGTTATTATTGTCATGACAGGAGTCCAGAATGAAGGCTTCATATTGGAGTGTACCTGGCAGGAGGGATTGTAAAACAATGAGAGAATTTTTCTTTTACTTTTCAAAGAGAAGAGTGTACTGAGGGGGGAGGGGTGGGCAGGGAGAAAAGAGCAACAATGAATGAATGCAAATACAAAGTCTGTAAATTTTCATGAAAATGAATAAAAAATATAATAATAATTTTAAAAAAAGAGGACTGGCTAGTCCTGCCATTAAATTGAATGGACCCAGTAGCAGGATGAGAGAATCTGACCCCTGGTAAAGAAGCATCAAGAGAATGCAGCGTGTCCTTTGGGGCCAGAGATTCTTGTGCCAGTGAGCTGCAGCTGTTATAGCAGAGAACTGGAGACCCCTATAGGAGGTAGAGCTGACGTTGGGACTGCTGCCCCGTGGAGGAACTCTTGCTAAGAGCCTTTGGCTAATTTGTTGGAGGATTGTGGGGATGGAATGCGGGTAGAGCCTAACTGGCAGGACTAAGTGGGTTTTGGTGTGTGTTTATTTGTTTGTTTTGTTGTTGTTGTTGTTTTTTGTTGTGTGTCATTGAATGGATCTAACTGGTACAGAAGGAGATTGCCCCTCCTTCTCCAGCAGAACATCTGGTGGATTTGAACCATGCACCTTTGGGATAGGACTAAGTGTTTTGTAACACTGGCCTAAACTGCAAGGCTCAAAGCTGAGGTGCCTGTGGGCACATTTCAGAAGCTGTCCTGACTGACTGGCTGGATTCTGCTACCAACCTGAATTATAGCCTTGTGACTCCTCCATTATGGTTCTGTTTGGTCTGTGTGCTATCACAGTGGATTTTGGACCCTGTAAAGCAGTAAGACGGTGTTGGAGTGAGTAAAAAACAAGTCTGGGAGTTTGGGGATGTGTCTGACCTCAAGGGAATTGGTTTTGTGCTGTTGATGGGAGCAGTTCCCCTTTGTGGAGTTGGAAAAGGCCAGAAATGGCTGGGCGGTCTCCTCCCATACAATCAACTGCCTCTGAAAACCTGTCAGAGGGTCAGCTACGGGTCAATTCCGACTAGACGAAATACAGCAACAACAACAACAATAACAATAACACGGCTCTTTTTATTTCCATTCTGTCAGAACTGGCTCATAGCTGGTCCTCCAGTGAAATTTCAAAGGCTGTAAATGAAGCAGTTGGTGAGTTTTACCCACAAGCCTTGGAGATGACTGGGCAATTATCTTTTCCCTAGGCACCCAACGCTCCCTCCTTACCTGTAGAATTTTAAATTGTGTCCCCGCTTGTCACAACAGTAGTTCATTTCTTCTTTCTTCCCCCCACTTTGACTAGTCTAGCTAAATGTTTACATTTTATTGATAATTTTCTAAGAACCAATTCATGCTTGCTTTAAGTTCTTCTACCATAAGTCTGTTTTCTATTTATTTGATTTCTGCTCTGATTTTTATTACTTCCCTTCTTCCCCTTGTTTTGGATTTAATTTGTCCTTCTTTTACTAGTGCATTGAGTTCTACTGAAATAAATGGAAACAAAATGTTTTTCTTTTGAGACCAGCGTTATTTGGGAATCTGCAGTAAATGAGCTAGAGATTCAGTATTGTGTGACATCTCAAGCTGGGGGCTGACTTACAATTTGGGGGTAGAATGAAGAATTGGAATGGAGAGACAAGCCAAAGAAATAAATATGGGAAGAAATCAGGACAAATTGGAAAAGAATACGTGTGTGTGTGTGTGTGTGTGTGTGTGTGTGTATAAAAATTATGTGGAGTTTGGTTAAGAGCATCAAATAAAGCAGAGAGGAAGTCTGGTGACCTCGTCTGTAGGGAGTTGTACTGTTAAGTCAAAGGCCAATGCCTCTCTGGTGGTTCAAATTCACCAGGATCTCTGGAGGAGAAAGATGGGCAATCCCCTTTCATGTGATTTACAGCCTCGGAAGCCTGCTGGAGGATCAGCTGGAGTGGGTTCTCACTGGAGGTCAGTGCGGGTCTTGTTTTGGTTTTTCTTGTTTAAGTTCTATTTAAGCTGGCTAGGAAGCAGGAGTGGCATCCACTTCCGTACTAGCTTGCCTCTGGAGACCCTATGAACCTGGAGAAAGGATGAAAGTTAGACTGGTGCCCAGGTCTTTCATTCATAGGGTCGCTATGAGTCGCCTCCGACTCGACGGCACTTAACAACAACAACGACAGTATAGAGAGAGACCAGTTGGCCTAGTGGACAGAAAGTCATGCTCCCAAGCCAAAGGTGGGTGACTCTAATCCACAGCCCTCAGGCCTGCCTTTACTTGTTTTTGGTGAAGCATTCTTCTAGGTCTTATAGCCCTGGTCTGTCCATTTGCTGTACAGAGGTAAATTGTGGTTGCTGTGAAGCTGAACACTGCGACACTGTTGTGTCAAATGCGATAATGGTTACCCATAGTGGACAGCTTTTGGTCGAGCTCCCGATTCAAACAAGCTTGGAAGCAGGAGTGGCAGCCACTTCCGTACTAGCTTGCCTCTGGAGACCCTATGAACCTGGAGAAAGGATGAAAGTTAGACTGGTGCCCAGGTCATTCGTTCATAGGGTTGCTATGAGTTGCCTCCAATTTGACGGCACTTAACAACAGCAACAACAACAGGATGGGGTACCTGCCTTCAGTTGTCATGCAGTGGTGGAGGACTGTGGGGTGTCTACTGGCTTTTCTATCCTGGGAGGTTCAATCTACATTCTGCTCTTTTAAGGTCTGCAAAGAAGGTAAACAGGAGGTGCCAATACCACCCGTACAACCCTTCTCTGAGGCTCTAGTCTTCTAGAAGGGGCAGCCAAGGCTCTTGCTCTAGTTATTAGTGGCCTGTGGGCCAGAGAGCCAAGCAACCTCTTAACTAAATCTTGCTAAAGAGTGTTTTGTTCTATAGCCGAGGACCAGAAATTCAGGGCGGGCGGATGCCTCTGGCTCTCTTTGCCTGGGCAAGGAGGCCGCTGGAGAATTCCTTAGTGAGGAAGAGGTTTGGATCAAGATCACAAGGAGAAGCTGTTCTCTTCCGCTTTCTGTTCCTTGCCTGGAGAGATGCTCAGTCTCTGCTGTTCTTTACAAAGGAAGAAACAGGGCTTCCAAATTGCTTTTGTGTTCATCTGCACCGCAGCACTGAGGAGTGTCTAAGCACCGTTCTGTGTGGGCCCCACCCTCAGAGAGGAACTGGGGGGGCTCCCAAGGGTTTCTCACAAGTCACGTGGTTGAGAGGCAAGATGAACTAATTCACAACTTTAATCTTCTATCATAATGTTGTCTACTGGCCCAGTGGTGAGGACCTTTGTTTTCTTAATATTGAGATGTAATCCATACCAAAGGCTGTAGTCCTTGACCTTCTGCAGCAAGTCCTTTAAGTTTTCCTCATTTTCAGCAAGCAAGATTGCTATTATCTACATAATGCAGGTTGTTGATGAATCTTCCTCCAATCTTGATGCCACATATTGAATAGGTATGGAGAAAGGATACAGCTCTGACACACACCTTTCCTGATTTTAAACCATGCAGTGTTCTCTTGTTCTGTTCCAAATAGAGCGTCTTAATCTAGGTGTAGATTTATATGAACACAAGTGTTCTCGGATTCCCATTCTTCTCAATGTTAGCCATAGTTTGTTATGATCCACACAAAGTCTTGGGAAAATCTGCTGTCAGGGACCCCTCTAAAGTTCTAAAGAGTTCTAAAGATGTCAGTTTAAAGATCAAGGGGCACGTGATTAAAATCATAATCTTTCTAATCACCTGTTATGCCTCTGAGAGGTGGATAATGAATAAGAATGACAGGAGAAGCAGCAATGCTTCTGAGTCAGAGTGTTGGAAAAGAATGCGGACTATCCCATAGACTGCCAAAAAAACAAACAGCATTTTATTGGCTGATGGCGACACACCATTTTCCAGTTCAATAAATTTAGTTTTGGCTTTCTAAAGGGATTTAGAAAATTTTTTTAAATTTTCCCCCCTTTTATTATTTTTTTGTGTATGTACCATCAAATCATACTTGTACATATGATTTGATGGTACACACACTTTTCAACCTGTATGCAGAGCAGATTATCCGAGAGGCTGGGCTCTATGAGGAGAAGTGTGGCGTCAGGATTGGTGGAAGATCTATTAACAATCTGTGTTATGCAGATGACACAACCCTGCTTGCTGAAACTGAGGAGGACCTGATGTGCTTGCTGCAGAGGGTGAAGGACTGCAGCCTTCAGTATGGACTGAGGCTCAATGTCAAGAAGACAAAGATTCTCACCACTGGACCAATTGGCAGCATCAGGATGGATGACGAAGAGATTGAGATTGTTCACAGATTCAGTTTGCTCGGCTCCACGATCAACACTCTTGGCACCAGCAGTCAGGAAATCAAAAACCGTATTGAGATGGGAAAGTCTGCTGTTAGGGACCTCTCTAAAGTACTCAAGAGCAACGGTGTCTCTCTGGAGACTAAGGTGTGCCTGATACAGGCCATGGTCTTTGCAATCACTTGTTATGCATCACAGAGTTGGACAATGACTAGGGAGGATAGAAGGAGAATTGACGCCTTTGAGCTGTGGTGCTGGAGAAGAGTACTGAATGGACTGCCAAGAAAACAAACAGATTCATCCTGGAGAGGGTTAAACCAGGCTACTCCTTGGAGGCAAGGATTCTGGGGCTTTGTCTGACATACTTTGGACATGTTGTAAGGAGAGACAGGTCCTTGGAGAGGGACATCATGCTTGGTAGGGTGGAGGGACAGCGCAGGAGGGGAAGACCCTCTATGAGGTGGATTGATTCAGTGACTGGGGTAATCGGGATGGGTGTGTCAGAGGTAAGGTGATTGGCACAGGATAGAGCAGGCTTTAGGGCTGTTGTACATAGGGTCGCTATGAGTCGCAAATGACTCGACGGCACATAACAACAACAACCACAACCATCAAATCAGATCTAACTGATACAGGAGGAGATTGTCCCTCCTTCTCCAGCACAGCATCTGGTGGATTTGAACCGCACACCTCTGGGGTTGCAGTGCAGCTTTCTGCCACTAGGCCACCAGAGATAATTTTTTTTTTTAAATTGCATATATGGTTTCCCACAAATAATGTGAAGACATCTCATTGCAAATGTGGAAAATGTCAGTGTTACTTGGCATGATAGGAACTTACCTTGGGGCAAGCAGGTCCAAGTTCAATTCCTGCTCCAACTGTGTATTGCCTCTGTGATCTTGGAACAGTTAATTTTTCTTTCTTCATCTGTAAAATGGGTGGTTGTGAAGACCAAATAAAGGACATGAAGAGGGAGGTCCAGAGCTTGTACCACACAATTAAACCATGTTCAACAGACTGTGGTGTGAAGGTGCCTATCAAGGTCTGTTGTTGCTGCCCAATCAGCTGTCTCTCACTAGCCACACAAAGTTAAGAGCCTGGAAGTCGATGGTCCATTGAATAGACTTTATTTGCAGATGGGAAATTGAGGTCTGGTGATAACAAGCAATTGGCAGCGTCCTGTGCTGAGTAGACCAAGGAGACTAGTCTTGAATCACACCTGTCTAAGGGCATCACAGAGTTCCTCCTTCCCCTGTGAATGCCTGGCTCCCTTCCTGGGAGGCTGAGTGGTCCGGGTCAAACCTTTCCTCCTCACCTGTGTCAGCCATAAGGCATGTAAAGACCTAAGGAAGCCGGCTCCAAGGCAAATGGGCCTCTGGGCACCGCCCTCTATTCTTGGGTCTTTAGGTCTTGTTTCCATGGTAACCTCTAATCTGCCACAAGCCAAGGGCTCCCAAAAGTCCTCTGTTGGCAGATACCTAATGTTTATTGAGTTCCTTCAGAGCCAGGCATCTGGGGAAGAAGGACCATATATAGTCCTCCCAATACCACCATCACCTCCTTTTATGTGAGAAGACCTGAGACGCCAAGAAGTGAAGTCACTGCCTGAGTCAAGGTTGACGCAGCTGACAGGTGATGGAACTGAGGCCAGAGGAAGAGTGGCTCTGGTGACCTGAGAGGGAGACAGGCATCCTTCGGGTTTTGATTGCCTGGTGACACCTAAGAAGTGGTGGCCAGGGAAAGGTTGTGGATAAGGGATTCCTAAGCGGTATGATGGTTCAGTGCTTAACTATTAACCAAAAGGCTGTTAGTTCAAACCTACCCGGAGATGTCTTGGTATAAAAACTTGGTATCTTGCTTGTGAAAGGTCCCAACCTTTAAAATCCGAAACAGCGGTTTCTCTCTGTGCGTGGGTAGGAATTGCCTCAACAATGAGTGACAAGATTCCTGGGATGCCATTGCCCAGAAAGAGATTTGAAGCCAGTGGCTTCAGACCTATAGACTCCAGGGCCTGAAACTCCAGATGAAGTTCCCGGCCAGGTTCTACCCTGTGTTTGCTAGCATTCCTGATTTCCCCTTGCCTTGGTTTCTTACTGGAAGAAACAAATGCCTTTCGAACTTGTGTTGTTGTAGATCCCTTTGTTCAGAGGAAATCATACTACAAAATACATACAAAATCAACAAAGGCAAAGCGGCTCAGATCAAAGTTAGGGATGGGGAGTAGCATGCCTGGACCCTGAAGATTTATTACACTGAAGCGCCTGGTGTTCGCAGGGTACCTGGTGGCGGACAGGAAAAACGAAAAGGTTCTCAGGTTGGAGAAGCGAGGCTGTGGGAGAGCTCAGAGATGGGGTTCTCGGCGAGTGAAGGCCCTTGAGGATGTCAGGGATATTTGAAAGATATTCCTGGGTGATAGCTGTGAACCGTAAGGTTGTAAGTTTGAGTCTGCTCGGAGATACCTCCACAGAAAGGCCTGAATCTACTTCTGAACATTCAACCATTGAGAGCCTTGTGGGCTGTGAGGCCTCCTATCCTAGAAGGCAAGTTAATGGCAACTTTGATAATTGAAACTTGGGGCTGGGGTGGGGGGGGGGGTGTTTATTGGAAGTTAAAACCAGGGTGTGAAACCAGCTCATTCCAGTTTAATCCCTTGCTGAGAATTTGCATTTCCACCCTAGACAGACTGAATCAGAATCTACAGTTAACAAGATTCCCAGGTGATTTTTATGTACTCATTGTGGACAGGAGGCACTGCCTCGGGGCTGACCCTCCAGCAGACCTCCTAGGCTGTAAATCACACGGGAAGACATTGCTCAGCTTTCTCCATCAGGGTTGCTGGTGGATTCGAACCACTGGGGAGGCTCATTCTTTGAGATAGTAGCAGTATGACTCCTTATGGGATACGCCACCAGAGCTCCCCTGAGTCTCATGGCTAATCTTGTTCAAGTGTGGGTTCTGAATGAAAGTCACTCAAGTGTCGAGGACTTTCGTTCATAGGGTCAATATGACTCAACGGCACTTAACAACATGGAGACCAGTTGGCCTAGTGGACCGAAAGTGATGCCACAGAGCCAAAGGTGGGTGACTCTAATCCGCAGCCCTCAGGCCTGGTTTTAATTGCTTTTGGTCAAACATTCTTCTAGGTTGTATAGCCCTGGTGTGTCCACTTGCTATACAGAGGTAACTCGTGGTTGCTGTGAAGCTGAACACTGTGACACTGATGTGTCAAATGTGATAACATTTACCCATGGTGGACAGTGTCTGGTGGAGCTCCCCGATTCAAACAAGTTTGGAAGCAGGAGTGGCATCCACTTCTGAAATGGCTTGCCTCTGGAAACCCTATGAACCTGGAGAGAGGGTGAAAGTCACATAAGTGTTGAGGACTTTCATAGGGTCGCTATGAGTCGCCTACAACTCGATGGCATAACAACAACAGCAATCTTGTTAAAGTGTGGGTTCTGAATCAGCATACCTAGAGACGCTGTCGTGTGCCCTGGAGTCGGAGCTGTCCCCTAACTGACCCTGCAGTGGGTTTTCAGAGGCAGTAAGTCACACAGGAAGAGATTTCCCTTCTCTCTGCCCTGGAGCAGCTGGTGGATTTGAACCTCAAGCCTTTGGGTTGGCAGTGCAGCTCTTACTCAGGAGGCCACCAGGGAGCCCATATTTGGAGAGGAAAGGCAAACTCTCAGGAGGAGGTCGAACGAGAAGGAACTGGTTTGCTGCCCTGGAGGAAACTGAAGGAGCAGCCTGCTGGTGTATAACAGACGTGAGTGAACAGGAGTTCCTGGGCCCCTTTGATGTAGCTACTGAACCAGATAGCTATTGAAGCTAGAAAATACCACCATTGAGACGGCGATGGGCTGAAACAACGCTGACCTTTCCAGCAGGAAGAGATAGACAATAAGCAACAGATGAAAATAAATGCGTCACTTTGTGCAGCTGATTTTCATTATGTGAGGTCATTACTTCCTACCATCCCCGAGAATACTGAACGAGAGTGAATTCCAGGCTCTCGGCTTGATTGCTGTCTGTTAGGAACCGTGCGCTCGCGGAGCCGCTCAAACTTGTTTGCTGCCTGTCATACGCGTGAATGACGACGAGAGTGCCCCCAGTATTTTGGGGTCACATCATTGAAGAAGTAGGTTACAGCTACATGTATGGGATGCCTGAACAATGCAGCTAACTCTAGTATGTTAAAGTACGCTAGGTGCCCTGGAAAAAGAAGGGTGAGCGGGATGGGCTGGTGGGGTGGAAATTCGGTGCTGATGGGGCTTCCCATGGGTTACCATGTTAAATTAGGGTGTTAATAACCAGGGCTCCAGATTAATTAAGGTTAAAGGCCATCGTGTCTCAGTGGTAGAATTCTCACCTTTCATGCAGGACACTGGGGTTCCATTTCTGACCAATGTGTATCCCTCCCAGCCCTTTCTGTCAGTGGAGGCTCACGTGCTGCTGTGATGCTGAGATTTCAGTGGAGTGTCCCAACTCTGACAGACTAGCAAGAAAGGCCTGGCAATCTGCTTCCAGAATTGTTAGGTGGCATTCAGTTCACTACAAGTCATAGCGACCCTGTAAAACAACAGATGAAAACCTTGCACTATGCTGCACCAACCTCACAGTCTCTGCCATGCCACAGCCCTTTGCTGCAGTCACCATGCCGATCTGCCTCTTTGAAGGTCTTCCTCTCCTTCACTGACCCTCTCATTTCCCCCCCAACATGCTTTCTCCAGGGACTGGAGCCCCCTGACAACATTCCTAATGCATGTGATGGAGTTGCACTATCCTTGCCTCTCAGGGGCGCCCTGATTGCACTCCCTCCAAAAGACACTTGTTTTTGGCAGTCCATGAGCGAGCCAGTGCTTTGCCAGCACCTCCATTCAAAGAAATCCGCTCTTCTTTGGCCTTCCTTATTAATTCCCAACATTCAATTGCATAGGAAGCAATTGAAAGCTACCCTGACTTGATCAGGCGCACCTTAGTTTTTAAACTGACATCCTTGCTCTGTAGCAATTTACAGAGATCCTTGACAGCAGATTTTCCTTATTATATTTATTATTATTATATTATTTTTATTTAGTCTATTTCCTTATTATAAAGTGTAGTATATCACATGGGAGGAAATTGGGCAGCTGGTGTTTTTGAACTGTGTGCATTTGGAATTGCAGTTTGCTGCCGAAGGTCAAGGACTGCAGTCTTCAATATGGATTGAAGCTCAACATCAAGAAAACAAAGATTCTCACCACTGGGCCAATTGGCAGCATCAGTATGGATGGAGAGGAGATTGAGATAGTTAACAGTTTTAGTTTACTTGACTCCACAGTTAATACTCTTGGTAACAGCAGCCAGGAAATCAGGAGATGAATTGCATTGGGAAAGTCAGCTGTGAGGGACCTCTCAAGAGTACTGAAGAGCAACAATGTCAGGCTGGAGACTAAGGTGTGCCTGATCCGGGCTATAGTCTTCTCAATTACGTGCTATGCATCAGAGAGTTGGACAGTGAATAGGGATGATAAAAAGAGAATTTATGCCTTTGAGCTGTGGTGCTGGAGAAGAGTGTTGAGTATACCATGGACTGCTAAGAGAACAAACAGATTTGTCCTGGAGAGGGTGAAGCCAGAATGCTCCTTGGAGTCAAGGATCCTGAAGCTTCATCTGACATACTTTGGGCATGTTGCAAGGAGGAACTGGTCCTTGGAGAGGGATATCATATTTGGGAGAGTGGAGGGGCAGCGAAGGAGAGGAAGACCTTCGATGAGATGGATTGATTCTGTGACTGGAGTGGTGGGAATGAGTGTGTTTGAGACAGCGAGGTTGGCGCAGGATAGAGTAGCGTTTTGTACATAGGGTCACTATGAATCACAAGCAACTCGATGGCACTTAACAACAACAACAACAGCATGTTCTATTGTGCATGGAGTCACTATGCATTGGGGACCAGTTTGACAGCTGCTAATGACAGCTTTATGAAATAAGCGTGGCCCCATGTAAAAGGTGGTTGTGCCGCTGTTATGTGCCATAGAGCTGGAATTGACCCCTAGTTGACCCTCCAGTGGGTTTTCAGAGACTGTAAATGGTGTGGGTGGAGATGGTCCATCTTTCTTCCGTGAACAGCTGGTGGATTTGCATCACAAGCTTTGGGTTGGCCGTGCAATTCTTTACCCACTAGGTCACCAGAGCTTAGTGAATAACGAGGTTGGAAAAATAAATGATGCATTTGAATTGTGGCGTTTGGAAGTTTTGTGGACTTCCAAAAGAATAAACAAACATACATGTCTTAGAAAAAAATGCAGCCAGGGTGCTTCTTGGAGGCAAGGATGGTAAGGTTTCATCTGACATCCTCTGGGCATGTTTCTAAGAGAGGCTTTTCCTTGGAAAGGAGCATCATGCTTGGAAAGGTGTCGCGTCAGAGAAAGGAGAAGCTTCAATGAGATGGCTTGATACCGGCTGCAGCAGTGGGAGCAAGTGGGTCAGAGGTGATGTGGATGACACAGGATAGGACAGGACTCATTATTCATAGGGTCGCTGTGAATCATGCTTGACTCAATGGCACTTAACAACAACAATATGGAGAAGGTATTATCCAAATCAAACTTGACAGAGGCATAGGGCTTGGCCGTGTGGGTGGTGTTGCCCATGTGGCTATCTCAGGGAGGAGTGTTCCAGACAGAGAAAACAACTTAGAGCTGCTTCCTCCCCAAAGAACACGAGCTCCTCGAGGGCAGGGATCTCATGTTATTTCCTGGCTGAATCCTTGAGCCTAGTCTAGTGCTCAACGTAGAATGGAAACCTACCATGTTTGCTGAAGAAATGAACTTTGCTTCAACTGATGGTAATGCCAGGAGTGACCAGGATGGAGAAAGGAACGGTCTTCAACTCCATCATTCTTCACTGAACCCCCGGATTCATTTCCTGATGGACCCCACCTTTCATCCCCCCTCCCAATCTTTTCACCTCCTTTGCCCCAATCCACACCCAACGCAGCCCTTCCTACATAGCTTCCCCACCTCGACGCTGCCCTCCTTCAATCTAGAGCCCTTATCATGTCTCTCTTGATGTTAGAGCCAAATTAAACACATCTAGGTACTCCAGAGCAACGGTGTCTCTCTGGAGACTAAGGTCCGCCTGATACAGGCCTTGGTCTTTGCAATCACTTGTTATGCATCACAGAGTTGGACAATGACTAGGGAGGATAGAAGGAGAATTGACGCCTTTGAGCTGAGATGTTGGAGAAGAGTACTGAATGTTCCATGGACTGCCAAGAAAACAAACAGATCCATCCTAGAGAGGGTTAAACCAGGCTACTCCTTGGAGGCAAGGATTCTGGGGCTTCGTCTGACAGACTTTGGACATGTTGTAAGGAGAGACAGGTCCTTGGAGAGGGACATCATGCTTGGTAGGGTGGAGGGACAGCGCAGGAGGGGAAGACCCTCTATGAGGTGGATTGATTCAGTGACTGGGGTAATCGGGATGGGTGTGTCAGAGGCAATGCGATTGGCACAGGATAGAGCAGGGATTAGGGCTGTTGTACATAGGGTCGCTATGAGTTGCAAATTACTTGACGGCACATAACAAGAACAACAACAGGGGTGATTGTGCTTTTTTACACTTCCTTTTGAATCAGTCTCTGACTTTTTAATACTTTTTTCTCCCCTGTGAATGGTTGGCAGGGAACAGGACCCTGATTCTCGCTCTGAGACACTAGAGGTCTTATCTTCAGGTCCTACAAACCAGCTGGGGCCAGATGGGCTGTCACTCAGCCCTCCTGCAGTGGTAAGGGGTGGTCTGGACAGCCAGGGGTGGCCTGCTGGGTCAGAGAACTTCCCACTCTCAGCAGAGACCAGGTATCACATCTGGGATGCTCCACCAGTGGTGTGCACCTTCTCTGAGCAAACTCTTGTTTTAGAAAGGTGATCAGATCAGTCTCCAGGGTAATCTAGGGATGGTTGCCAAACCCTGTGTGTCCGTCACATAAACATTTGTTGAACACCTGCTACATGCTATGTTATTTCTACTTGCTAAGCAAATGCCTAATGGTGGGAATTTGAAGAGGCAGAAGACGAATCCTTGGACAATTGAAAATATTGGGAAGACTTAGGGAGCTCTGGTGTCCTAGTGGCAAGAAGCTGCACTGCAATCCCAGAGGTGTGTGGTTCAAATGCACCCGATGCTCTGCTGCAGGAGGGACAATCTGCTACTGTACCAGTCAGATCTGATTTGATGGTATATGCACAAAAAATAATAAAAAAACTTTAAAAAATTATTGGGAGGACTATATTAAAAGTGCTCTGAAGAACTGATTCTTTCAATGACTAACGCAAGCAAATTGAGAATGCAAATACTATTCCGGGAGCCTTAGGCTTTTCACTGGCTGAATTTCAGAAGTGAGTCGTCAACCTTGTTTCCTAGTTCATCTTAGTCTGGAAGCTCCGATGGAACGTGCCCACCAGGAGTGACCCTGCTGGTCATTGAATCACCGTGACGTACTATCTGTCACCACTGTAACGTGGAAGCATCGCAGGCGGACAGAGGACAGATGGGCGTTGGTGCTCATGGCTGGTGAGGACCACACTGGACATTTAGATGTTCATACTGAACCACTTGAGTGGACTCACTGCCATGGATGCGCTCCTAAGGCTTCTTTTCTTTCTTTTAAATTTATTATTTTTTCAAGTGAAAATGTACCCAGTAAATTAGTTGTCCATTTAGCATGATCAACTCCTATTAACTCATAGGTCTGTACCTGGACCGGCCATGGTCAAGGGCTGGGACCATGTCTGACCCCAGGAGCAAGGTCCACCTCATCTGAAGCAGATGGAATGAATCCCTCATGGACTAAGGATTTCTGCTGTTGGAAGGTACCAAGGCCCCTCACTGTCCACTCTCGCCGTGCTGGCCATTGGAGGGGGAGGGGTACAGTGGAAACAATGAGACCCTTTGTGAATGGCTAGTGTTAGAGGAAGGGCCTTTGGAAACAACTTGTGTTTATCTGGGGGCCCCACCACTTCTTTCCGCCCTCTGGGTGACTGGGACAAGTTTCTGGTTCCTCAACCTCACAGTGCTGTTTGCTGATGAAATGGGACAAGCGTGTAGAGTGACTAATGGTAAGAGTTCAAAACCTGTGACTATAAATAGGTAGTTATTTTTATGGATGAAGAACTGGGAACCCAGAAATGTTGGGAGACAGTCCCTGGATCACAGAGAACAGTGGATACAGAGCCCAGGTTCCCAGTCACTTTGCTGTCCTTGTCTCTAAACCAGCTAGATATCTTCCAGCTTCATATTTAAAATGAGGACAGTGACAGGATCTAGCCCATGAGGTTTTGTTTTTATTTTTTTTTTATTAATTTTAATGAAAGTTTACAAAGACTTAGGGTTTCCATTGTTGCACTTTTCTCTCTGCCCACCTCCCTCCCCCCAATTAACTCTTCTCTTTGAAAAGTAAAACTCTTTCATTGTTATGCAATCGCTCCACCTAAGTCCACTCCACTGTGCAGCCTTCATTCTGGACTCCTGTCATGACAATAATACCCAATCATAGATCCCTTTTAAACAGTTCTCTCCCTCATCTCTTTCAATGCAGTATACATCATTTCTCCCTTCCTTCTCTGTCTTCCTTCAACCCCAATGTCAGTCCTGTTTTACAACAGTGGCCCTATGCAATATTTGTCCTTTTGTGACTGAGATATTTCACTCAGCATAATGTCCTCCAGGGTCACCCATTTTGAATAATATTGCATGAGTTCCTTGTTTTTCAATACTGCATAGTATTTCATTGTGTGAATATACCACAGCTTCTCTATCCATTTGTTTGTTGATGGGCACTTGGGTTGTTTCCAACTCTTTGCTATTGTGAACAAAGCAGCAATACACATGGGTGTGCAAATATCTGCTTGGGTATCAGTTATGGTTTCTTTAGGGTAAATTCCCAGTAGTGGACTTTCTGTGTCAAATGGTATTTCTACTTGCGACTTTTTGAGAAAGCGCCATACAGCCTTCCATAGTGGTTGCACTATTTTACACTCCCACCAACAGTGAATAAGGGTTCCAGTTTTCTCCACAACCTCGCCAGCATTTGATGTTTGCTGCTCTGTTACATTTTGCTGTTCTTACTGGGGTAAGATGATATCTTGTGGTTGTTTTCCCATAAGGTTTTTGTAGGCATCACTGTGGGGTCTCTAACAAGAAGTAGACTGGGGGTACTAGCTGAACATGTGGACCAGCTGTTGTCTAGGTTCACATCCCAACTCTTCATGTAGGAACTTCGTGTCCTTGAATAACTGACTCCCATCTTGGAGCCTTAGGCTTCTCACCTGAGAGTTGCACTCACCCACTACCATCGTGTGGACTCTACTCGTGGTGACCTCGTAGGACAGAATGTAACTGCTCCTTGGGGTTCCCATGACCATAAACCTTTATTCAACTAGATTATAGTGTCTTTGACATTTGGGATGACTGGTAGGTTTGGACATGGTGACATCGGCGATGGGCTCTAGTGTGTCAGAGATGAGGATGACACAGGACAGGACAGGACAGGGTTCAGCTCTGTTGTTCGTAGGATCATTATGAACTTGACTCTGTAGCACCTAACGACAACAGCTGTGCCTTATCCAGTGAACCACCAGGGATTCCTTTCTGTGAACTGGAGCTGATAGTGACCTGCCCGTGGGCTTTCTGGGAGGATTCGAGAGGATCAAATTCAATAAACACCTTTGATAAGCAGAATTTGCACCTGACCTCCAGCTGCCCTGAGATGCTCAGGGCTGAAGAATTTGGGTGAACCCGCTGCAGGGCAGGTTTCAGGGGGACAGAGGGAGCTGGCTGCAGAACACCGCACACATCCTGACCCCTCAGAGGTCTCAGTGGATGAGAGAAGGCTCTGCTGGGATTGGACGGCACTGGAGGGATACCTCTGTGGCCTGGAAGTCACCCCCTCTGTTACCAGCCATCATAGCCAAGAAGTACCCCCTCCCAGCGAAGCACTAAGGCAGTAGTAGGCTGGCCAAACTCTTGGGTAACTGGCTTTGAGAAATTCTCTGGGCAAGCAGAATCCCTGAAGAGCAATGCTGTGTTGTTACAGCCTTGGGATTTGATCTGTTTTTAAAATGCTTGTTATTAGACCTCGCTCTGTTTTTAGACAACCCATGTCCAGCTGCCCGTCAGACTGACTCATCTCCAACACCACACTTTGAGGATTTTTTTTCAAGCCATATCTTTTCTGTTTAATGAGAACTGAAGCAATTTTTTCACGTCCCTTTCAAAAGAGGGGCGTGTGAGGCTGATTGTCTGCTTATCAGAAGTTTGCTGGTTATGAAAATCAGGCCCTCTCTGCTTTTTTTTTCCATTTTCTGCAAAATTAATGCAAAAAAAAAATATTATCAGTCAACCTGATGGTGATATCATCCAGCTCTGTTCTGGGCTTTTCCACCCCATCATGGGGCTTGAGTCTTCAGGAGTTGGTTTCGTCTGTCAGATCATGGAACAAATGGAAGCTTTTCCTCTTGCTGTTGGCATGATTTCTTCATTATTTTCAGAAACAGGCAGACTGTGGCCACCAGAGCTGAAGGGTTGAAGCTGAGATGGCTGGGGATTCTGCCTCAAAGTCCCATCCCTTGCCTGCACCTCCAAGCAGAAATAGATGTAACCAGCCCTCCCCATAACTGTGGGGAGTTATGGTCCCTCTCTCTCTCCTGTTGCTTCAGCCTCACCTCCCCCACCCTCTGATGTTCTCTTGTGAAGTTCCTTCAATCACGAGAGATTTTATTTTGTCCATATTAAAGCTTGTGCAAATGGTGTCTGATGATACAAAACCCTTTATGGGTTTTTAGTGTTTAGTTTTTCACAAGGGTCAAACCTTCGTGTTTGACCCCCAACCTTCAACCACTTTCAAATGGAGACAATCACTCTAGCTGCATTGCAGGGCCACCCTAGAGAAAGGCATGAGCTTAGGGTCCTAGTTCTCTTCGGTTCTAGCTTTCCCCTGGTAGACCCAGTGCCCTGATGCGCAGAGGGCCCTGGGACTGGAGTTGGAGGGGTGCTGAGGGATGAGGCTAGGGAAGGGCCTCACATTTCCCCCAAGGAAACTCCTCTGGGAATTTTGCCTAGGGAGGCCTCTTCAGGGACTAGCTGAAGACCAGGGTGGGGACATCAGGGTCAGAGCTGGCACCTTGCAGCTTCTGCGTTTGAGAAGGTCTGACAGTTAAAGCTGCTGTGGTCACTGGCTTGAGTGGGAGCCTTCCTGCCTGCAGGCCTTCAGCCCACAAGAAGTGGGGTGTGCTCACCAGCCCCCACGGATGCATGGTAGCCTCCCTAATTCTTTTTAGGATAAGTCTTGGTCTGAATTTAGATTATCATTATGAAATCGGTTTGAAGACTAGCCTGTACCTGATTCAGGCCCTGGTCTTTTCAATCACTTGCTATGTGTCTGAGAGCTGGGCAATGAATAAGGATGACAGGACAAGATTAATGCCTTTGAACTGTGGTGTTGGAGAAGAACACTGGATATCCCATTGACAGCCAAAAGAACAAAACAGATTCTTCTTGGAGAAAGTACAGCCAGAGTCCTCCTTGGAGGTAAAGATGATGAAGCTTCATCTCACATACTTTGGGCATGTGAGGTGGGCATTTGGAGAGGGACTTCATGCTTGGAAAGGTGGAGAGATGGCAAAAGAGGGGAAGATCCTCAACCGTGTGGGTCTGACACAGTGATGCTGCAATGGGCTCGAGTGTGTCAGAGATTGTGAAGACGGCACAGAGTAGGACAGGATTCAGACTTGTTCCTAGGGTTACAATGACGGCTCATTGGCCCATAACAACAACAACAACAACAGTGTTCCCATGTGCCATTATGCGCACCTGAACATCTGGAGCTGGTCTCTGAGCAGCGTGGCACAGCAGGGACTGGGGGACAGACAGAGGCCCTGACAGCCACCACCTCTGCGCATGCCCGAGAGAGCATCAGAGGAAATGAAGAGTAACGTGAGCAAGCCGGTCAGGAGGCAGGAAGGCGTGTTTCAGCTGATGTTTCGTTACCACCAACATCTCTTCATCTTTAGATCGGTAGGTGGTGGTGGTTGTTTTAAGTGCCGTCGAGTCATAGATGACTCATAGCGACCCTATGAACAAAAGACCTGAACACTTGTATAACTTTCATAATTTCTCCACGTTCATAGAGTTTCCGGAGGCAAGCTATTTCAGAAGTGACTGCCATTCCTTCTCCCAAGTTTGTTTTAATTGGGAAGTTCCACCAAACACTGCCCTCCACGGGTAACCATTATCACATTTGACACATCAGTGTCATAGTATCACAGCAACCACGAGTTACCTCTGTACAGCAAATGGACAGACCAATGCTATACCGCTTAGAAGAATGTTTGACCAAAACCAATTAAAATCAGGCCTGAGGGCCGCAGATTAAAATTACTCACCTTTGGCTTGGTAGCCTAACTTTCTATCCACCAGGCCAACAGCTCTCTCTATGTTGTTGTTAAGTGCTGTCAAGTTGTAGACAACTCACAGCGACCCTATGAACGAAAGACTTGAACACTTGTACAACTTTTATATCAGTAGGTAGCACAATGTAATTATTGCCCTGAGCCCTTTGGTGGCCTAGTGGGTGAGGAGTTGTGCTGCCAACACAAATGTGCTAGGTTCAAATCCACTGGTTGCTCCAAGGAAGAAAGATGGACAATCTTTACCAGCGGGACTCCATTGTTAGGATTTACAGCCTCTGAAAAAAAACTGCCAGAGAGTCAGCTATTGGGGTGTGGAGGCAATTTAGAGATTGGCTCTGGCCAGTAAATTGGGGAAGAGAGAATGTAGAGGTTACCTCCGGGTTTACTGTCCTCCCTAAACTATATTCTATTATGGTTATCACAGGAATCCAGAATTAAGGTTGCATATTGGAGTGCATTTGGGGAGGGTAGTGGGGGTGGGAATAGGGGAAGGGGGCAGATTGCATACCAATGAAGGAGTTTATCTTTTGCTTTTTGAAGAGAGGAGCAAATTGGGGAGGGGGGGAGGAGGGTGTAGAGAGAAAGGTGCAACAATGAATGAATGGAAATCCAAAATATCTGTTAATGTTCATTAAAATTAATAAAAATTTTAAAAAAAGGGAAAAATAAGTAAAACCCATTTTAAAAAGTGCAACAAGAAAAGAATGGAAATCCAAAGTCTCTGTAAACTTTCATTAAAATGAATAAAAAAAAAAAACAACCAACAAAAAAACTCATTGCCAGAGAGTGCTGGTGGCCTAGTGGCAAGAAGCTGCACTGCAATCCCAGAGGTACATGGTTTGACTCCACCAGATGCTCTGTTGGAGCAGGGGCAATCTCCTTCTGTACCAGTCAGATCCAATTTGATGGTGCACACAAAAAATAATAAAAGGAAAAAAAAACAAAACTCATTGCTGTCAAGTCAGAACTGATTCATAGCTGACCACCTAGTGGTTTTCTGAGGCTATAGATCAGAGGAGACGGCCTATCTTTCTCCCAAACACCTGCTTCATGGATTCAAACCACCAGAGAGGCACAGCATCTGGGTGACCAGCCACCTTTCTACAGGCCACGCCACCAGGACTCAGCCTTGTTTGATGTGATGGTAGGGAAAGGCGTGGGGTAGGGAGGCCGGTCATTGTGGGCATTTGGAGAGTGGTTACCAAAATCTCTTTGGGTTTGTTTATGTGTGTGTGTGTGTGTGTGTGTGTGTAGGGGGTAATAATAATAATAATAATAATAATACCTATTTGTAGCATTATATTGAAGAGTTGTTGTTAGGTGCTCTCCAGTTGAGTAGGACTCAGAGAAACCCTACGAACAGCTGACCTGAACCCTGCCCTGTCCTGTGCCATCCTCATCATCTCCGGGCCCCTGTGCCCATTGCTGAAGTCACCATGTCAGTATATCTTGTTGAGGGTCTTCCTTTCCTTCACTGACCATCTTTCCAAGTATGACTTCCCTTTCCAAAGAATAGCATCACATAGCTACATGTCCAAAATATGGGAGACAAAGCTTTGCCATCTTTGCCTCTGAGGAGCATTCTGGCTGTACCTTTTCCAACACGTATCTGTTTGTTCTTTTGACAATCCGTGGGATACTCAGTGATCTCCAATAACATAAGTCAAAGGCATCATTTCTTCTTCTGTCATCCTTAATTCACTGTCCAGCTCTCTGACGTGTAGCAGATGATCGAGAAGACCAGAGCCTGTGGAAACTTAGCAACAATATAAATAACTTATAAGATGCCTAGCACAGAGTGGCCACTCAGCATACTATTGTTATGTGCCATCGAATCGCCTGCGACTCATAGTGACCCCATGTACAACAGCTCTGAACCCTTCTCTATTCTGAGCCTACCTTATCGTCTCTGACACACCAACCCCCATTAGTGGCAAGAATTATCCTTCAGGGACAGAACATCAACTGGGTGTCCATCCCGACTCTGACCTCAGGCAAGCTGAGGGAAACCGTGCTCCCCAGAAGTCTCAAGGCTCTGGCCTTTTGAAAGCAGGTCTCTCGGTCTGTCTCCCAAGACATTCCCCCCTGTGAACTAGAATTTCCAGCCTTCAGCTAGCAGTGGGGTGCTTAGAGAGCTGCCCCACCCAGACGGGCTCACATTAACTGTTTCATCTCCTCAAGTGGCTCCCCTCTGCGTTTCTTCACTCTCTGATGTGACCCACACCCAGAGCTGTTGAGGAGATGGAGAGAGCATGAAGACCACCCCTCAAATACAGAAGCCCAGGGCCTCAGTCGGGGCTTGTTTGGGGTGACTGTACCATTTCATCATCTCATCTCTTTCTCAGTCACAAAGTCTACTCTTCTGGGCACTCGGTGTTGATTTCTTTGGGGCAACCAGTGACCAAACAAAGTCATTCCCTGTTTAAGGTCTACAACTTGACCTTGGATCAAACTATAAGCCTGGGTAAAAATTTGAGTAAGAGAGGGCAAGTCTAAGACCCAGGTTTCTAAAATCCTGGGGTGGATGCAAATTTTTAAAAAGTCTGGACTTAGCAGACTGGTTGAGACTAGAGGACTCCTGGATTTTATCACCCTGAAATCCTCCTTAACCTTTGAACCCAGACTATTTCTGGAGGTCACGTTTTACTCAATAATAAACTGACTCAGAAAATAAAAAGTAGCTCTTGCAAAAACATTTCTCTTTTAAAAAAGAATCATCTCCACGAGATCAAGCCATGAGCAATTTCTTTAAAGCCAAGAGGAGATGGCAAAGGGGTGGGAAACTAGATTACTGGAAACAGAACAACCAGAACAGAAATAATGAGAATGTTGATGAGGTGGAAAAAGCATGACCAAGGTCACTGAACAGTGTATATAGAGAGACTGTTCAGTGGAAAACCAATCTGCTATGCAAACATTCAGCCAAAACATAGGAAAATATTTAAAAGGGGGGGGGGGCGGGGAAAGGTCTGAAGGGAGGTAGTTGTTAGATGGTAGAGTCACTAGATGCTGCTGCTGTTTGCCTTTGAGGTGAAATTGACTCATAGCTGACCTTTCAGCAGGTTTTCGGAGGCAGTAAATCACACGAAAGGAAATTGTCTGTTCTCCCATGGAGCCTCTGGTGGATTCCAGCCAATTGCAACGCAGCTTCGTACCACTAGGTGAGATTCCATAAATCTAATTTAAGCATTTACTTCTCCTGGCCCACAAGCAGTGGACCTCATCAGGGTCATCTCTGGCTCCTGGGTGTCCCCAGAAAAACCGGAGCCAATGCTCATAGACATGCCACAACGTTACCACAATTACTTGCTATGCATCAGAGAGCTGGACAATGACTAAGGATAGCAAGAAGGAGAATTGATGCCTTCGATCTGTGGTGCAGGAGAAGAGTATTGAACTTACCATGACTGTCAAGAGAATAAATAGGTCTGTCTTGGAGAGGATGAAACCAAGTCTCTCCTTGGAGGCTAGGATTTTCAAGATCCATCTCACATACTTTGGGCACATGGCCAGGAAGTCTTGGAGAAGGATATCATGCTTGGAAGGGTGGAGGGACAGCACAGGAGAGGAAGACCCTGATAAGATGTATTGACATGGTAACTGGGGCAATGGGATTGATTAAGCAGGTTGGAGTCAGTGAGACTGACTCAGGACAGGGCAGACTTCAGAGCTGCTGTACATAGGGTCGCTATGAGTCACAGGCGACTTTGATGGCACATAACACCCCCACCGCACAGGAGGTGAGGGCTCTGGTGTTCTAGCCCAGAGAGAGCTGTGCTGTTAACCCAACGGCAGTTTGAATTCACCAGCAGCTTTGTGGGAGAAAGATGAACAATCCTCTCCTATGCAATTTACAGCCTCCAGAAACCAGAGGGAGGGTCACCTATGATTGGTTCTGACTTGATGGCTATGAGTTTGAGGGGGGTTTTGAAATACAAGGTGCATTGGCTCGGAATTGAACCCTGATCTCCTGCACAGAAAGCTGGAATTTAACCACTGAACTCCCAATGCCCAGGCGGTGCTTAGCACATGCTTTACGATGACGGTAGGCATTAATGACCAAACAACTGGATTCGGCTCAGCGTGTTGGGGGATTCTTGGGCAGCCCAAACCTTGCCTCCCCCTCCTCCTCCTCCATCTCAGTCCCCAGAATTTGGAAGACAAAGTGTCCCTTTCTTTAGCTAGCAGAGTTGCTCCTGGCCTCAGGGAGGGCAGCCAGCCCCCAGGCCTCCCAGCAGGATGCCTCTCTGTAGACAAGGCCTCTCCATGACCTTTCACCTTTTGGCCTCTGGGTGGAGGACCATTAACCAAACTGTCTTCCCCAGCCTTTTGTGAAGGAGAGCCCTTTGTCCCCGCTGTCCTCTAAAAAAGAAAACGTGTGGAGTGACAGTTCCTCTCTCCCTGCACGGCCTCTGAGCGCCAGTGCCACCATCTTTGTTTTGTTTTATCACTTATAAAATGACTTCATCTGTATTCTTTCATTAGGTCTTCAGAAAGGTTAGGTTTCATGTACAAGGTCCCTCAGTTCGCTAGTGGCTGAGACAAGGGTTTCCTGATTCCCTGTCTTATCTCCATCTGCTCTTATCAAATTGCCACCCATGGGGCAGGAAGGGTTTGGAGGTGATTTGGAGGGATCCCTTACATTTATCTCTTCTCTGTCTCCACTTTCTTTATCAGGCGGGATTTCTAGATAAAACCAAGAGGAAGAGAGTTTCTATTTATATTTATTAAGCTGGTTATTTTTCCAGACATACTGTGTAACTTACCACCTTGCTTCCAATTTACTTCTGGTGGGAAACCCTTGAGATGGGTCCTCTTCCTGTTCCTGTGTTTATAGGTGAACAAGTCTAGAAACGCAAGGAGAAAGCTCAGCTCTTCACACCGCTGGAGGGGCCCTGATGGCACGGTGAGCAAGTGCTCAAATACTGGAAGGTTGCTGGTTTGGACCCACCAGCAGCACTGCTGGAGAAGAGACCTGGCAACCTGCTTCTAGAAACACTCATTGTATTGTTGTTAGTTGCCATAGCATCAGGGTTTGGTTTGGTTTTGTTTCATGTTTTTTGTTGTTTAATTTTAATGAAAGTTTACAGACTTTGGATTTCCATTTATTCATTGTTGCACTTTTCTCCCTGCCCAGCCTCCCCCATCAGTTTACTCTTCTCTTTGAAAAGTAAAAGAAAAATTCTTTCATTGTTATACAATCCCTCCCTCCAAGTCCACTCCACTATGCAGCCTTATCCCTTTTAAACAGTTCTCTCCCTCATCTGTTTCAATGCAGTATACATAATTTATCCCATCTTTCTCAGTCTCCCACTAACCCCAATGTCAGTACTATTTTACCACAGTGGCACTATGCAGTATTTGTCCTTTTGCGACTGAGATATTTCATTCAGCATGATGTCCTCACAGGGATCCAGATGTATGAAGGCAAATTGTAGCAGTGAGGCCACTGCTGCAGTCACTGTGTTTGTCCGTCTTGCTCTGGGTCTCCGACTTTCTCATTGACCTTTGGCTTACCCAGGGACATTCCTGAGGACATGTCCAGCTCAGGGAAGATTCTCGCTGTCCTCCTGTCGAAGATGTGTTCTCACTGTACTTCTCCCAAGACAGACTTGTTCATTCTCCTGGCTTGTGTATGGCATGTTTGGTATTTTCCTCCAACACCATAATTCCCAGGCATTGAATCTTCTTCTGGCTTCCTTATCTGGTGTCTATGAAGATCACAGGCTAGGAAACCCTATGGGGAAATTCTACTCTGTCCTACGGAGTCTCTATGACTCAAAATTAGCTTGACAGGACACAGCAGTGACTACACCCTCCACCTAGGAGGGGAGAGGGGAGTAGGGACTTACACATTTCTGACTTTCTGAAGTCCATGCGATTTCTACTGTTTCCTTGTGGATGCCCTGGGCCGTCATGGCTCCAGTATGCACAATAACACACAGCCATTGATCTAGGCTTGGCCTTGCCTGGTTATCCTAATAACAAAGTGGACATTAGGCTTTGGGACACTGATAGAGGTTTGTCTGTTGCCTTCAAATGTATTCCAACGGAGAGCAACTTGTAGGGCAGAGTGGAACTGCCCCTAGGGTTCCAAGGTTGCCACCTTTGTGAAAGCCGACTGTCTCACCATTCTCCCATGGAGCAGCTGGTGGCTTCAAACCAACAACCTTTCAGTTAGCAACCAAGCATGTTCACCATTATGGCACCAGGGCTTTGTCATTAAGATTAGCCAAGAAAACCCAGTGAAGCCATTGTACTCTGTAGCACACGGGGTTACCATGATTTTGGGATCAAGTTACTGGCAATTAGCAACAATAATGCCACTTTGAAAGGGAATGACATTGTCTTACTGCTTTATGTCCAAGTTTCAGAATGATTTTTCTTAACACAAGTTAGGGAGGAAAAAAGTATCTGTGGTACAAATAAATAAGAATGAGTGGAAACCCACCTTAAAACCTGGGCAAGAACCGCCCTGAAGCTGCTGACCCAGACCTGAGACTTCCTGGTGCTGTGAACTCAAGGCTGTCGTGTGCCACTGAGTTGGAACCAACAGAGAGCTTATCCTCTGGTGGGTTTTCAGAGGCCAGAAATTGCACAGGAGAAGACTGTTAATTTTTCTCCTGTGGAGCTGCTGGTGAGTTTGAACCACGAGCCCTTGGATTGGCAACACAACTCTTTACACAAAGCCACCAGAGTTGGAATGGTTGGTGAATTTGAACCACTGAGTTAGAAGACTAAGAAATCATCTACTACCCCACCAGGGCTCCTTAAGTGCGCTAGTCCCTGGTACAGGTGTGTATTCTGACAACAAGGTGCTGAGGATTAAATGAGATTCTTTATCTCCAGGGAGGACCCCAAGGAAAGCATGCTCAAATCTAGGGGGCCTGTGTTCACGTAATAAAATAAGCTGATCGACCTGAGTCCAAACCCAGACCACCCTCTCTTGCCCCCAGTGCTAAATTACCCAGTAAGCACAGTTTACTTGGTAAACAGGCTGACCTCTGCTTGCTAATCGACAGTGAACAATTTCACATTTGCCCACTGTATTAAAGAGGTCGCTTCTAGATCTGGCTGGCATGTCCTTCTCCCTGCAGAATCCAAGTCATTTTTCAGGTTGAACCTCCCTGGTAGGGAGCAAGGATCAGGAGGCAAAGAAACATGGGCTTCCCTCTGGTTACTTCTTATTCTGTAGTGAACCATTTCTTTGGTTTTACCACATGTGAGAACTGTTCACATGTGAAACTGTTCTCTATAGATTAGTCGGTAAATACAAACAAGCCCAGGTTTACCCTGCTTACGGGGTAATCCATCCCCTCCCCTCGTGCACCTGCTACCTCCAGGACTGGTCAAACTAAGCCCACCGTGAGTCCTCCAGCTTCAGCCTTTCCCTCCTTCTCCGGGACAGAAAAGAAGGTTCTGGAAGGGGTGAGTTTAAACAGCACTTTCATCAGAGATTCATTGCTGAGCGAGGATGTCATGAAAGCACGAGACAGGAGGGACATTCCAATCTGGACTCCACGCGACGTGCTTGGCTGTAATTCTTTTTAACACTCCCCACAGAGGGTGCTTTTCCATTGAGGGAGTGAAGGAAAGATGAGTTGGGAGTGAGCCCAGATAATTTCTTCACTGAGGGGGAAAAAAAAAACATTGAGCTTCACGTTTTAGGTACTGATCTAAGGCATTTTGGAGAATAAGAATGGGTCTTAAATGGATTGGATTTAGCCATTTAAAAAAAAAAAAAAAACAGCCAAGAGACATCACTAGAAAATGGCCTGACCTGCGGAGGTTCAAATAGGATTTAAATTTCCTCTAGAAGTCATGTAATGGGCGTTAATGAAGGCCTGGCCATTGTAAAGGCACCCTGGTGGTGCAATGGAGTAAGCAGTGGCCTTCTAACAGGAAGGTCAGCAGTTTGAACCCACCAACCTCTCCTCTGGAGAGCACTGAGGCAAATTTACAGCCTTGAAAATCATATGGGGCCATCTCCTCAGTCCCAGGGGGGTGTAGTGAGTTGGAATCAACTTGCTGGCGGCAGAGCGGTCTAAACTTAAGTTATAGAACTACCGTGGGCTTAGAACGATCATGGGAGTCCCTGGGTGGCACGCATAGCTTAAGGAGGGGCTAGAAATCAAAAAGTTGACAGTTCAAACTCACCCAATGGTGCTTCAGAAGATACGCCTGGGGATCTATCTACTCCTGAAAGGTCCCAGCCAGGAGAACCTTGGGCTCAGTCTACTCTGCACACCGGGGGTGGGGGAGGGGGTGGGGGAGTGGGGGTTGTGTCACCATGAGTGGGGATTGATTGACACGTGGGGTCACCATGGGTCAGAATTAACGGGATGGCAATTAACAACAAAAACTGGTGATGGTGGTTCTGTGTGTAGCCGGCTCTAGGTCTCAGGGACCCAGTTCCAAAGGTGACTCTTCTCCAGGGATTCGTCCCTTAGAACAAAACAGCCTTGATTTCTGTCAACACCTCAGGCACCTGAGAACAATCAGCCTTAACCTGAAGTGGCAATTCCAGGGCTGCTGCTCCACACCCATCCCGCCTTCCCCTCCCCTCCTGCCTCTTCCCAAATCACTTCAGCCCACCGATTAGCAAAGGGTGGAGGGGGGCGTCTCTCCTCCTTTGCACTCACAGCTTAAGCTGCAGTGTGAAGTCATCGGGAGAATTCTCACAGGTTCAGTTCCCACCTCCTTGGTGGCCACTATGCATCTGTCAGTGGGGGTTTGTAAGTTGTTAATGCTGAACAGGGAACGCTGCTGGTTTAGTGGTAAGAAGCTGCGCTGTAATCCTAAAGGCACGTGGTTTGAATCCACCAGCTGCTTCGTGGGAGATGGATGGGCAGTCTCCTCCTGTGTGATTAACGGACTCTAAAAACCTGTTGGAAAGTCAGCATGGCTTGGTTTCCGCTCAATGGCGCACAACCACCACGATGCTGAATAGATTTCAGAAGAACCCTCAGACTAAGGAGGCCTAGGTGAAAAGCTGAAAAGTCAGTAAGAAAAATCCTACAGGTGACAATGGTCCAACCTGTAACCAGTCCTGCAGATGGCACAGAACTGGGCCACGTCCTGTCCCACGGTGCCTGGGCTCACCATCATCTTCTGCAGGGGTGTCCCTTAGCTCTGTCCTCTCAAGCTCCGTCCTCACCCCAAGGGGCCAGCTTGGGAAATCTCTTCTCTCTGAAAACCCACTGGAAAGTCAGCTATATGGGACGGTTCTGATTCAACGGTACACAACAACAAAAACAATAGGATTCCCAATGGGTTTAATTTCTCTGCTCCTGGAAGAAGGGTCTGAACAGTAGCTTTGAAAAACGTCAGAGCCATGTCCATACAGAGCTCCTCTTCGTAACCCTTCCAGGCAAGACCTAATAAAACCAACCCTCAAACGCTTGAAGTGGTTATGTTCGTAATGATTCACAGTAACCGCTGAACTGTATTTCTGATCATGTATGACTGATAATGCTAATTGCTACTCTCATCTGCAGGTGCGTTTGCTCGAAGGTTTGGAAGGAGGGGAAAGAATTCTGGCAGCAAGGTCACTAAGGTTGGCTTCCGGCAAGTCTTCTCATGGTGGAGAGGGACCAGGAGTTGGATGTCACCGCTCTGATCTGCAGTGTGCAAGCCGGGTGCACAGATGACCCTCCCACAGGTAGGGGACGGAGGGACACTGTGCAGGCGGCTGGGTGAGGGCAGCATCCTTGACACATGCGCTTTGGGTCAAGCTGATATCATTGTCGCCCCAAAGAGCTGGGAAGAGGTGACATGGTGTCCACATATCTTAAGGGGTGCTACCCTGTGGAAACTGGGGGAGCCAGAGATTCCCTTGAAAGAGATGAGGACTGGCAAGGACACACCCCGCACCTTCCTGCTCAGATTTCCCTCCGGGAATCAAAGCTTTTGACAATGAAAGACCATCTTGACTCATGGGAGCTGCCCTGGCCAGCAGTCCTCATAGATCTACTCAAACCTGGTTGTTCTGGGGCTTTTTGAGTCCCATCTCCCGCACATTCCCTCTGTCTTGGGCAAACCAGGACACTTGGTCAGTCCACTGTCAGACACTCCTCTGCTCCAGAAGAGACTTATGGGAACACAAGTGGCTTTTGCACTATCTGGAGGTGACTAGAGTCAGGTTTTTCACGGCGAGATCCAGGCACATTGTCTTCTCATTGTGGCTGACGATGTTAGGTAGTGTGGAGTCAATTCTGATTTGTAGCCAGCCAAGTGATGGATAGAACTGGCTCTGGGGGTTTTCTTGGCGAGAATCTTTAGGGAAGGTTGCGTTGGGTGAGTTTGAACCATCCACCTTCGGGTTGGTGTCTGAGTGCTTGTCCACTGTGCCACCAGGACTCCTTATCATCTTCTCACAGTCACCATTATTAAAATGAAAAGGAGGAGGAAGACACCAGCCAACTGTTTTTTGGAGGTCGGCGCTCAGTTTCTAATCTTAAACCTCTGAAGCCCCCATGGTCATTGCAGTGCGCACCTGTGTGTTATCTTAACCCCATCAAGACTCTGCTGGGTGGTAGTGACCTGTGCCTATAACTCGAGTCCTGGCTACTTCCTGCAACCCAGCCTTTAGTGAAGATTTCCTTGTTGTATTTTCCCAGTTGCCATCAAATGGCCTCTGACTCGTGGTGACTTCCTGTGTCAGAACAGTCCTGGGTACTGTAGGGTTTTCAGTGGCTGGGTGTGTTTTTTTGTTTGTTTGTTTGTTGTTGGTTTTTTTTTTTTTTTCTCAGAAGTAGATTTCCAGGCCTTTCTTCCAAGGTTTTTCAATATATTTGATTGATATTGTTGAATACCGTTGAGTCAGAACCAACTCATAGCTGACCCTACAGTGAGTTTCCAGAGGCAGTTAATCTCACAGGAGGAGATTGCCCATCTTTCTCAGAGTGTAGCTGGTAGATTTGAACCATGTGCCTTCAGGATCCCAGCATAGCTTCTTACCACTGGGTCATGAGAACAGCCAACGATTGGTGTGACCCAGAGACTCCACAGTTTGTTGACTCTCTCCTGGGATGCAAAGTGGTCTCTAGCTGAGAACTCTGAGTTTATGGTATGAGGAAGGATGGAGTGAGTTTACAATTCTTACAGCAGTGTTTGTAAAAGAAATGAAACTGTTGTCATTCCCATTTCCCCACCCCTAATGCAGACAGAGTCCATGAGTCACTTGCCTACCTCATGGGGATACCGCATTGCCCCCCCTACACACACACACACACACACACACACACACACACTCACTCTGAACCCACCTGGGTGGGGAGCTTATTCACATCGCTCTCTGTGGTTTTGCCACTTGCTAACAACTCATTGTGGCAAAAGGCTGGTTTGGGGTTTGGAAGACATTTTTACATAGTTCACAACTTCAGGATCTCTTTAAAGAGCAAAGCTGTCAGTTCTAAGAAATAAAGGATGCCTGACCCAAGCCATGGTATTTGCAATTGCTTTGTGAAAGTCGAACGTCAAATAAGGAAGACTGAAGGAGAATTGGTGACTTTGGGTTGTAGCCTTGATGAAGAGTAGTAAATATGCTGCGAACTGACCAAAGAACAAACAGACCTACAACCAGGATGCCCCTTGGAAGCACGGATGGTGAAGCCGCCACCACACATGCTTCATGCATGTTGTCAAGAGGTACCAATCCTTGGAAAAGGACGTCCTGACAGGACCAGTGGAGAGTCAGCGCAAGAGAGGAAGATCCCCGACGAGACGGATCAACACAGTGGCCGTGACAGTGGGCTTGAGCCGGATGGAGAGTGGGAGGACCACACAGGACAGGGCAAGGTTTGTGATCTTACGATCAACACTATGAGTTTGGAGGCAACTCTATGACAACTGACAACATCATTTCAGGGGAGAAGGCTGACTAGCATTTAGTGGGGAGAGGCCAAGGATGCCACCCAGCATCCTACAAAGCACAGAACAAAATGATCCAGCCCCAAATGTCAACAGTATTGGGGTGGGAAAGCCAGTCCTGGCAGATAGGAAAAAGTAGACCGTGAGCAGCTCAAACACCTCTCCTCCAACGTCAAGGGCCGGGCAGCCAGGCCTCTGGCTGGGTCCTTGCTGCCTTTTCTGGGTGCCTCCAGGGCTTCTTGACACCTGCTTATTGTGGACTGAGCTGCAGTCTGCTGGCCATCCCACCAGCACTGCCAAGCTCACCACAGTGATCTGGATTGTACAGCCGCCGTCCTTTGCAACCCCAGGAGTGCCATTCCAGCCGTCAGCAGGCTGGGGCCCCAGTTCAGTAAATCGTACTTCACAGAAGGATGAACACACACATGCTCTCTAGGGTCTGTCCAGCTGCCCAGGCTTCTGCCAGGCTCTGGAGAGCTGGCCAAGGACAAGTCCAGAGCATTCGCAGAGGGGGGAGAGGGAGGCTCTTCTGCACCCTGGAGCGAGGGCTGGCTGTTCCACGGTGCAGACCGCCTCCTGCTCGGAGCCAGACAGAGGCAAGGAGAAGATGATGAAGCGATGTGACCAACTCCAGGGATTTGGGGCTTCTGGGGTTGAGACCAAACAAACTGTCTTCTCAGGGGCCCAGGACTCCACCAGCTTAGCCTAAGGGGGAATCTTAAGGATTATGCTAAGTCCTTCTGCCTCCAAAGTAGACACTCTCATAATTTTACCCATTGCAAGGTTAAGAGGCCATGATGGCTCAACAGTTCAGCATTAGCCTGCTGCCCTAAAGGTTGGTGATTCAAACCCACCCAGCTACTCCATGGGGGAAAGACTTGGCTAGCTGTTCCTTTAAAGATTACAGCCAAGGACTGTCCTACTGTATTACATGGGGCTGCTCTGAGTCTACGTCTATCCAACAGCAACTACAAAACAAGTCCCTGGGTGGTGCCAAGGTTGGTAGTTCGAGTCCATCCACAGGCACCTCAGAAGAAAGGGCTGGCAATCTCCTTCCAGAAGAACCTTTGAAAATCTAACGGAGCGCAGTTCTATTTTGACAGAATTGACTCAATGGAAACTGGTTAAAGACTCTCTTGCTCTCACGGCCACCTACCTAGCTGAAACTGACTCATAGCTCATCTTTCATTGGGTTTCCAAGGCTGTTGATGGCACAAGAGGAGATTGCCTATCTTTCTCTCACAGTGGCTGGCGCATTCAAATCTCCAGAGAGGCGTGGCCTTTGCCTTAACAGCTCCACTCCCTACTGTCTAGTCAACAGAGGTTAAGGATTGGGAGGATGGATATTTGGTTCCTCTCTCCCTTTTCAGTCCATCCCCAACCTGGGATCTGTGTTGGTTAGAGAGGAGCCTCTGTATAAAGAACATTTATATTTTATTTTTTCCAGTTTGAAGGCACATGTGGAAAATACGACTCACATACCCAGCATTACATTGAATTTTCCAACATGCTGTTATTTGAGTTCCTAGGATTCTTTTTTTTTAATGCGAAAGTCCATTAAAATTTAAAAGTCATGTGTATATATATAAGGAACACTGGTGGCATAATAGGTAAGGAGTTGCTCTACCAATCCAAAGGCAAGCAGTTCGAATCCATCAGCTGCTCTAAAGAAGACCATTGGACAATTGTCCTGTCTGGTTTAGAGCCTTTGGGACTCAGCTGGAGGGTCCTATTGCCCTGCCTGATTAAGGGAGAATCTGCATTGGGGTACATTTGGGAAGATTTTACTTTGCAGGGTGTCTAGTAAAGCCATCCAGGCTAAGGGGAGCCGTCAAGTCCAAGTTCTGCAGGCCCACCTCCATGACCAGATCAGTGTCTTCTTACAAAATCCCGTCATTTGGACTGTAGATAGGTCCCACTGAGACACTTGAAAAGTTTGTTCACTGGAGAAGATGAAACATTTCTCCTTCGATGCTATTGTGCTGTCTTTATTGGTTTAGCTAACTCTTTCTTCATAAGTAAACTATTTCAGTCACGCCCCTGCTGGCCGGGCCCTGGAATCTAAATCAAAAAGGCTGAGATCTGGCAGCCGCACTGCACTGCACCGCTCTGGGCCCTGGGATCCAAGTTCAATGGCCCAGCCGCCTCTTCCATCCCCCCTTCAGTCTTGCTCCGAATCTTGGCACTGTCCCCAGGATTGGTCTGGCTCACCCCAGGCTTAGCCCACCACTCTTCGTTTTCTTCATTGAAAAACGATCCATATATCATGGTGAAACGTGTCTTAACAGAAAATTGACTGTCTTGACCGTGTTTGATGTGGACACCGCAGTGGTGCTAATTACATCCACGGTGTTGCACAACGCTAAGCAAGGTTTCCAAAACTTTTCCATCAACTCCAAACAGAAACTGTGCTCATTAAGCAATAGCTCTCATTTCCCCCTCCCCTACCCCGGTAACCTTTAATCGACTTTCATTTCTTTGACCTTGCCTGTTTTAAGTATTTCATCTGAGTGGCCTCATACAAACGTTTCTCCTTTTATGTCTGGTTTATTTCCTTAGGAGAATGTCTTCAAAGTTCATCCGTGTCATAGCATGTGTGGGAACATCAAGACTTTTAAAATTGTTGGCTAATACTCCATTGAGACTATGTGCCACCTTTTGGTGATCTGTTCATCTGTCAGGGGACACTCGGGTTGTTTTCCATTTGGCTCTTTCAAATCATACTGCAGCACTATCTGTTTGAGTACATGTATCTGTCTGAGTCCTTGTTTTCACGTCTTTTGAGTAAAAGATGCATGAATGGACTTGCTGGGTGATGCTGTCATTCATACTGTCCTGTGCTGTCAAGGAACCTCTTTAAAGTGCTGAAAAGCAAGGATGTCAGTCTAAAGACTAAGGTGCACCTGACCCAAGCAATGACGTTTCCAGCCGCTTCATATGCATCTGAAAGTTGGATAATCGATAAGGAAGGCTGAAAAATAGATGCCTTTGAGTTGTAATGCTGGAGGAGAGATTTGAATATACTGTGAATTTAGAAAAACAAATTCATCTTGAAGCAAGTGCAACCAGGGTGCACCGTAGAGGCATGGATAGTGAAATGTCACCACACACCCTCTGAACATGTTGTCAGGAGGGATCAGTCTTTGGAATAAGACCACGCTGGGAAATGTGGGGGGTGAGAGAAAAAGAAGACCTTCCGGGAGCTGGATTGACATGGTACCTGCGCCAATGGGCTTGAGCGTGACAGCGGTGCAGGATAGAGCGGGCGTCTCTGATTGGTGGTTCAAACGGGTCACTGTGAGTCACAGCTGCTCTGTGGTATTTAACAGCGACACTTCTATTCTATGTTTAACTTTTTCAGGAACCCGTCAAACTGTTTCCACAGCAGCTCCACATTTTACGTCCTACCAACCTCTCACGCTTCCCAGACAACTTGCCTCCTAATTCTTTTGAGAAAATCCAGGTTATCAGGCTGACTTCTCTCAACTTCTTGCCTTCACGTTGACGTGTTGATCTAAATCTTGACTGACTGGCGTCTCATCTTTCCTCCAGCTTCGGTGAAAGGAGTTATTCCTGTCTTCTGAGCTCTGAGCCAATCCCTGCCCACCTGCTGAGGGTCCTTGGGTATCACACGCACGTGCTCAGGCTTTCTACCGTCTTAAAATAACAACCACCTAAGCCCCCGGCCCTTCTGCTTACGCCCTGGGGCCCTATCTCTCCCCGTCTCTTCCTTGCCAAACTTATTGAAAGAGTTGTCCCCAGTCACGAAGCCCATGTCATCACCTCCCATTCACCTCCCCATCAGCTGCACGTTGGCGGCTGGCCCCACCATTCCACCCTAGCGCTTGCCAAGCAAGCCAAGGGCTCCTTTGTTGTGAAATCCAGTAAGCCGTATTTGGTCCTTATCTTGCCCCATCTATCCAGAGCCTTTAACTATTAACCTCTCCCGAAGAAGTTTCCCCATAATGCTGCAAACGTAATTCATGCCAATTAGTATACACTTTAAGATGGTTAAACCAGGTGGCAAATTTTTAGTAAGAGTGTTTGTTGTGTTTTTTTTTTTAAGAATTCATTATAAAAAAGCGAGGATAAAATTAAAGACCTAGGGAAAAGAGTGAGAGTAAAGAATAAAGAGGAAGGAAAAGATGAGAGTTGAAGCAAAAACTGTAGTCCTCCTCTGTAGTTAAACTCCAATTTAAAGCTGGAGCTTGCTGAAACTGAGGAGGACCTCATGCACTTGCTGCAGAGGGCCAAGGACTGCAGCCTTCAGTATGGACTGAGGCTCAATGTCAAGAAGACAAAGATTCTCACCACTGGACCAATTGGTAGCATCAGGATGGATGGCGAAGAGATTGAGATTGTTCCCAGCTTCAGTTTGCTCAGCTCCACGGTCAACACTCTTGGCATCAGCAGTCAGGAAATCAAAAAACGTATTGCGATTGGAAAGTCTGCTGTTAGGGACCTCTCTAAAGTACTCAAGAGCAATGGTGTCTCTCTGGAGACGAAGGTGCGCCTGATACAGGCCATGGTCTTTGCAATCGCTTGTTATGCATCAGAGAGTTGGACAATGACTAGGGAGGACAAAAGGAGAATTGATGCCTTTGAACTGTGGTGCTGGAGAAGAGTATTGAGTGTACCATGGACTGCCAAGAAAGCAAACAGGTTCATCCTGGAGAGGATTAAACCAGGCAACTCCTTGGAGGCAAGGATTCTGGGGCTTCATCTGGCATACTTTGGACATGTTGCAAGGAGGGGTCCTTGGAGAGGGACATCATGCCTGGGAGGGTGGAGGGATGGCACAAGAGGGGAAGACCCTCTATGAGATGGATTGATTCAGTGACTGGGGTAATTGGGATGGGTGTGTCAGAGGCAGTGTGATTGGCACAGGATAGAGCAGGGTTTAGGGCTGTTGTACATAGGGTTGCTATGAGTCGCAAACGACTCAACGGCACATAACAACAGCTTTAATTTTAGTTTCCTTGTAACTAAAGTAAAAAGGGTCAAGGAAAGAAAAGAGAGTCAAAGAGATGTGTAAGGTTTTCGACTAAGTGAGTTACAGCGTCAGTGTTAAATACCAGTAAGCAGAGCAGTGCCAAATGGCTTGAGACTTTACCTGATTGCCTTGAAACAAACATATATGACATTTGTCCTGGTGACATCTTTTGAGTTCCTGGATCAAACTGTACCTGAAGCTCAAGCATTTCCTAATTTTGGATTAACAATCTCACCCACCCTCTTCTGTTTAAGTTAATGTAAGCTGGGCCCTGAACTAAAAGTGTTCTGATACTTAAGCCCAGGAAATTTTGAGGGACTGTGGCCAGAATGATTGTGTCACCTTATCTCTCGTCCCTCTTATACTTTCTTGACACGATAACTACCTGGTATTTATAGAAACTCTGAAGATGACAAACTCCCTGCAGACTCAGGCATGGAACACCATCAGATTGTTTTAAAGGACCTGGGAGACTCACAGAGGACTCGTTTAACGCTAAGGTCCCAGAAGTCTACAGAAAAGGATGGTAACGTCATACCTCCAACAATGCTACAAAAATTTCATCTGGATATGGGTCAGCTGCCAGCAAAACCTTAAACACTGGCTCCTCTCTGGTGTCACATTGTAACTCTCCTCTTTCATCTTCCCCTGCAGGTCCTTCTGTTTCTCATTTCTCCTGATTTCTTTCTCTGGGCTTTTGATGTGTTTTCTATTGTTATCGTTGAGACGTTTCATGCTTGAACTTTCCAAGCCCTCGTAATCCAACCATAACAACATCTGGGCTCTGCGGCTGTGTGTGAACGCTAAGCTGGTCTTGACGCATCGGCACTGGGTACTCTGCTGAATTATTTCCTACCTTTGTTCCATGAAGTTCATTTTCCTCCCGGCTTTAGCTGGGATTTTCTGAGGAATAGCATTGGGCAGGGTGTCAGAAGAACTCTTGGGGAATTTTCTTTGCCTCTTCAGCACCACGGGTGGTCTTCACCTTCCTTCTATGTCAATGCCTGGCTGTTTGGGGATCCTGCTTCCAGGTCTTGAAGTCTCCCTTCAAATCAACCCAGCCTTGGAGTGACCCTGGCAGACCTGTGTTGAATGACAGCTGAGTTGCTTAGCAAGTCGTTTGCTGGTGGATGAATCACCTGGCCTCTCTCACCGCAGTTTCTTTTGAGTAAAAGATGGATGTCAATACTTGAAGAATAGAGTTATTGTGAGAATCACATAGAATCAAATATAATGATTTATATACAACTCCAGGCTCAGTATAGTATGGTGGCCCAATGCTTAAGCACTCAGTTGAGATTGGTGAAAGGTTGGTGGTTCTAACCCAAAAGCTGCTCCTTTGGGGGGGAAAAAAAAGACATCATGATCTGTTCCTGCCAGGATGACAGCTTATGAGACCCTTGAGAGGCAGTTTGTCATAAGCTTGCTGTACATTGAGACCAATTCAATGACTCCCAACTATCATTTGTCGTAGCCATTACTACATTGTGCTGGATGTTTTGACATTGTCAATGACTTCATTCTACTTGGAGCAACGATCTATGTCCATGGAATCAAAGGAATTCTTCATCAGTCTTTCTGACTCATTATCCAACTTTCAAATGTGTAGGAAACACATGAATCTAGTTTTCTAGACTCAATGACACAGCCCTCAGCTGCGCTCCTCCCCACAGACTGTGTCTGCCTTGAACACAAACATCTCTTTCTTCCCTCTTTCATTGCAATTCTTCAGGGCCTCAGTCTGGATCATCAGTGTACACGGGTGAGCTGCAGTGAAGTGAGCATCTACCTTCAGACACATCATCACTCATTTACGAACCATCTGTGAATGTGGGCCAATGAGTATAAATGAAGAAACCACTGATAAAACAATCAGGGTAGACATTACCTTATATACTGGGTTGACTTACTCAAGAATTTCAGAAATGCTTTCTTCATTTCTGATTAATCACCTGAACTTCCTGCAGCCTGGACCGACTGTCAAGTTAATACCACCAAACATAACCAGAGCTGCTCTGAGACGGCTCGTTTCAAGGAACCCTGTGATTTAATCTTCTTTCAGGAAAGGAAAGTTTCCCTTACTTTGTTTGTTGTGTAAATTTGTGAGCACATCTGCTTACACAGAGCCGTTTTAAAAGCAGGGGTGTTTAGAAAGTGCCAGGTAATGATAAGCCGTATGACTTTTTCTGATGCCTTCTTCTCTCTTGGTATTCTAAGACCAGAAACAATCTTTCTATAATCTCCCGTACAAAATACACGAATATCCCCTTTATTAAGACCTGTCTCTTGATGAGGAACTGATTTGTATAGTATAGGACTTGGGCTGGATGTCATTTCTCAAAGTAATCGGGAAGGTAGCCCAGGGGGGAGGTGTTTAACAATGGAGAACTTTGCATGTTGATAGCAAAAGGAGTCGTACTGGCACCTAGTAGAAAGCTCTAGTGGCTTAACAGTAAGGAGCAGCACTGCAGTCCCAAAGACATGAAGTTCAAATCCACCAGCTGCTTCATGGGAGAAAGTCTCCTCCCATGCAAAACCTGCTGATGGGTCAGCTAGGGGTTGGTTCTGATTCCAAGGTGTGTAACAACCACAGCTCGTGTCTAGTGGAAGACCAGGGCTGCAGCTAAGATCTCAGAGTGAACAGAATGACAATGACTGATCCTGCCCCAAATGCCACGGGGACCGTGGAGGCTCAGAGGTAGTTTTTCCCCTTTGTGGCCGAAGACCTAGAATGATTCCTGGTCAATGTGCCTCAAGCCCAGTTGCTCCTTTGGGCGTGTCCTTGGAGGTTTCCTATGTTGCTTTCCAGGTTCCAGTGGAGCTTCTAGTCCAAGATGGACTAGGGAGGAAGAAAGGCCTGGCAGTCTACTTCTGAAAATCAGCTGACGAAAGTCCGGCAGACGACAGTGGTCTGATGTGCGACTGCTCACAGGCTGGTCTTCCTGTTGTGTGCAGTCTCCACGCGGTGGAGAATAACCACAGTACAGCAACAAAATGCTGCCAATTGTAAACTTCATGCAAGGGAAGACCTTGGAAACATGCTTCTGTTTCAAATGCCCTTGGGAACTAAGTGGACTTGGCGGCTCACAGGTGATATGCTGTGATGCCTAAGATTTCTGTCTTCCTGGAAGCAGAGTGGATCTACCTTTGGGCTTGAAAGCAATAAAAGTATTTCAGAAGAAAGTGCTGTTGATAACGTTATCTGCTTGTTGCCAATTAACTGTGGCCTTTCTCCCACGAGCTTCTCTGTAAGTGGGGCTCCTCCGTCTTCTGGTGGACGCAGAGGACACCTGCCGAGGAAAGAGAGATTGGAGGCAATCCCTTCAATTTGGAGCTGCCCCACTTCAAGCTCCTTCAAGTTCAATGCCAGCCTTGGGGAATTGGCCCATGGATGAATGCTGCTTAAAAATCCTGAGGCAACTGCTTGGGAACAAAGTCCAAGATGGCAATGAGGGACAATGGGGTCCTTGCCGGCTTCCCACTCACTGTGCTTCATGCAGCCAAAGCCTCTATTCTCTGCTCCTTCTGTTTGGAGCTGGGTGGAAGCCAGTGCCAGCCAGCTTCCTGGTGGAGATGAAGGAGTGTTTACTCATAGGATGACACCACGGGAAGCCTGGCCCATGACCACGGTAGGCAGCTGGATTAAGAGGAATAAGACGGGCAAATCCAACACCACAGCTACAAAAGAGCCATTGTAATGATTCCACCATCTTTCAGCCTCAGGTTCCACTGGGTATGGCTAACAGGCGTGGGTCCATGGAGGATAGAAAAGAGGAAGAGGATAGGGAGGGACCACTTCCTGTTAGTTTATTCTACTGTGGTGGCTCCTATGTTATAATGTCAGAAGCTCTGCCCCTGGTATTCCATCTACCAGACCATCCATGGGGAGTAGGTTTCCAGGTAGCTTCCACACTAACATAGACCAGGAAGAAAGGTCTGGCCATTGCTGTCTACTCCAGCAAAGTAACAACTGGAAATCTGAAGACTCACAGGGAACATTGTCCTGGAAGTCTTAGGTTGGAGGATGCGCAGAATACACAGTTCAAAATGCACAGATACGGTCTCAGTGTGAAGGTGGCACAGGACCGGGTGATGTTTCTTTCCCTTGTTCCTGGGGTCACCCCAAGTCAGAGGCAGCCTTCTCCAAAGACTGGCGTTTCCTGGTAACAAGGCCACAGTATGTGAGGTGAAGTCTTGACATACTGCCTCCGAGGAGCGTCTGGCTGCATTCTTCCAAGACCACCTGGTAACATAGTTATGATTTTTGCAACCACCAAATATACTCCTTGAGTGTGTGGTGGTGGTGTTGTTAAGTGCCGTCGAGTCATAGATAACTCATAGCGACCCTATGAACGAAAGGCCTCAACACTTGTGTGACTTTCATCCTTTCTCCAGGTTCATAGAGTTTCCAGAGGCAAGCCATTTAAGGAAGTAGATGCCACTCCTGCTTCCAAGCTTGTTTTAATTGGGGAGCTCCACCAAACACTGTCCACCATGGGAAACCATTCTCTCAGTTGACACATCAGTATCACCGTGTTCAGCTTCACAGCAACCACAAGTTACCTCTACATAGCAAGTGAACAAGCTAGAAGAATGTTTGACCAAAAACAATTAAAAACAGGCCTGAGGGCTGCAGATTGGAGTCACCCACCTTTGGCTTGGTAGCATAGCTTTCTGTCCACTAGGCCAAGTGGTTTCTTTCTATGTTAAGTTTCACTACCCCACCATAATATTTTTTTCCCCTCCCTCTCTCTCTCTCCTCTTCCTTTCTTGCTGTTGTTATTAGGTGCTGTCAAGCAGATACACGTCACAGTGATGCTATGAACAATGGATTGAAACCTTGCCCTGTCTTGGCTCGTCCTCGTAATCTCCATACTCAAACCCGCTGTGACAGTCAATGTGTCAATCCGTCTTGTTGAGGGTCCTCTCTCTCTCCCTCCGACCACATTTCTGAGCATGTTTTTCTCCAAAGACTGGCTGCTTTTGGCAACATGCCCAAAATATGCTAGACAAAGTTTAGAAAGCACTTATAAACATCTCTATACAACTGACTCCTCCTCCTCCTCCTTGTTTTTGTGTTATTTCTGTAGGACAAATTCCTGGGAGTGGGATTCCTGGCTGCAAACATTTTTATGGTCCTTGATATATTTGGTCGAAGTATTACCAAAGCAGTTGTCTCAATTTTCATAGTCAGAAGAAATGTGTAAGCATATGTCAGTGGTACTGGGAAGGAAGATTTCAAATGTTCAAAATAAAGTTCATGAGTTTTTTTTCTTCCTCCAACCTGTAAGGGGGCATTCGGATCTGTGATATATGGTTGTGTCTTGAGTGGTTCTCATTTACAAATGCTATTTTAACATCTCTAATGCTTTCCCGTCCCTGGGTGGTGCAAATGGGTAGTGCTTGACTGTTAATCTAAAAGCTAAAGTTTGTCAGAGATGTCTTGGAATAAAGCCCTGGGAATGTTTCTGTTCTCAGAAATCAGCCTCTGGAAACTATGGAGTGAGGCTCTCTGATGCTCACCCAGCCACCATGAGTCACAATCAGCTCAACCGCAATGGATATGTGAAGTGCTCAGCTCCCGGATTGCTTTAAATTCCTCTATCAGCTCTTGGCACCAGCAGTCAGGAAATCAAAAGACGAATTAGGTAAATCTGCTGTCAGGGACCTTTCCAGTAGTACTGAGAAGCAACTATGTCAGTCAAGAGACTAAGGTGTACCTGATCCGGTCCATGACCTTTGCAATTACTTGCTATGCGTCAGAGAGCTGGGAAATGATTAAAGATGACAGAAAAAGAATTGATGCCTTTGAATTGTTACTGGAGAAGAGTCTTGAACATACCATGGACCACCAAGAAAACAAATAGATCTGTCTTGGAGAGGGTGAAACCTAGTTTCTCCTTGGAGGCTAGGATTTTGAAGCTCTGCCTCACTTACTTTGGGCATGTGACCAGGAGGGACCAATCCTTAGAAAAAGAAATCATGCTTGGAATGGTGGAGGAACAGCACAGAAGAAAAAGACCCCAGATAAGATGGATTGATACAGTAACTGGGATAATGGGGATAGGTGTGTCAGAGTCAGTGAGACTGGCTCGGGACAGGACTGTTTTCAGAGCTGTTGTACACAGGGTTGCTATGGATTGCAGGCGACTCAGTGGTACCTAAGAACAACAACAGCCTGTTTATTTAAACATATAAACGAGGAAGCTTGGGTGAAGAGAAGGGAACATACCTGAGAGATGAGTTAGAACCAGGGGTTTTCCGAACGGATTGGGTGTGAGAGGCAGCAAATGGCAGGAAGACAGGAACAGTGCTCAGATTTCTGGTTGGTATGGGGCATGGGGGTGCCTTTCATGAGACTGCAGCTGGAGGAGATGTGCTGGCTGGGGTGGTTGCTGGGTGCCGTCAAGTTGGCACTGACTCATCGCGACCCCCTGGGAGACAGAATGAAAGCCTGCCTAGTCCTGTGCCGCGCTCACAATCCCTCCTGTGTTCAAGACCATTGTGGTCGTAGTCTGTCTTGTTGAGGGTCTTCCTCTCCTTTGCTAACACTGCAGGGCTCAGTCTTCCCAGACCTGGTCCCTCCTGATAACATCCCCTAAACCGGTGACACAAACTCTCACGTTCTTGCTTCTTCCCCACACTCTGGCTACCCTTCCTCCAGGCCAGGTAGGTTTGTTCTTCTGGCGGTCCACATCGTATTCAGTACCCTTCACCAGCAACACAATTCAAAGGCATCGATTCTTCTGAGACTTTCCTTATTCCTTGTCCAACTTTCACGTGCATGTGAAGCAACTGAAAATATTTGTTTGGGTGCTGTTTGTTGGGTTTCCAAGGGCTCATTATTTTCAGAAGTGAATGGCCAGTCCTGCTTCTTCGTCTGTCTTAGCCTGGAAATTTAAGAAAACCCGCTTAGCATGGATGACCTTGCTAGTATTTGAAATATCAATGACATAGCTTCTAGCATCACAGCAACAAGGAAGCTACCACATTTTGGCAAGAAAATGGGAAAAAAAACCCCACAAAAACCAAAACAAAACAAAAAACCCCCAAAAACAACCCAACCCAACAAACAGAGGGTGTTTAGTGGTCGTGATCCCTCAATGAAATCGCCTGTCCTCTCTTCTCAGGAGTCTCTGGATTGATTTGAACCACCAACTTTCTGGTTGGTAGCGGAGTGGTTAACCATTTGTATCATTGTCATTATGTACCATTGAGTACATAGTCAGAACCGACCCATAGCTGACCCTCCTGTGGGTTTTCAGAGGCCGTAAATCTCACAGGAGGAGATTGCCCATCTTTCTCCTGCTGAGCAGCGGGTGGATTTGAACTGAGTGCTCTCATTTGGATTGGAAACACAGTAGGTGATGGATTCTAATTGTGTATGTTTGAGTAACTGTGCTCAGTTATTTAGCTTCTGAAACTTAGTCTCCTTACCTGCAAAATGGGCATAATTAAGTATTTTCTTCACAGAATTGTTCTAACACTTAAATGATTGATTGTATCCATAGTATAGTGGCCTGACTTTGTAGTAGCTAACGGACAAGGAAGCCAGCTTTAACACTAAGGTGCCTCTGACCCCCGCCATGGTATTTTAATTGCATTGCATGCATGTGAAAGCTTGCCGATGAATAAAGAAGACCAATGAAGGACCCATACCTCTGAATTGTTGTGCTGGCAAAAAGCACTGACTATATCATGGGCTACAAAAAGAACAAATCAATTTATCTTGAAGGAAGTGCAACTACAGTGCTGCTTATGGGGAGGGTAAAACTTCATCTCACACACACTTTGGGCATGTTGTCAGAAGACACCAGTCCTGAGAAGAGAACACTATCCTTGGAAAAGCAGAGAAACAGAGAAAGAGAAAGAACCTTAATATGATGGATTGACGTGGTACCGCAATAATGGGGGTGAGCATTGTGGAAGTTACGAGGATGGTTCAAGACAGAACAAATTTCAAATCTGTTGCTCATAGAGCCACGATGGTTACAGTTGGCTTAAGGGCACCTAACAACAACAAAGTCAGTTCTGGCAATACATAATATTGTGCTTATTACCACGGAAGAGTCAGTGAAGAAAAAGAGAAGTCATGATTTAAAATGTGTTTCTACAGTCTCTTTGGAATGATATCACCTTCTTTGCTTAATAATAATTTTTTTATCTGTAGACCCTATTTCAACTCCTTGTCAAAAGCTACATCTCTGAGGATTATTTCTATGTGCAAGGACTGTTTTCATTGAAATGATGATGCTTGCTGCAGCCCAAGGAATGAAAATTATAGACTCGATTAGATTGCTTGTTCGATTGGCTTGGGCATAGGAATAAAATGTGAGAACATCAGCTTGGCTATTGTTGTGTCTTGGCTGATGTTATTTGTGTCTGTACTGTTGCAAAGAGAGAATAATCTTTAACATACCAGAGTGAGGCCAGGCCAGGCGGGTTTCTTCCATATGCTTTGCCACATCTACTCAACCATCTCGTCACTGACCAGTCTGGCTGTCAGGAGAGGAAGCCCCACTCCAGCCTAGCACGTGAACAGCACATAGTTTTCTACCAGGATGATGTTGTTGTTGTTGTTATGTGCTGTCGAGTCACTTGCAACTCAGAGCGACCCTATGTACAACAGCCCTAAACTCTGCTCTGTCCTGTGCCAATCGCATTGCCTCTGATACACCCATTCTGATTACCCCAGTCACTGAATCAATCCACCTCATAGAGGGTCTTCCCCTCTTGTGCCATCCCTCCACCCTCCCAAGCATGATGTCCCTCTCCAAGGACCAGTCTCTCCTTACAACATGTCCACAGTATGTCAGACGAAGCCCCAGAATCCTTGCCTCCAGGGAGCCTCCTGGTTTAACCCTTTCCAGGACGAATCTGTTTGTTTTCTTCCATGGTACCCTCAATACACTTCTCCAGCACCACAGCTCAAAGGCATCAATTCTCCTTCTATCCTCCTTAGTCACTATCCAACTCTCAGATGCATAACAAGTGATAGCAAAGACCATGGATGATGGTAAGATACCAGGCCACAGCTGATTTTGACCCCTTTTCTGTTGTTGCTATCTGCCGTGGGGTTGGTGACAACTTGTGGGGACCCAGTTCCAACTCGATAGCCCCAAACTCAAGTTGTTACCAAACAACAATGTTGTTCAGACCAGTCCCATCTTCCTGAGCACTGATGCGCTTGATCCTCTGTGATAGCTCCACATCAATCCATCTCACCGTCTTCGTCTTTGTTAACCCTCCATTTTCCCCACATGAAGCCTTTCTCCAGAGATCTGTCTCTCTTGATGGTATGTCTGAAAGAAAGAATTCAAAGTCTCCAACCATATCCTGTCATCTATGATGTTTTTGCTGGCTAATTTTCAGAAGCAGGGGGCCAGATATTTCTTCCTAGTCTCTCTCGGTCTGGAAGCACTGCTGAAAATGATCCAGCACGATTGGAAATGCCAATATTTGAAATACTGGTGCCATCGCTTCTGGTATCGTAGCAAGACAGAAGCTTCCAGAATTGGCAGAGGAGTAATGATGGTTTCTTATCTGTCATTGTATTTCCAACCTGATTTCTCCTAATCTCTCAAGTCAGACTCCAATGAGAACATTATGTGTAGCGGCAGAAGAACTTGTCTTTGAAACGAGACAGAGACACAGAGACGGTACGTCTCTATCATTTTTGGAGGGGACTGATACTGGATGCTTGAAAGGCAAAGTAGCAGTTGATTGTGTGTGCTGCTGGGATGTGTTATTTAGCCACCCTGCTAATTAATCTCTAGGAATTTCAGGCTTTTTTCCCTCTGCTCAAATGAAGGTACATTAACAACTCTTTGCCTCTGAGCTCCTGAAATGAGCCCCCTTTCCTCTGACAGCACTGCTGTAATTTCAGCAGAATGGGACCCATTCCCTTTGATCTCTTCTGGTTCTTAAATCAAGCAGTTGTGTGTTCGAACATCAATGGAAATGGGTTTTCAAGCTTCCTCTTTCATTATCTTTCTCCAAGATAAAAAAAAAAGGAAAGAAAGAGCAAGGGGGATAGGGAATGTCCAAAGTTTTGTAGATGAGGCAATATTTCTACAGTAACTTCTTTATCTGATTTCATCTTGTTTATCCAAGTCATCGTTTGGAAATGCATGTTCACTTGCTTCTCCCCACCCAAAAGGGGGCCGTTTCCTAAAAAACTGAGTAAAAATAAGATTCAGCTAAGACCAGCTCCCTTCCCCACCTCAGGCACAAGGCGCTCTACTTCTGTGCACTGTGGTGGGAGGGAGGGAGTGTCTGGGTGTCTTCAAACATTCAAGGTCGAGAGGTGGATGTGTGCATTTGTAGCTCAAGGATGGGATTTATCCCTTTCCAGTGAAGGACTCTATTTTTTCAAAAAAGGAACTCTCTGTTCTTGGCAGTGTAAGGAGAAAAGACTTCTAGATTAGAATAATTAAATATCTGACCCACAACTCCCCAAATGCCTGTGGTTGCTTAGGCTTTGATGTGGGCAGCTCACTGTAGAACAGCAAAGTACATCTTCTTCTCTGGGCCCACAACACTGGGGAGTGAAGAAGGAAGACAGTGAACAACTCCAGGGTCTCTGGCTTTAAGACAAAGAGACAGGACCCCAGCCAGACTATCTGGTAGTGGGAACACGAACAAGGGCCAGTCTTGCTGACAGGACTCCCTAGCGTGGCCAGGGCCAATACGAGGCTCACACAGCCTCTTAGCCGCCAGCCTCCACGCTCGTATCTGGAACCCTGCTGTCTCTCTCTGGCCTTTTCCAATTCCTTCTTCTTACCCCTCTAACTCCCACCAAAGAATCTTTGTAGAGTGCTATTCTCTGTTAAACAACATCATCACAGATAGAGGAAAAAATTGATGCTGTCAAGGATTCGATTTTCCTGGGATCCACAAGTTGGCGCCCATGGAAACAACAGTCAAGGAATTGAAAAATAGGGAGCTCTGCTGGCCTAGTGGAAAAAAGCTGCACTGCAATCCCAGAGGCACACAGTTCGAATCCACCACATGCTCTGCTGGAGAAGGAGGGGCAATCTCCCCCTGTACCAGTTGGATCCGATTTGATGGTTGTTGTTGTTGTTTGTTGTTATGTGCCGTGGGGTTGCCTGTGACTCATAGCGACCCTATGTACAACAGCCCTAAACTCCACTCTGTCCTGTGCCAATCGCACTGTCTCTGACACTCCCATCCCAATTATCCCAGTCACTGAATCAATCCACCTCATAGAGGGCCTTCCTCTCCTGTGCCGTCCCTCCACCCTCCCAAGCATGATGTCCCTCTCTAAGGACCGGTCTCTCCTCACAACATGTCCAAAGTATGTTAGACGGAGCCTCAGAATCCTTGCCTCCAAGGAGCCACCCAGTTTAACCCTTTCCAGGACAAATCTGTTTGTTTTCCTAGCAGTCCATGGTATTCTCAATACTCTTCTCCAGCACCACAGCTCAAAGGCATCAATTCTCCTTCTATCTTCCTTGGTCATTGTCCAACTCTCTGATGCATAACAGGTGATTGCGAAGACCATGGCCTGTATCAAATGCACCTTAGTCTCCAGAGAGACACCATTGCTCTTCAATACTTTGGAGAGGTCCCTAACAGCAGACTTTCCCATGGCAATGCGCCTTTTAGTTTCCTGGCTGCTGGTGCCAAGACTGTTGACTATGGAGCCAAGCAAACTAAAGCTGTGTACAATCTCAATCTCTTCACCATCCATCCTGATGCTGACAATTGGTCCAGTGGTGAGAATCTTTGTCTTCTTGACGTTGAGCCTCAATCCATATTGTAGGCTGCAGTCCTTGACACTTTGCAGCAGGCGCTTCAGGTCCTCTTCAGTTTCAGCAAGCAGGGTTGTATCATCTGCATAACGCAGATTGTTGATAAATCGTCCACCAATCTTGACCCCACATTTCTCCGCAGCATCTGTTAACTGAAATATGTCAATTGGTATACCATCTATTCCTGGAGCCTTATTTTTTGCCATATCCTTCAAAGCAGCCTGAACGTCTTCTTTCATCACCATATACACTCAAAAAATAATAAAATTTAAAAAAAAAGAAATAGATATATTGCATTGGGTTGCAAAAGACCTCTTTAAGGTATCAGAAAACAAAGATGTCTTTCTGAGGACTAATTTATGCCTGACTCAAAGCCTGATATTTTCAGTTACTTCATACATGTACAAGATATGGACAATCACTAGGGAAGACTAAAGAAGAATTCATTAAAAAGGTAGAACATGCCATAGGAGGAACTTGCCCAGGAGTATGAACTTCTCTGTCTTATGAGAAGTATAGTCAGAATACTTCCTACAAGTGACTTCAACTCATGCATTTTGGACACATTACTAAGAGCGGTCTGTCCTCAGAGGAGACTATCATATTTGGTAGTTGTTGTTAGGTGCCGTGGAGTCAATTATGACTCCCAGTGACCAGTGGATCTGAACCCTGTCCTTCCTGTTCTGTCCTCACCATCTCTGACACACCTGAGATCACTGTGTCAACTCATCTCATTGGAATCTTCTTTCTTACATTGACCTGTCATCTCTCCAAACGACATCCTTAAGCACTAACCCCTCCTTATGACATGCCCAGCATATGTGAGATAATGCTTCACCAGCCTTGCCTCCAAGGAGCATCCTGGCTGCCTTTCCTCTAAGACCCATCTGTTTGTTGTTTGGGAAGTCTGTGGGATATTCAGTACTCTTCTCCAACACCACAACTCAAGAGGCATTGATTCTTCTCCTTGTCATCCTTAATCATGATCCAACTTTCAGATGTGTAACACACAATTGAAAAGATCACGGCTTGGAGAATTGTGGGGAGCTGAATTGACACAGGGACTTCAGTGATAGACTCACACGTGGCCGTGGTGGTGAGGATGTTCCCAGGACCAGACAGTGTTTTGTTCTGTTGCATATAAGACGAGTACAAATCAGAACGGACACAACAATGCCTAACAACATCAAGATTCCTTCTGCCAGAGGCACTTCGTAAGACTGCTCTAGCAATCTCTTTCCAAAAAAAATTTCCGCTTTGAAGCCTCAATGAAGAAGCTTTACTCTGTACGCATGGGGCCGCCATATGTCAGAACTGACGCGCTGACAACGCACAGCTTTCTCTACCTCAAAGACATTCACCCCCTCTGTCCTTCGGTATTTAACCCCTATTTCTTTTTCCTGTTCTTCACTCATTTGTATAGTAGTTAGGATAGGACAGCTTCAGCTGCAGTAACAGATGAACATTAAAATCTCAACAGCTTAGCACAAAAAGGAGCCTCCGGGTGATGCAAAAAGGTTAAGATGTGTGGTTACTGTGAAGCTGGAGGTTCAAGGCCTCCCAGAGGCACCTTGAACAGAAGGCCTGGCAGCTTCCTCTGAGGAAAAAAAAGAAAAAAGAAAAAAAATCAGCCCTGAAAAAGAAATCAGCCCCTGCAAATGCTGTGAAGCACCCAGTTTGGCTCCGGCACAAATGAGGTCGCCCTGAGTCAGAAGCCACTCGGTGGCATTTGGTTTGATTTGCTTCAGGGAGGAAAGAGAAGAGTAAACAGAGACCCACACAGCAACACCGCGTGCCCTAAAAGCAATGCCGTCATTTTATGTGCTTCTCTTCTTCCAAGTTTAATAGAAAACACAGGACCGCAGAGCTAAAGATGGTGAAAACTCACGGTTGGGTTTTTTGTTCTTTTTTTTTCCCCCCTCTCAGACTCTAAATAGAAATCGTTTCAACCCTTTGCATTGTTCTTTTACCAGTTTGCTTTGTTTTTCCTCTTGAACTTATTTTTAAAAATCAAACAGCAACAGCAACCCCGAGGAGCAGATGGTGGGGTGGGGGGAGCTTGGGAAGGTTCCAGCCCGCCCCCTGCCAGCCGTGCATGGAGCCCAGCTGCTCCTGCCGGAACTCTGGCTCTCTGATTCCACCCAATGGGGACAATAGGCCGCACCAGGCCCCGTGGTCGTCGGTGGGGTGCTGGGCACCAGAAGCCCCATAGCACAAAGCTTCCCCTTCTTCGTGCCTGGCAGGGTACGCCTTCAGGAATGCGGCGAATGCTGGCTGCTGTCAGCTGGGCATCTTCTTACGGATGCTCGGTGAGAAGGGGGTGCTGCCTGGATGCCATGAACAAAAGCTGGGCGTCTTTTCCAGCCTGCAGAAGACAGCATCTGCTTCTGAGCAAGCTCCGCGAGGGTCCAGAGCTGTGGGCATGAAGGAGAGGAAGTTTGAAGGCCTGAGTGCTGAATCTGGTTACAGAGAGTTGTGTTGAAGTTATCCCCCAGTGACGATCTGGGTGTGAGGAGGTAGATCTGGCTGAGAGATGTTGTTAGGTGCCATTCAGTCATGCTGACTCATAATGACCCCTCTGCACAACAGAAGGAAGCAGTGTTTGGTCCTGCACCAACCTCACAGTCACGGTCATGTCTGAGCCCATTCTTAAAGTCACTGTGTCAATCCATCTCCCTGAAGATCGTCTTCTGACACATCGTTCTCATTCTCATTACCTTCAAGTCAGAAGTGCCCCAGAGATGATGCTCCTTGGGATTTGCAGAGGCTGTAAATTGCACAAGAGGAGATTGTTCATCTTTCTCCTGCCAAGCAACTGCTGGATTCGAACTGCCTGCCTTTGGGTTGGCAGCACCATTTCTTACCCACTAGAAAGGACATGGCTAGAGCACAATCTGCATGTAGGAGTAAGGAATGAGAAACATGGCCCCAAACTCCTCAAGTAGGAATCTGAAAGAGGATGCTCAAAATAGAAGCCTTGCTCTAAGAAGGGTCTGCCACCCATCTGTCAATTTGTCATACTGCTGTAGTGTGTGTTGCTGTGGTGCTGGAAGTTATGCGCTTGTACTTCCAATACCAGCATGGCCACCCATGGTGGACTGGTTTCAGTGGAGCTTTTCGACCAAGACATGCTAAGAAAACCAGCCTGCAATCTACTTCTGTAAATGAAATCCTGTAGACTATTGTCCCATGGATAAAAGTACCGGAAGGTGAGAAAACATATCGAGGGTCATGAAAATGGTGCAGAGATGGAAGCTTCTTTGTGTTATGCAGAAGGCTGCCATAGTTGGAGGGGACTTAATTCTCATGGAGACCAGAGCACAGTACATTTTTCTTTCCCCATTTCAGTTTACTATAAACTACTACTGGTTGCTACTTGATTTTCTGTCTACTGTATCAGTATCGGCCGGCACACGCTGCAGTAACAAATACTCTCTGAAAGGCCAGTGGTTTAAGAGAGCAAACGTTTGCTTCTCATTCTCTCCTCATTCCTCTCTTGGGCTGGCAAATGTCCTCTCCCAGACAGAGCAGCCACGGTCATGAACCTTAACAAATCGCTGGACTGGAGGAAAACATAGCTTGAGAGGGTCTCCTATTAGCAGTCAAGTGCTCTGATATTGGAACATTTCTGTTTGTAGTAATTGTCAAGATTTAGGTATTAAAATCTCATCTCACCCCACAACCAGTGTACCAGGTAGTGCAAACTGAATGATGTTAAGAATTGGCTTATTGGACCCTAATCACACGAGGCTGCTTACTATTCTTCCTCTTCTCCTGCCAGGGTTCTCTCCTTCCTTTTGATTGCTCTGGTGTTGCCGTTGGGTTCTATTCCATGGTGGAGGCTCAAGACTGAGACCTTTATCTTTCAGATCTATCTCAAGTCTACACATTAGCCAAAGTGGACCTTTTTTTTTTTTTTAAACAAAACAGAAACACCAACTGTTTTCAGATTGAACTATGATAAAATTAGATTTTATTTTCTTTTGCTAGGACTCATGGGTGGTGGGCATGGCTAACTTAGTTAATTAACGGCTGACAGATCAAGTCCACTGTAAGAACAGCAGCCGAACTCAGTGACTATTTGCAGCCACCACAGATTCCCAGCTGCTGGTCTCCTATGCTTAGCCCAGGCATATGGGCTGATGACATTGTGACTACAGTTTCAAGAGAGGGATGAGATGGAGAGCAGTGGGTCAGGGTTAGGTCTAGGATCATCCCGGGAGACTGGCGTTCCGTTCTCATAGACTAGTGTCACTGCATTTTCACTCTGATGATTTAAAGTGTTTTGAAACATCTTTCAAAGGAAGTCTTGGAGGAAGGAAGTCAGGCATCAGCTGAGTTTGTTAGGGAGTTGGAGTTGTTCTCAGACCGTTGGAATCTGAGGTGCATTAAAACACACACAGTGCCCTCTGGGCACATCAATTCAATGCTTAGAAACTATCAAAAGGTTGGTGGTTCAAACCTACCCAGCAGCACCAGGGCAGAAGGCCTGTAAGGGTCTGCCCCCGTAATGATTACAGCCCAGTAAGTCACAGGACAGTTCTAGTCTGTCACATGGACGCTGTGGTGACGTGCTTTGCTGCCAGCCCAAGGCCAAGCCTCTCTAACTGTTTCACCCCACCCCTCCATCTGTTAGGAGGCAGAAAGATGGACAATTTCCTCCTGCACAGAATTTACAGCCTCAGAATCCAGCTGCATGGTCAGTTAGGGGTCCTCTCCAAGTTAACAGCCGTGGGTTTGAAGTTTGTTAATCTATTATAAATGATATCACTATGAGCAGAAACTGGGACCCAACACCAACCACTATATATACATTGTTGTTATGTGCTATCCAATTGGAACTGACCCGTAGCTGACCCTCCAGCAGGTTTTCAGAAGCAGTTAATCACATGAGAGGAGGCTGCCCATCCTTCTCCCACAGAGCAGCTGGAGGCCTCAAACTGCATGCCTTTGGGATGGCAGCACAGATTCTAACCATTGTTGTTGCTGTTGTTGTTATGTGCCATCGAGTCGCTTGCGACTCATAGCGACCCTATGTACAAGAGCCCTTAACACTGTTCTATCCTGTGCCAACCTCGCTGTCTCAAACACACTCATTCCCACCACTCCACTCACAGAATCGATCCATCTCATCGAGGGTCTTCCTCTCCTGTGCCGTCCCTTCACTCTCCCAAACATAGGCCACCAGATTATCTGTCTTTCTGTCTGTCTATCATCTATCTAAATGTATAATATTGATATGTGTTATATTCTGAATCTTTAGGTTGCTTTTGTTGTTAGGTGTATTATAAATTATATGGATGATAAAGGATGTATATAGCAGTTTACAAAGAAAGATATAATTTAATTGTCAGTGGTGGGAGTGACTTCTTTGCTGAATTAGGCAATGGTTTTTAAATCCTGGAGGACAATTGGTGCATGTGTTTTAGCTCCTCAAAACCCAACAGCTACATAACATACTCTTAATTTTAGTCTGTATTATTTACACATGACTTTTTTTTTTTTTTTACTCATGACTTTTCTAAGCCTAAACAACCAAGAAAACAATGAATCAAGGGCTGGCCTTTAAGGTTTGCCGATTACCCTGGTGTAAATTCTCCCACCATGGCTGAATAGGAGCTTGGTGAGCTCTTTGCTCACTGTCAAGTGTTCCCAGCCTTTATACACAGCAGATATAAACAGCCTCAAGAGCACAGAAAACAATAAGATGTAGGAAAATAACGAGGAAATGATGGGGTTTGAGCTTTTATTACGTTTTAGTATTATTTAATTACATATTTATGACTTAATTTGTAGTAAAGGCTTTGTTTCACAACTGGTTTGCAAAATGCCCCGTTTAACCATTGATGCTTACAAGTTGGCGCTGGCCAACTCCAGCACACCTCTGGGCTACCCCGAGTGTGACACGAGGTCAGCACACCTCTGGGCCACCCCGAGCATGGCACGAGGTCAGCACACCTCTGGGCCACCCCGAGCGTGGCACGAGGTCAGCACACCTCTGGGCTACCCCGAGCGTGGCACGAGGTCAGCACACCTCTGGGC